>NC_133378.1:9936803-10086521 GCF_049309525.1 Garra rufa
TTATGGATGTGTGTTTAAATATACTCACCATAAAATGTTATTTTAAATATATACATACACATATATACACACAATATTTTTTTAAATTAATTCTTTTGTATTTGTTTTTATATATTTAGTTTATGTTTTTTTTGTGAATTATATATATATATATATATATATATATATATGCATGTGTGTTTAAAATATACTCGCCATAAAAACCACAATAAAATTTTAATTTAAATATATACATGCACATATATATCTAATGTTTTTTAATTAATTCTTTAGTGAGTATATATATATACATATATATATACTCACTAAAGAATTATTACAAAAACATTATATAAATATAATGTTTTTAAATGTATTTTTATTGAGAACAACATAATAAAATTTTAAGTGATATATTTATATAATTTAAAATTGTATTTATGTTTTTATATATTTAGTTTTTATATATTTAGTTTATATATATATATTTTTTATTTTTGGGGGGGGGGGGGATTTTATATATATATGCGTGTGTGTGTGTGTGTGTTTAAATATACTCACCAAAAAATAAAATAAAATAAAATAAATCACAATTGAATTAAATTGGTCCATGTTGCAGTTTTACATATACAGTAGCTTAACCTTAAACACTGCTTTAAAAGCATTGAATACATTCGCCAAGTTCTCTTATAACCTTTATGTAACAGTTTGAGGAAACATTTCGACTCTCACCTAAACTTTTGACTCCAACAGATCCGAAGTAACCCGATTATAAAATGTTTTGATTCTTATTTGGAAAGCTATGGAGCTGCTGCTCTCTCTCGTACCGCTACAAAGATCTCCATGAAGGGCCTCGGCGCTCCTCACCAGCACATGTGCGGCATGTATAAACAAACACTCATCACACTGATACACAAGCACTAGCCCCTTAGTCCCGCGGCGCTGAGTACACTTTGTTTTCGAATGCTATATAAATTAGCTCCGAACTCCCTTTGGCCAAACCTTTATAAACACACGGCGCAGCGCAGCCACCGAGGGTCAAATGGTTTACTGAAGACCTCCATCCTGCACTGCTCACAACGCACTTTTTCTTCACTTGCAGACTTTGCTAACGTCTAACATTCATCACATGAGCATGAAACACTGCCGCGGATACAGGCTGGTACCTGAAACGGTCTCTGGCAGAAATTGGTGATGACAGGAGGGGTTTTCTGAGAGATTACAGTGGTTTGAGGTTTGCGGTTGTTATCCGTTTTGTTTATTTTAATGGTAAAAATAACATGAGACATCATGGCCTACCTTCCTGTTGAGGGGGAAAAAAGGAGGGAAAGCTGATCTGCACATGTAAAAGCAGATATTTACTTTGTTTTCACTGCGAATAAACATAAAAAATCAATGCTTTGTCTAAAAATGTTTTCCTGCCAAAAAGTGATATTTACAGTTTTTTTTTTTTTTAAATATATACTGTATATCACTATATATATTACACTGCACAGCATTTGGTGAAAGCAAACTAAAGCGAATTAAAAACTTTAAAAGAAATGTTGACCAGTTAAAGGGCCTACAATATCCACTTTCCATGTCAACTCGGCTTTAACAGGAATTCCTAAATTCTCTCCCTCCCACTTAACTACAATAACGGCATGTTTTCATATGAGCTTTAATTTATGCTTAATGACATGGGGAAAGCCACAAATGAGCCTCATAAAACAAGGCTCTTAAATCTACTATGAGCGATTCATGCTCATGTCCAGCAATGCTGATGCAGACAGTCTTCAGTTCATTGTTTTTTTACAAGCATTAACTTTGTGCTAATTAAGTATTTTTACATCATAGTTCTCACAGTAATGTGTCTGTTTGTTTTAGCAACACTTTGTTATATCTTTGTAAAATGTAAAATGCCTTAGAACAATGGAATTGTGTTCATTCCCACTTAGATAATAAACTTTCTGCCATGTAAGCCAAATGGCAAAAGCAGTAAGATCCTAGTATACTACTAAGGTCTACACTCTTAAAAATAAAGGTTCTTTATTGGCATCAATGGTTCTATGAGCAACCTTTAAGATCCTTGGAACCTTTCAAATGCAGAAAAGGTTCTTTATAGTCGAAAAAGGGTTCTTTAGATTTTTCAAATGTTCTTCAAAATGGTTCTTTTAGGAACGGTTCACTAAAAGGGTCTTTGGAGAACAGGAGAACCATCACTGCAAAAAATACCCTTCTGAAATCTTTATTTTTAAGAGTGCACACTGAAAAAAAAAAAGTTTTCTTTCAGAAATTACTAGAAATGTTTACAAATTATTTAAAAGAATTGACAAGTATTTTTGAAATAGAAAAAAAAATGAAATATTAATTGTAAAATGTTCTTCAATAAGGTATTAAAAACTTTGTAAAATGCTACAGTGTATACTGAATGTCATAAAAGCAAGTGAATACATTCACGCCATAAATTGTACTAACAATAATTGACCATTTTCATTAGCAATAATCAGCAAAATATGCGAGTTCTGCTCGGTTCAGTCAGTGGCATTATTTACATTCAGTGCCACCAATATGGCCGATTGATCATGTGACGTGAAAACACTCTATATAACAATAGTTTTTCTCACTAAAAACAGTAAAATGCTCATGAAGTGACTCTCAGAGCAGTTCTAAAGATTATGTTTATGTTCATGTGCTCATACTGAGATGACAGAGGTCGAAAACACTGCGTCACGCATGCTTCACAAAAGGTTCTTTGTGGTGAAAGAAGGTTCTTCAGATTATAAAAAGGCAAGGAAGAGATGGTTCTTTAAAGAACCTTTGACTGAATGGTTCTTTGTGAAACCAAAAATGGCTCTTCTATGGCATCGCTGTGCAGAAACTTTAAATGCACCTTTATTTTTAAGAGTGTGCTTTTGATTTATTCATCCAAAATTCATCAAATTCTGTGACATTCTGCGTTATATGGTAAATTCCATTTTTATGACAGGTTTTGTGATTACGTTCATAGTTTGTGCTGATAGCATACAATGTCTAAATGACAATGTCTTGTGACTTTTTAGCTCACAATTCAGACTTTTTCTGACAATTCTAAATTTATAACTCACAAATCTGGCTTTTTTACATGTATACATTTCATAGAAATAAAGTTCTGTAAAATCAGAATACAATTTTGAGGAAAAAAAAATCAGATTGGCTAGAAATGAACTAAAACAAAATCTCGCAATTCTAAGAAGAAATGTGTAATTCGCATGTTGCATTTTGATTTAAGTGTTCTGACCTACACTCGTAAAAATAAAGGTGCTTTATGATGCCATAGAAGAATCTTTTTGTCTATATGCTTCCATAAAGAACCTTTAACATCTGAAGAACCTTTCTGCTTCACAAAAGGTTCTTTGTGGCGAAAGAAGGTTCTTCAGATTATAAAAAGGCAAGAAAGAGATGGTTCTTTACAGAACCTTTGACTGAATGGTGGAACCAAAATGGTAATTTGTGAGAGAGAAACTCACAATTGTGAGATAATTATGAGATAAAAAGTCACAATTACGTTTTATTCTTGTGGTGGTGGAAAAACGTCATAGATTACATATGTAACCATGGTTCCCTGAGATAGGGAACGAGACACTGCATCCTCTAGTCATAGCGACCCTTATAGGACGCAGTTCAATGTTCCCTCGAAAGGGAACGTCTCAGGTTACGTATATAACCATGATTCCCTGAAATAGGGAACGAGACACTGCGTCCTCTAGGGGTTGCAATGACTTGAGGATGCAGTTTGATGTTCCCTCAAAAGGGAACTTAGAATTCTCAGAATTCCCAGTTCTATCTTGCAATTCTGAGAAATCTAAGTTCCCTTTTTGTATTTTTTTAAGCAAAAGTAAAAAAAAGTTACACAATATACAGTCAAACCAAAAAATATTCAGACACCAGATATAATTTTTGATTTTTTTTTTTTTTACTAGTGGGTACAGGACACTATAGTTCATTTATGTAAATGAGGATAGCAAAATAAGTAAACTGTGACATTATATCCAAAAATTCTTCATACAGTGGACTACTAGTAAAATTGATAATAAATTTGGGACCAAAAATTATTCAGACACTTTGACCTGACCATGTTTTGCTAATGCGACCTTTTTAAACCGCAAACTGAACTGAACAAAACTAAGCACTGCTTGGTAATTGGTCAACAAAGTATCGATAGTTGTGTAAATATTGTCATATTAACAGTTGTTGTCTGATTGCAATCAATTACATACCTTTCTATCAAAGTTATCTGACATTTTCAAGGTGAATTTGTTTGTACACAATTTATCTCTAAGTTCTTGTCATATTTTATTACCATTTTCTAATAGTGAGAATGTCAGGATAAATTTTTGTTTGATTGTATATATTACAAAAACATTCTACACTATGTGCACTTGTGTAATTCGACATGAAATTATGTAACATCGCATTAAGAACAGACAGATTTCTTTCTTTTTTTCCCTTACTGAATGCATGTCAGTAGGTTTAGCAACCTGTTAAAAGATTTGGTTGTGAGTGTCAACATTGTATTTTGTGAAAGCCCACAGCTCTTCTGAGGTGCTGACAACACATCACAGGTAATGAAGCAGTGCTAAAGACAGATGGCCTCTTTTTATCAACAAATGACAAAAGGAAAGAGGGGAAGACAAAGAGAAATGGGAGAATGAGATAGAGTGAATGGGAAATGGCCAAGCATTTGTCTGACAGACTTCACAGAGCTATTCAAATACCAAATTACATTTCAGAGCTCCATTGCCCCTCTCCTAACTAAATGCTGCAAATGCATGTGATCTAGAGTATGTAAGTATGTTTATACTGGGTAGCAATAGCAATATGTATTTTGCAATGCATATTTAGTTTCACACACACACACACACACACACACACACACACACACACACACACACACACACACACACACACACACACACACACACACACACACACACACACACACACACACACACACACACACACAATAAATCCATCTTAAGCTGAAATAGTATGGTAATCTATGTGAATGCAAACTGATCTGATTGCTGTTTTGATATATAATCCTCTTGGTCTTTTGTAATCATTAAAACAGCATTTCACAGCTGTTTTGGACTCAACACAATTTTGTCCAAGAACAGAGACTGATACGCAACATAATTGCATTTAAAGGGATAGTTCACCCAATAATCAAATCATGTTATTAATTACACACGTTTATGTTGTTACTTTCTTTTTTTGTGTGTGGAAAAAGGGAAAAAAAACTTCTTCAACGTCTTCTCATGATAATTCGTATGTATTTTACGTAAAATGTGGTTCTACAAAACATACATAAACTGAAAACAGCATAAACAGACCAAAACATCAACTGGGATTTAAGAATTGATATTTGTTCATAAAAACGAGAATCTATTGCTCGCCCTGTAGGTTTGTGATTTAAAATGAAAATGTGAACAAAAATAAATACAATTAAATGTGTGTCAGGATTGTATCTCTTTCTGCTCTGTTTTCCTAAAGTTTTTCCCCCTGTGTTTCTAGTTCATTTGGTTAAGTCCTTCTTCCCCCCTTTGGTTTTGTTCTAGTTGGTCTAGTCCTTTCCCATATTTGTACTTCCCATCGTTATGTCTTTTGTAGCCACTCCCCAGTCTAAGTGGTTAAATAATCTTCAGTTCCTCACTCCCCTCGTCTGGTGTTAACGTTTCTATGTGTTTTGCTCATGGTTTTCTGTTTGTTCCCTGGATTTATGTTCTGTTATTTAATAAATAAGTGTTAGTTTGTATTCCTGCTTCCCTGTGTCTTTGGATCCTCACCCCTTCACACGTGTGATAATGTGTTAATAAAAAAAAGAAACATTAAAATGACGGGTTATAATAGACTATGACAGAATATTTACGACCCTGTCCATCAAAATGACAATGTTAAAGTCTAACGAAACCTCTAATTAGCGACTATAAAAAAAATATATATATATATTTATTGCTATATTGTTACTAAAATGGTCATTTCCCTGCATATTTCAGTCAATTACGTTTTATATATTTTTATATTCACTATATAAAATTGGTAGGTTTAGGTTTGGGTGTATAAGGGGTCTAAAAATTGAAATCGTTTATTGATAAAATGATAAAAAATGCACTGATACAAATATCTTAGAGGACAAGTTTACTTCCAGAACTAAAATTTACAGGTAATTAACTCATCCAAGATGTTCAGGTCTTTCTTTCTTTAGGCGTAAAGAAATTATGTTTCTTGACGAAAACATTTCATAGTGGACTTCTACACTGTTAAAAACAATTTGTTGAATCAACTTAAAATAATTTGTTACCTTGCTGCCTTATAATTTTAAGTTCAGTAAACTTAAAATGTTAAGTTGTACTTAGTGACAACTTAGATATTTGAATTGATTCAACTTAAAATTTGAAGGCAGCAGGGTAACAAATTATTTTATATGGTGCCCCAGAGTTTGAATTTCCAAAATGCAGTTTAAATGCAGCTTCAAAGGGCTCTAAACCATCCCAGCCAAGAAAGAATTGTCTATCTATCTATCTATCTAGCGGAAAGATTGGTTATTTTCTTTAAAAAAATCAAATTTTAAACACTTTTTAACCTTGAATGCTCGTCTTGTTTAGCTCTGTGATGTGCATGCACACTCTGTGACCTCTGATTTTAATACAGTTACGGTCTCCTTAAGCTACAAAATCATCCTACATTGCTGTTTTACCTTTTTTTGTAAAGGGTGCTTGACCTTCTTTGCACATTCACTTTGTAAACACTGGGTCAATACTTCTGCAGCGATGTAGGATGATTTCGAAGTTGGAGGAGAAAATGAGAGGGGAGTTTTTCGACATACCCTAACTGTATTGAATTGGAGTACAAAGAGTATACATGCACATCACAGAGCTAGACATTTGAGGTTAAAAATATATAAATTGTGAATTGTTTCGCTAGATAAGACTCTTCTTCCTTGTCTGTGATCGTTTAGAGCCCTTTGAAGCTACATTTTGGAAGTTCAAACTCCACTATAGTCCACTATATGGAGAAAACTCCTGAAATGTTTTCCTCAAGAAACATAATTTCTTTACGACTGAAGAAAGAAAGACATAAAAATCTTGGGTAAATTTAATTCTGGAAGTGAAGTTCTCTTTTAAAGGTTGTATCAGCGATTTCTAGCCTAAAACATAAAGTGTCAATTTCAGCTGACCTTTCTTCACGATCCGCTCGCTGCTTGCCCCATAAATTGTCTGTGAAAAAAACGCGTCTCTCTGGTCAGCCTAGGGTCCGAGATATGCCAAAAAAACAATCGGCACTACCAACCTTTCCACAGATAAACAGGTTGTTGTGGACTTTCCTACTGGTGCAGGGATGTGAGGGAGGCGGAGCGAAAGTCCACAACACCAAACCCCTGACGCTGATTGGTTGGAACACTGTTTGTTTATCTGTGGAAAGGTTGGTAGTGCTGATTGTTTTTTTGGCATATCTCGGACCCTAGGCTGACCAGAGAGACGCGGTTTTTTCACAGACAATTTATGGGGGAGGCAGCGAGCGGATCGTGATGAAAGGTCAGCTGAATTTGACACTTTATGTTTCAGGCTAGAAATCGCTGATACAACCTTTAATGATATAGAAGATTTGCAAATATTTTTAGCTAAAAGTATGTAGCTATTTTTACGTTTTAAACATTAAAATACATCCAAATTGTAAGTTTCAGCAACAATAAAAACTTACAAAAATGTAAGTTTTGTGCTTTTAAACGTTACATACTAATACCGACATATTAACAATGAGAACAGGCTGGTAATGTTCAGATGAGATCGAACACACTATTCATTCTGTAATCATGCTGTTATTGTGGTTTTGGTCTTTTTTATTTAAATAAGACAGTCAAACATGGGAAAACAGGAAGTGGTGAAAGATAGAATTAATGGGACATTATGCCCTTATCCCCACTGCAGAGTCTCTTTCCTATATCACTATACACCCTTAAAAATGAAGGGGCTTTAAAAGGTTCTTCACAGTGATGCCATAGAAGAACCATTTTTGGTTCCACAAAAAACTATTCAAAGGTTCTTCAAAGAACCATTTATAATCCGTCCGTTCGTCCGTCTGTTTGTCTATCCATCAACTATCTATCTATCTATCTATCTATCTATCTATCTATCTATCTATCTATCTATCTATCTATCTATCTATCTATCTATCTATCTATCTATCTATCTATCTATCTATCTATCTGTCTGTCTGTCTGTCTGTCTGTCTGTCTGTCTGTCCGTCCGTCCGTCCGTCCGTCCGTCCGTCCTTCTATCTATTCATCTATTCATAGAATTTTTTTCTCAGCATCAGGACAACACAAAATCGCTTGGTCTAGGTTAAACTTGGAAAAAGCGCATCTGTGGAAACACGTAAATACCACAAAAAAAGCGTTGGTTTGACCTGTGTCTGCACCATGATCTGAGGCATCCATCACACATTGCTTAAAGTAAATCTTTCACAGAATTTCACGGTTTTCTTCAGGGAATACGCATGAAAATGAGACTTCCGCACACAGAACTCATGAGAGATGTGTCCGCAATCTGCACTGAATTTGAAGAGTGATTGTATTTATTTCTGTTGAAGAGTTGAAGAATAACATTAGAGCCTCCAGATGGAATACCAGCATTATTATGTTAATGATGAGTTGCACAAACACATATGGCCACAGATACATACAGTACACACACATGGATGTCTGTACGTCGTAAATTTGGCGGAAGACAAAGCCGCCATTGGGACAGCTGTGAAATTGCATTTTAAACACAGCTGCTGTTTGGTAGACAGTACAACAGTGAACAGGAAGTAGCGTGAAATTTGTTTAGGATGTGAGAGCATTGTGGTAAAAATCGTTCTACTCAAAAATGTTCATCAGCTGAAAACTACTACCTGACTGGAAATTGTTAAGATAAGTTGAATTGAGTTAATTGAAGCTAATTTTGAAGGTGATATTGGCTGTTTTTGTATATGGCACATTCTTTGGCTCGGTCACATGATTTGATGGCTGTACAGGCTGTTGTCTTTGTCAAAGCTCTCGGGCATGAGAAATCACTTGAGGTGAGCACTCCAATAGCTCACAGGACAGCCAAATGTTTCCCAAACAAACCTGAAGACTTCCTGGATAGGCTGACAGCTAAGATCATTTAGAGCCAAACAATTTAAACAGATGGAGGCGAGCAGACAAGGGCTGTAAGTGCACATTGTACAACATTTGTGCCTCACGAGTCTTGGTCAGAATTCAGCACTGCTTTTAGTATTATATAACCGTTTCTTGATGAAATCTAAAACATCAGCACTGTTGCAACTCCCACTCTGAGCAGTTGATTTGATATGGCTTTGAGCCTTGTGTTTGGTGCCAACACTAAATTATGGGAACATTAGTTCATTCGTTTTCACATTGCGCTGCAGCCAAATCGGCCCGTTGCTTTTTGAGAAATTAGAAGGGTTTCCGATTTTTGTGAGCTACGTGTCACTGAATACTTCTGGTTGCTAGGGAAAAACATTTGTTAAAAGTGTGCAGACGTATGTACGTAAGTAATTAATAAAATTGCACTGAAGTAGCTAATGCGCAAATGAGTCCTTGAATAAACCAATTTTCCTCATTGGAGCTGCTTCAGTGCTAAAGAATGTTCTAATATCCCAAGCCTAATATGCAAAGACAGCTTTAAATAAGCCACTGGTAAGCTGACTACCCAAAAAGTGTAAACACTGTGGTCTGTTTAGTTGAGTATTCGACCAGGGGTTTGTTTCCCGAAAGTATCGTGAGCCAATTATGGTCGCAATATCCGTTGTTCCTGAAAATGAACATTCGCAAACTTGTGTGGTTGGAAGTACAGCTCTCGAATTTGTGGTTAGAGGAATAGATTTTTTTTATGACATGTGGACTTACTGTAAATATATTATGCACTTGGGCACAGTTAAGCACGCTAACATGCAGGAGGTTCTATATATTTCTTTCTTTTTACACATAATTGAATATTCATGATAGTTGAACCATTGGTAATGTTACAGTTCACTGTCTGTGTTAATATATTTAGATTGTAATTAATTATTAATTATAGCACAGAGAACATTTCTAAAAAAAGAAAACATTATAGGGTACAACGGGGCCAAACGTTCTTAAATCAAGATTAATTTTCTAGACAAGTAAAAATTATTTTCTCGTTTTCAGAAAAAAAAAAACTAGTAAAAATTAAATGAGTTTTTGCTTAGAACAAGCAAAATAATCTGCCAATGGGGTAAGCAAAAAAAAAAAAAAAAAAAAAAAAAAAAAATCTTATTTCAAACAGAAAACAAGATTATATTTCTCACCCCATTGGCAGATTATTTTGCATGTTTCAAGCAAAAATGCACCTTTTTTTCTAAAACAAGACAAATTTTTACTCGTCTAGAAAATCCTTCTTGATTTGAGAATGTTTTGATATTTTTGCTTGAAACAAGACAAAACAATCTAAGTAAGAAAAGCATTTTTCTGCAGTGAAGGCACACCCTAAAAAAGTGCTTTTCACCATGCCCAAATATAATTATTTGTATAATTTATATAAAGTATAACTGCTTATTTTGCTAAATAAAATAATATTTTTTGTTCAATAAATATACTGTCATTAAAACATGTAAAATAAAACATATATTTTTAAATACAGAAACAAAATTATTTTAAAATGTAAAAAGCATTGAAGGAGATCTCATAGTAATTTAATATAGATTTACAGTAGCAACAACAAATGATATTTTATTATATATGATTAATAGCGTGTTTTTAAATATTATGGTTTCATTTTAAATTTGGTGATTATCTTTAAGATGGACACCAAGCATAATATACGTATAATATTTACCATCTGATTCTAAAAATAATCGTAAAGTCAGCCTTCCATTAATTATCATGTTAATTAATGTGCCTTTTAGCCCCAACAGCAGGGGTGCTTTTTACCCCAAATAACCATACTTTTACATATTCTTTCGTTATTTCAAAACTGTTGGTTTAAAACCTGTTTATATCACAGCTTGGGCCAGAGCCGTTGAGCTCGGTAAACATTTGACAGCTTATGACAGCCACAGTCTAATAGATTCCCCCTTTAGATTAAACTGTTACTAAAGCAAAACAGTGATCATGCTTAGAATGTGTAGTTTAAAAAGTGTGTTGTCTATTCTACTCATTAGCACTGTTTGTCTGTTTGTCTCCTCCTAATCTCAACCATATCGCTATAAAATATAGCATTCTGTGTAGAACTCAAATTGGTCTGATACGTTTTGTGGTCTAGCACTCCATGCGATCATGTCTCTGGACCAAAGCAGACTGTGTGCGCTGCGCCGGTTTGTGTGACAGTGCAAAACCAGACTTCTTTGACCCCAATGGAAAGCATATTTGCACTGTCTGAATGTTTCCTATCCTCTATATAGTGAATTAGTCATTGGATACCAAGTTCATTACAGGAGCATCTCTGAGAAATTACATTGTGGAGAAAACTGCTGACTGAGGGGGTGTTTAAATGATATTGTTCTTAAAAAATAAAAGAAAACTTTTTATGTGTTTTGGATGTTCATTTAATCTCGGGATGCACCAAGCTGATGGTTGGCTGTTTGGAAATGTCGGGTGGTTTTTGAGTGTTGGTTGGCTTTAGTTTTTTCGGTGTGTTCTGTACTGTTGGTTCTAGTTAGTTGTTGTCTGCTAATTTAACACTGTTGCTGGTTGTTTTTCATGTCCGCAGACAGGAAAAAAGTGACCTCAAAAACGTGATATTTAGCCCCTGGAATAATAATTTTACCAGGGGAACTGCACCAAAAAAAAACACAATTTTTACTGGGGGCCCCCTTAAAACATGATTGGGCTAGTTTTGCGTCGCAATTGGGTGTATTTTGTTGTGAAAACCTGGCAACCCTGCTTGTCAGCGAGAAAGAGAACTCTGATTGGCTATTCAGCTTAGCACATGAGCACACAATAAAAAAAAGGAACTGACAAAAGCAAACCAATGACGGCCACAGATTCGCACTCCCAACTTGCCAAATATTGATGCTTGGTCAGGACCCCTTGGCGTCACTTTTAGATGTGCACACTGCTAAAATGCTTAACTATTGCAAACTATTAAATGCAAACAACTAAAAACAATGAAGGACATTTATATAATGGTTAGAGTCACAGGCTAACTGTGATCTAGGACTTCTATGTTAAAGGGCCTGAGTACTAGGTTTGTTTCCTTGTACTTTGTTATTTGTTTTAGAACTTGTAGGTTTTCCCCTAAAATGGTATATTCCAAAAGTGTTCGGAGCCAAAACTTATTAAAGAGCTCCAGGCAACCATTTTGGTGTGAGTATTGTGGATGCTGGCTTGTGTCCATTTTTGGGCCTGTACATAGGCATAGCTAAAATATATTGTTGTATATTGATGAAAAAGGAAATTTTTTGCACACCTATGGAGTACCACTTTTTTTTTTGCACTTTGGGAAATAAAATCACTTTGAACTGTACATTTTTTTTCCTTGTCATCTCCTTTACATCATTGGCCACTGGCACATCCAAACAGTTATCATGTACGAAAATGTGAATTTGTGAAAACGGTGACAGCATGCACAGCATTTTGCGTGTTCAGTCTATAGGTGTGCGCAGTACAGTGTGCATAATGTTTCTTTACAAAGCGACATCACCAACTATGGCCTGGCATGAATCATACAGCGTCTGTAGTCCTTTTCGTGGATCCCTGTGAATGGGGATGATTTTAACAGTGTTGTCGTCTGTATGCAAAACTTTTAAAAAACGCAGAGAAAAAACTTTTTCGTTTTTAGTACAATTGTTGTCATGTAAACTTCCTGAATAAACTGCATGTGTAGGGGAGTAAAATGTATTTTGTTTTGTTTTATACAAATAAACTATAATAATCTGACATTAATCATGATAAGTTCAGTCCTACACTGGAAAATAAAAATTGGTGTAGAAACAATTTTCACACAGAAATTGCTAATATATTGCACACATACTTAAAGGTGCCATAGAATGCATTGAAACAATATTTTAAATTGTTCTCTGATATCTACATAGAAGGTATATGGCATAGGAAAGGGCAAAAAATATCCAGAAATGGTTTTACAGGTTCATTTACAACCCTAGGATTTGTCTCTAGAATGAAATGGTCTGTTATTGCCTTATTTGGAAGGCTTGTTAATATTAATGTGAGCTCTGCTCTGATTGGCTGTTTCACAGAGCTGCTCATCTCAATAGCTCGCACATGGAGGAAATATATATTTAATTACGGAGCTCTAGCCGCTTTTAACATGTGGAATCTGTGAATCTGCCGTTTTGAATCCGCAACATTTTACTCTCACTATTGTGATGCATGTACTCTGTGTAACGTTATACTGCAGCGAAACAAGTACTTACCACACAAGTTTTGATGCTTGTCAGTGATGCTCAGGATCTGTAAATCATTTGCAATCATCAGCGCAGTCATCTCTCATGTTTATGTGGTAAGTGAAATCTTATGTACTGCAATGTAACAGGCTAGCGCTAGCATTAAGCTAACCATGTCCCTTCAGTGGCTTGCCTTATTTTACTGATGTACTGACGTTACTGATGATTGGGCTATGCAGATGTTGGGGTGTAACTTTTAACGATCTGGACTATTGCGTAATAGCCGGTGTTATGTTGGAATTTACCCATTTTTCAGTGGTCTTTTCAAACACCAGAATTATATAAGAAGGAGGAAATGGTGGTATTTGAGACTCATGTTATGTCCATGTACTGAACTGTTATTATTCAACTATGCTAAGGTAAATACAATTTTCCATTCTATGGCACCTTTAAGAAATGGTAAGTAACACATTGAATTAAACGTGGAAAATTAAAAGTGGAAAATTTGTTTAATTTACAAACCAAGATGGTTCAGACAATGGATGTGTGACCCTGTTACTACGATTTGGGAACCAGTCATAACTTGCAATTTAATTTCTTGAATGACGCATCTAGCCCTATGAGGCATGTTGTTGTATAGGAAACCCCATCTTAAAGCTGGATTTATACTTTCGCCTGGTTCCGCAGTGCAAGCCTTCCCTTGAGTACAACTCGACATTGTACTATTCTTTGAAAAGACAGGGAGCGACTTAGAGTAATTGCTCTTAAACTCAGGAAACAGCGGTGTGAAAAACTTTCAAACTTTGCGTCAGTCGTAGAGTTGATGAATTAATTTTTTTAAGTATAAACTTATCAGGTTGTGGGTTCATTTGGAGGACACACTACACACTACAAAAGAATCAAAGAATCATGTAAAACCCTGTACATCTTTTATGTCAAATTTTTTAAAAATCGTATTTTTTAAACTTTAAAAAAATTCTAATTAAAACAACAGAATAAGAACAAGTAGAATAAGAATAAGAATAAGTTACCAATCAAATGAAATCAGTATTAACTAAATTTGTTTGTACTACAGCGGTGGCACAGAAGAACACAAAAGGGGCTTGTAGGTGTATTTCCGTATGTTTAATGAGGCTCAAAGGTGGCATGAGTGAGAATCAAATTCATAAATTCATGTTTTTTTAAATATAAAATTTTGAATACAGAAATATTGAATAATTTAAATAACTAAAAAGATACTTAAATAAAACTAAATCTGCCAGTAGGTGGCGGCAAGTCACTGAATTAATTACTGAATCATATCATTCATCTGATTCATTCGAACGGCTGATTCATTAAGGAATAAAGCGTGACTGTTTTTATGGTTGGGAAATTGAATCATTGAATCATTGACTCACTATATTAGTTTAAAAATGCATGTTCATTAATAAACAAAACAACATTGTGTTTGACTGGAGATGCACAGCGGCTCAGCATTGACTTGTTTTAGACCTTTTTTGATGACGCAATAGAGCAAAATCAGGCAACAGTGTTATAGTCAGACAATGTAAGTAATTTTATGAACTTTAACTGTTGTATTAAATCATTTAAAAACTCCCTTAAAAATCAATAAAAGCTGTCACTCTTCTAAATTCATCGCAATCTCACAAAGTTCCAATATAATCAACCAAGGTCTCTACACTGCACAATGAATTTTTTTATTTACACTCTCTCTAAATTTTGTTTATGAAGGGATTTGTGAAATACGTCTGTGATACATTACTCAGCATTGCAAAAACACGTAGAAACACAAATATGCTGATCGGGTCAGTGCTCCTTAATAATTTTTTCATAATCGCACGCAGTAGTTTTCAGTTGAAGTGGAAATGTAGTGACTGGTTCTTTAACATTGTTAGCTAGTGTACGTATAAAAAATAGCTTCTTTAAACATTTGACACTACTAAATTGTAGACAAACTGCTAAGTCCTATGAGGCAAATTCAATTACATTGCTTTCGAAATAAAGGTCATGGTTTGCAAAAACGACTTTTTCCCACACTGACTACCACAGATCTCATTTCAAGAGGAAATGTAGTCGCTGATGCATAAGCTATAAACATTTAGCATTGTTAGCTAGTGCGCATGAAAAAAACTATTCCTTTTAAGGAAAGAAAATTCTACTGCTTTTTAGAGCAGCAAGTCCTCTAAATGAACAAACCTGACTATCCCTATTCACTAAAGCTCTGAGAGGAAGCTGTAATTAGCAAAGGGTGAACAGTAGCGGCTGAATTAAACTCTTAATGACAGACATTTGAAGCCCAAGGCGAATGTTTTATCAATTTGTTTCAGGAGATTTTGGCATGTCTCGTTAAGAGGCTGTTATGTTGCTAATTGAAGTCTGAGTGAGGTTGAGATTGTACGGTGGCATGAGGAAGTAGGAATCATTTTTCATTGACAACTCAATGAATATCACATTGAGTGCAATTATGCAAAGAAGATGAGCTAATACAGCACCATTTGAAAGATTATTCAAATGGTGACTGATTGCTAACTGTCAAACTATCTTTTCACATGGCACACGAGACATTCAATCCGACTTGCGCTTTAGCATCGGTCTAAGTTTGAAGCGTGGTGTTTTAATTTCCTAATCAGGAATAGTTGCTTTAGGGAAAACTCAGCTTACAAAACAACAAAAGTTTGGTATTAATGGACCAACGCTGGGCCTAACGCTGGAGGAATTCAGAAATGAATTACACCTGTTGATAATATATTTGCACTGCCTAGGATGCAGCAGACTAGCAGTTGCCATTGATAATGACGCAACGCTGTGTCATCGCTTTTAGTGCCTGGTTAAACTGGATTTCAGGTGGTTAGTGAATAAGAGGCAGGTGTAAAACCATGTGCAAATGTGATGCAACTCAATCGACTCCAGTTCCTGATCCTTCAGCCTACCATTGCTAGAGATTTCTGGCTTGTGTTCTTTGGGAACACATTTGTTTGTCTCTCCTGTCCCATGTGGCCTATAACATCTCAATGCCTTGCGAATTTCAGAAGTGTGACGGTGTTTAAAGTTCTCCTAATGACTCTCTCAAATTGTCATTGCCAGTCAGCCCTCAAGAGATATTAAACTCAGCAGTAATCACTTTTTTCCCTCCCAGTGTTTGACGTTTATAATTATTCCACTGTTTCTTCAATCCCTCAATGATTGTTGGTGGGAAAACCTTGAATGTCCAACTAACGTCTTTTCCATAACATACAAGTTTTACAGCCTTGACATTCAACAATTTCTGCATGACACATGGCTGTGTTTTACTTAATGCTATGCTATATTTCCCCTCAGCTAGTGAGAATTTGATTGTTCACTCTGGAATTAGAGACGGGCTTGCCAAGCACGAATTCTTGTCGTTACGCTGTTGGGAGGAGAGCCGTGCTCGTTCCTCTCGACTTAGTCTCAATGGGTTTAACATCTTTCATTGTGGCCGTTCCTGTTCAAAACAGTTGCTTTAAACTTGACCTTCGGCTGTCTGCACTCATCTTAACATAATTTACCATAGCTGACAGCCAAGAAATATATATGGCTTCATGCACAGACCTCTACCAGACGACTGACAGAAAGACTCCTTGATTTAGTAAACGGACTGAGTTTTAAACAGTCTTCTAAGTTACTCGAAAGTGAATGGTATCATACTTCTAGACTGCGAATAGTTTGTTTTGCACCTTTACAACTCTTTACTACTCATAGTGAGAATATTGCACATCCTCTGTATGTCAACGGATAGAGACAAAATTATGGCCTTGTGATTATCTCCCTTGTGAAAATGCATTAAAAGAATATATTTACAGTAAAATATTTTCTTTTTAATTAAATTAAAATTTTATACATTTAATTGTATGTTATTTGCAATTAAATAAACATTTGTTATAGTTTAATTTCATAATAAATGCAATTGGTTGACAGTTTGTCGTATGTACACTCTTAAAAATAAAGGTGCTTCGTGATGCCATAGAATAAAGATTGTCTGAATGTTCCATAAAGAACCGTCAACATCTGAGGAACCATTCTGTTTCACAAAAGATTCTTTGTGGTGAAAGAAAGTTCTTCAGATTATAAAAAGATAAGAAAGAGATGTCTGATTGGATTATTTGTGGAACCAAAAATGGTTCTTCTATGGCATTGCTCTGAAGAACCTTTTAAAGCACCTTTATTTTTAAGAGTGTAATTGCATAAATATTTTATTTAATTATTTAATGTCATTTCTATTAAAATGTCTATGTCATGTCATTGAAGGGGTCATCAAATGCACAATTCACTTTTACATGTTGTTTGAACTGAAATGTGTGTTGGCAGTGTGTTTACACAACCACCCTCTAATGATAAAAATCCACCTAGTGTTTTTTTTTTTTTAATCCCCATAAATCATTAGCCCTTTCTCAGATAAAGCTGTTTACAGATTCTTGGCAGAGTGACATAATTTTGCACAGGCCCCTCCCACGTCTTTTGACAGAGGCATTTTAGCAATGATCTGTTGTGAGTGAGCTATAAACAGTCCACCATTGTTTTGACGCTGAAGCAGGAGTAGACAAGAATGTCTCTGATTGAGGTGTTTTGTTATTCGATATAATAATGAACATAGTAGTCGTAATTTACTCCTCACATCTGAGCCGCTGAAGACGCAGAGGATTACTTTTGTTTTTGAAGGGAATATACCTCCCGATCTACCTAAATGCATCAATGTTCGTATGAATCGTTTGTGATCCAGCTTCATCTACAGAAGAAGTGAGAATACGTTTTTTTATGAATCTTTGCAAGTTAGAAAGCTCCACGACGAATGCGGCTAAATGCCAATACAGTCTCAGAAAACTGCTGATCATCCCGCCAAAGAGAGGGGCAGGATCAGCAGAGCTCATTAGCATTTAAAGGGGCATGCACCGAAATGGGTCACTGTGAACAGAGCTGTTTTTGATAAGGTAAAAAGGGTGTTTGGTCCCACTTTATATTAGGTGGCCTTAACTACTATGTACTTGCATTAAAAAATAACTACAATGTACTTTTTGTTCATATTGTATTGCAAAACATTTTTGCTGCTACTGAGGTGGGATATGGGTAAGGTTAGGTTTAAGGGTGGGTAAAGGTGTAAGCAGTGTAATTACATGCAGTTTTTTTTTAATACGTACAATGTAAAAACATGTATGTACACAATAAGTGCATTGTATCAAATGATTAATTTAAATCTAAGTACATATTAGTTAAGGCTGCCTAATATGAAGTGGGACCGGGTGTTGTTTTACATGACTATTAAGACATTTTAACCAAAGTATGTTACAGACTTTTCATTAAGACCCTAAAGAATCATATCAACTTGCGGAAAATGGGCATCCGATGACCCCTTTAAATATATTTGTTATTACACATTTGTAATGATAAACTTGCAGTTTAGTACATTTAAAGGGTTACTCCACTCCAAAATAAAAATGTTGTCATTAATCACTTACTGTACCCCTATGTCGTTCCAAACCCGTAAAAACTTTGTTCGTCTTCTGAATACAAATTAAGATATTTAGCTCTCTGACCCTCCCATAGACAGCAATGTAATTAACACAATCTACGTCCAGTACTCATAATTTTTGTACTAGTAGAAGTCTAGTATAGAAGAAGTGAGTATACGTTTTTTTATGAATCTTTGCAAATCGTCTTTCCTAATACTTCCTAGTTAACAAGTTCCGCAACGAATGCGGCTAAATGCAAACACAGTCTTCGAAAACTGCTGGTCACCCAACAGAAGAGAGGGACGGGGTGAGCAGAGCTCATTAGCATTTAAAGGGACATGCACTAAAACGGGTCACTGTGAACAGAGCTGTTTTTGACAAGGTAAAAAGGGTGTTGTTTTACACTACTATTGAGCAATTTTATCCAAAGTATATTATAGACTTTTCATTAAGACCCTTAAGGATTGTATCAACTTGTGGAAAATGGACATCCGATGCTCTTTGGAACACAAATTAAGATATTTTTGATGCATTCTGACAGCTCTCTGACTCTCCCATAGACAGCAATGTAATTAAATTAATTTTACGAAGCTGCGAGAATACTTTTTGAAAGCGAAGAAAACAAAAATAATGACTTCATTCAACATTTTGTCTCCTCTGCATCACCCTAGCACTATATTGGAAAGTATCCATTGAACGTAAACAGCGTACTCTGTTTTGTGTCAGCTGCGCCACGCAGATTCATTTTCTATGCTTATTTGCGCTTTGATTTGAACGACGTATCCGCGTGGTGCGGCTGACATAGAACAGCATACGCTGTTTGTGTTCAGTGGATACTCTCGAAAATGGCGATAGGGTGTCACAGAGGAGACAAATTATTGAATAAAGTTGTTATTTTTGTTTTCTTTGCGTACAAAAAGTATTCTCGTATCTTTGTAAAATTACGGTTGAGCCCCTGATGTTACATGGATTATTTTACCAATCTCCTTGCTATGTTTCTTGGATGTTGATTGTGTTAATTACATTGCTGTCTATGGGATAGTCAGAGAGCTGTCAGAATGCATCAAAAATATCTTAATTTGTGTTCAGAAGATGGACAAATCTTTTATGGGTATGAAACGACATGGGGGTAAGTAATTAATAACAACATTTTCATGTTGGGGTGGAGTAACCCTTTAAAATATATTATCTTTAAAAGTAACAGTACTTTACTAAAACATCAAAATAAGTGTTCTGTAAACCATGACAAAGGGTTTTTAAAATGTACTTAAAGTAAAGGTTATATTTATTTAGTCTCTTTAAGTACAGGCCTTAAAATCCAATAATATTAAATGATCTGCAAATACATTTTAATGTACTTTTAGGAACTGAAGTATCAATACAATGAAGCACACTTCTTATTCACAAAGGGCTGGACCCAGCTGTTCATACGTATCTCAACAAATATGAGATAAAGTAATGTGTGACAGATGTGCTACTTCCTTCCTGGCTAATTGTTATCTTTATACACACATACAAATTTGGTCAGATGTTGGATTAAGTTGTCAAAGATAATTGCATTCTCATGTTGACTGGAAAAGTCATTTATATTGACACTCGAGTTGAGTAATCAGCCATGCAGTCATTCATTGAAAGCAATATTAAACACCTTGGCTTATGGCAAAATGCCATTAAAATGAACAAAAATGCCCCACGAATTCAATACAAAGGAGCAAAAAAAAAAAAAAGCCCCTGCACAATTAAACAACGTATTATGGCTGAAAATGCGGAATTACATTTATATTAGCTGACACTGCATCAGATTGCTTTTACGTGCTGTTTTGTGCATTGTTGAACCTTATAACCAATCAAACGTGTTTCTGTTGAACTTAAAAATACATTGGCCAATCAGACGCTCTTAGATTAGTCATTAGATTAGCTGAAAATGCTGGAGCTGTTGATGAGTGTATACACTTGTGAGTTCCCCAATCATAAACAACACAGTGCAGATACGAAGATTAATTTCGTAGCTTCAGTGATTATAACAGAAGTTTTTGCATAACTTGTGCTAGACTTGGCTATTGTCATTGACTGGCATGTTTGTCTGTGAAGCCACAATGTGAAGTGGCTAAAATTAATTTCTATATCGACATTAACAATCATTTTTACAATATAAAGAGCAATAATCTACAATGATTGTTTGTCATAATATTGCAGCCCTATGAGCTCCTGTTTTTATACATGTAT
This sequence comes from Garra rufa, assembly GCF_049309525.1. Taxonomy (NCBI): domain Eukaryota; kingdom Metazoa; phylum Chordata; class Actinopteri; order Cypriniformes; family Cyprinidae; genus Garra; species Garra rufa. The sequence continues at coordinate 9,957,842 of NC_133378.1, forward strand.
AATTCAGATACAATTATACATTTTTTTCAGTTGTAATTTAGATACAACTATACATTTTAAATACAATTATATGTTTTTAGAAATACTGATTTAAGTAATTGGGTGAATTGAAGTATTTGGAATTAAACACAGCATATGTTTTTTATAATAATAAGGTGATTATAAAAGTTGCCAAGGGATAAATATTGGCCCAAAAATAAAAATTTTGCACATAATTTACTCACCCTCCAGGCATCCTAGGTGTATATAACTTTCTTCTTTCAGACGAATACAATCAGAGTTATATTAAAAATTATCCTGGCATTTCCAAGCTTTAGAATGGCATGGGTGGGTGTTTCTCTTCATCAGTCCAAAACAATTCAAATAAAGTGCATCCATCCATAATAAAAAGTGCCTCACATGGCTCCAGGGGGTGAATAAAGGCCACAAATTATTCACAAATTATTAATATTTAAAATGTAATAATCACTTCAATCTAGCTTGCTGGAAAACCAGTCCCCTCTTGGCTTATATCGAAATCCTCCAACATTTTTCTTTACAAATCCTTGTTTTGTACATCTAATTCATGACTGTTGTTTTATTTTTATCTCTCCATGGTGCGTTCACATTTGTCACGTCCTCCATCATCCATAAGTTGCTTACATTAGATTAAAGGGATAGTTCACCCAAAAATGAAAATTAGCAGTCTGTCAGTCATATAATGGCAGTCAATAGGATGGGCGGCTTAGAGATTAAAAAAAAAAACATACACAGTCAAAAACAAATTAAACCCTGTGGCTTTGTTGACTTTGCGGTGGATCAGAGGTAAAAATATATGTAAATAATGAATACTGTTCAGTTTCTTGCACAGACCGATTGTTTCATGTGTTCAAGGGGTCATATGATGTTGCTAAAAAGTGCATTATTTTGTTGTAATGCAATGTGTTTATGCAGTTTCAAAAAACATATTATTTTCCACATACTGTACATTATTGTTGCTCCTCTCTGCCTCATCTTTCTGAAACGCTTTGACTTTTACAAAACTCATTGTTGATGGAAACCGAGGTGTCCTCTGATTGGCCAGCTATCTGGTGCGTTGTGATTGGCCGAATACCTCAAGCATGTGACAGAAATGTTACACCACAAACCATGTTGTGATGCCGTTTCTCAGCATGACAGAAACAATAAACCCATTATAAACAAAGCATTTGTTGCATCCAGTGGGGACATAACTACTGATTATAACGACTCATACTGTCTTTTATGCGTTAAGTTGCATTGCGCCGCGTAAACATAATGTCTGCATGTTCGATTGTAGAATAAGAAACAAGCACTACTCCACACTGCTCAAAACTCGTGTTTGAATATCCAGTACCAATTCTTTAAATATAAAAACGTACTTACAGGCTGTGATTCAGAAGTGAAGACTGTCCTTGCGACATTGGAATTGCCCCACTTTATAGCCTCAACCCTTTGTGTACAGCTGGCATTGTAAGCTGCTCTCCCAGGTTCAGGAATCAGTCCTCCATGAAATGTGCATCACCCACTCAAATATTTGCGTTGTACTTTTTCGGACCAGTATTGTAAATATAACTTAACCACTGATTTCTAGTTGCCCTCATTTGGAAGGCTAAACAAAGTACTTTCGCAATGAAACACACTGCGTCTCCACAACATGTGGAACACTACTACAGCCGGTAAAAGTTGCACCTTCTTTCTTTCTATATACCTATATACTGAGTCTTAACTTTTTTCATAAATATCTCTTTGGTTTTGAGACTTTAACACTCCAAAGACAAAGAAAACCAAGAATCATATGGCCCCTTTAAGACCTCAATGTATCGTCACAAGCCGCAGGGTTTAATTTAGTTTTGTCTGTGTATGTTTTTTTGACTCTCAAAGCCGTGGATCCCATTGAATGCCATTATATGACTAACAGACTGCAGCAGTTTGAGTTAAACAATTTTGTTTGTGTTCTAACTCCAAATGGATTCCTCTAAAAGAAGGAAGTCATATACACCTAGGATGCCTGGAGGGTGAATAAATCATGGGCTAATTTTCATTTTTGGGTGAACTAACCCTTTAATGAAAAGAATTTGCAGCAACTAAAAGTGCTTACTTTTTTTAAACTGTGTGATTTTTTTCCAGCAGAAAAGTTAGTTTTTCCCAAAGTGTAGTGTTGCAAAATGCTACATTGTTTTTTTGTTTTGTTGTGTTGCATATGCAAGTTTGCAGCTGAGTAAATAATAAAAATATCACAAACTGTCTTCTCCACTTCTTGCTAAATTTGGTTCATGATTTAGTGGATTGGTTTGTTTGAACTCATCATGTAATTGATTAGCTCCCCAGTGTTTCTGGTTAAGAAATATTTAGACTAGAAATTAGATTAGATGTTTAGAAATGTTCATATGTTTTTGATTCGATTAAGTACACAGTGTTTTCTGTGCACACTGACAAAAATATGAAGAGCTGATTCAAGCTTAAATTGCTCACAGGAAAATTCCAGTACCACTTTACAAGGTTTATTAGTTAACATTAGTTAACTACATTACTTAACATGAAGTAAGAATAAACAACACTTTTAATAATCTTAGTTAATATTATTTTCAGCATTTACTAATGCATTATTAAAATCACATGTGTTTGTTAACATTAGTTAACACTGTGAACTAACATGAACTAACAATGACTGTATTTTTGATTAACTATGCAATAAATATGCAATAAACATGTTTATTGATTGTTCATGTACTAAATGACACCTTATAAGTGTTTTATACAGTAAAAAAACCCCCACATGATTTACATTAAAACAGCTTTCACTCAGAAATTGCTAGTACATTTCACAAATAATTAAAGGAATGACTAGTAACACATTGAAAGCAAGACTGAAATAGTATTTTCTTCTAAAACACAGTCCAATAATCTATTTTGACAACTTTGGAAAATTATTTTTGTACAGTGTGCAGTATGATAGCAACTCTGGCATGATCTTCAAAAAGTGAAAAAATTCCCAGATTGAGTCAAATCCTCAGCAATTACATTTGTTTAACTTGCAATACAGTTCCAAGTCATTATACAAACATATTAGACTGCCACGATCGACCAATCAAAAACAAGTATTCCAGAGCGCCACAATAACATCAAGATTTGATGTTAAAGCAATCAAATATCTTCTGAAAGTCAAAATAAAACAGAGCAAGCGAAGTTGAGCTATAGATCTGTATTACTGTGTATACTATGAGTCAGAGACCTGTTCTGTGAGACTAAACATTATCTCACATTAGATAATGCATAAATAACACTGCTGTAAGAATGATCTCAGAGGAGAACAAAAAAAAAAAAAAAACGAGGCTTTTGTAATGACGAGATGTTCCAGCTAGTGAAAACTAGCTAGTGAGCCGTTGGTTTTCAACAAAACCAAAAGCTCATCATTGCATCATCCGTTCGCAGGATTTAACATCAAACATCTCTTCCAATTATGCGGAGGTGTAAGCAGGTAAGAAGGCTTCACATCAGCGTCTACAGGTTGTTGCTAGTGAGCGTTTACAGCCGTACATGCGTTCATGTGGAGCAGCTGTGAGTGCCAACACAATGACTCAGACTAGAAGTTCACGCAGACACGGCTGGCCAGACATGCTCTGGAAAGGTGCGTGATAATTCTTCTCAGGCCACACACAGCGGAAATGTGAGAGGTTGTAGTAGATCCCGTAGATCTCAAGGCTGTAAATCCAATGTGGAATTCATTTTGTGAGAAGCTACCAAGAAGTCACACATACAGTCTTATATAAGCACAATGACAGACATTATGGAGGAAGTCTACCAGCTGAGTGCACACGCTGATGAAAGCAATCGCAAATCCTAAAAGAGAAAACACACTCAGACTGACATGAGTACAGTTAGGTGTATTTTGGCCCTTTGAACATTTAGAAAATCATGGATTTATTTAAGACGAGACACTGCAGGTGAATAGGGTAAAAAAAACTAAACTAATAGTTATCGCCTTACTTACCCAGTTGATTGATTTCATTAATAATTGCAAACATTTTTTTGTATTACAAGTTTTCTAAAATGTTAGGTGCAAATATGCAAGTGATGCATTATTTAATGAAATATGCGCTAATTTGCATACATTTCTAGTACAAAAATCGTAACACTAGATGAAGTCAGTTTCAAAAGTTTACTTTTTTTTGGTTTGTTTTGGGTATCTCATTTTGTCACTCCATAATTCAGAAAAAAAAAAAAAAAAAAAACTTGGAACAGACAGAAAACAAAGTATTTTTTTACAGTTTTTGGGGGAATAAAATGTTGTATAAAATCAAGCAAATTCTATATGAACAAATCCCTCTGTAAAAACCTTCAGGATATAGACAAGAATAAACATGTAAAGTTTATGTGTGTAAGTGCTACTGAAGTGGAGATTTATGGCTCAGTGTAGGAGAAAAAACTCATTTTGAGAAAACGGTCTATAAAAATATGTATTGTAATTGAAATCTCTTGACACAAATAGATAAAGTGCTATAAAAGGAACTCTTAACAGTGTGTTTTGGATGTTTTCTTTCTACTAGTTTGAATAAAACACTATGAAAAACCGAAAAGCCTAAAATCTCAAACTTGATAGGTGCATGAAAAAACTCTGTTTAATGTCTAACAATAGATACATTTAAAAAAAAATGCTTTGTAAAATATTAGGACAAACCCAGCCTTCTGGGTAATTTCATTTAGCTTGTTTAAAAATTGCTATAGGACTGGCTTAAAATGAACCCAAAATTAGTTCATCAGACGCATAATTACTAGAGGCGTTTTATTTAATTATTATTTATTCAACTTATTGATACATTCATCTATCGAACGTATTAATAAAGGTTAATTTCCAACTTATTTTTGTCCATTTTAGGCAAGAAATATAGTAATTTGATTTAAAATAGCTAAGTAAAATTACTAAAAAGTCATGAAATTTGTAATTTATGGTGTCATTTACATCATATCTCAAATGAGGTTTTGTTTAATAATAATCCGATGTGGAAATTGCATTTTAAAGAATCATTTTTATTTTTTTATAAAAAAAGACCAACCTTTATTTGTTAAGTGTAAATTCATACAGTATGTGGCATTTATGTATCCTAACAACTGAATCGTATTTTTACTCTTTTGACAGTTTCACAGCACAAAGCACAAAAAAAAAAAAAATATATATATATATATATATATATATATATATATATATATATATATATATATATATATATATGTGTGTGTGTATATATATATATATATATATATATATATATATGTTTATATATATACATATATATATATATATATATATATATATATATATATATATATATGTTTATATATATACACATATATATACACATATATATATATATATATATATATATATATATATATATATATACATATTGTTAAAGTTTTATTTCTCTCAGTTTTCTTAAATGAATATAAAACATCAACAACATCATGCCTCATATTTCATTTCAGCTCTTAACTACAAGTAAACCTGTACACTAACTTTTAAAAACTTTGTTTAGGAACAAAATTGTCCATTGTGGCAAAAATGATTGCAATTATGGGTCAGTTGTAAATGTTAATTATTATGTTAATAGAAATAATTTTCACACAAACACTGAAATGTTTTATGTTCATTAATTTAGCTTGGATTATCATAGAGTATTTTTTTTTAAAGAATTTTCTTATTTTAAGATTGAAAGTCTAGCTCTGAGTCAAGAGTATAATAATAATAATAATAATAATAATAATAATAATAATAATAATAGGTCAAAGACAAAAAAAGGTTTAAGCATAAAAACAGTAAGTTTAATACTGCTTTAAAAAAATTCTCTTTAATTTAAATGCATTTGTGTGTTTCTGAGAAACAAATAAATATCATATATTTTCCTCTTAATTTACAGAAGAATGTCACCAAAATGTCATTCAGTGTAACAATCTTGTCAGGCATATTTACAACAAAAATCAATGTATAACATATTAAAAGACAAATTACTTTCACCCCAAATACTCATTAGTTGTAATTCTACATTTTTAAAGTTTGCCACTATCCTAGTTTTTTTTACTCATTTAAAACACAATAAAATTGAATATGCTCCCTTATTCTTTTATATATTTTAATATGTACAAGTCAGAATAAGCATGTTATTTGAATTTTTATATAAATATTGTGTTACACTGAATAATAATGATTTTGACATTTTTTTCTCCCAAACCTTAAAAGTAGACACTTTACTTTTGACATGGACATCTTAATGTCTTTGACCCGTACACATCGGAAAGTAAAGATATTTAAATGATTAAGGAATCTGAAAAAAATTACCATAATGTAAAAAAAAAGAAATTCTGAAATCCAATAGTTTTGAATAAATCCGATCTCTGTGATATTAACGTTTCCAAAATTGAACAAAATTGAACTGTTTAGTGAATTTGCAACTTAGTTTCCAATTTTCCATCTTAGTTTCATAACGACATTTTATGGATATTTTTTCGTAATGACATTTCACGGTTATTCATACAATTATTGTTAGGTACGCATTTTGCATTGATTTGAATAAATTGAATTATGGACGAGATCCAGTTTCACAGAAAGCATGATGGGAACTTTTGTACAGGAAGAAGTTATCATGTTCCGCTCAATGGCAGATATGTATTTTTTGCATACTGAACTGATTTGAATGTAAGTTAAGCATAGGCAAGCTTTGATTGTGGGTGGTTGACATTGTCTGCGGTGGCTTTTGTAATCATTACGCATTGAGTTTTTGTGTCCTGGATAATTGTGTTGACTGGATAATTGTAATTTTTTATTTTTTTTTTCCATTTAAAATGAATTAGTCAAGGTGCATTCTATTTACATTCACATACTGTTCAGACCTAAACCTTCATCTCGATAAAAATATCGTTATGCAAAAACCACCAATGTACACAGTGAACGCAAGCCATACATTAAGCCACACGGTAGCAGTAAATATTCTCACAGCTGTCTGAATCATCTGTTAATCTTAAACATGAAATTACTTGTCTACTTACCCACCTGCAGTAGCAAAAGACAAAGTAGTATCGTAAAGTCAGGCCCCAAAAGGGGAAAGTGGTTGCGGCAAGTTCAAAGCCTGCTGATTGTGTGTGTCTGTTCTGTGTATGTTTTGGAGACAACCTCATGTAGAGACAAGCAGTGCAAAACATGTCATCTGTCTATGAAATGAAAACAGAAATACAGTGGGTGGGGTACGGTTGAAGGCATCATGCTCTGCGGTCGAGCTGAAATTAGGGCATATAACATTTGTTGAGCAAACTTCTTCCAATTGTTATTTTAGTGGCGATTGTCGACCCGAAATGAATCATTAGACACTTGTGTACATTAGTCTAAAACCGCAGCTCTCGGGGATTGGAAGAAACATGTTTGTTTGTTAGCTGAACGAAAGGAAAGATTCAGATCTGTGAGAGGCATAGATTTAGCCTGGAACATGTTTGCAAACTATATAAGGACTTAAAGTGTAAACAGTGCACGGCGGTCTGAAAGCCTGAGACTGCATTGAAAATCTAGGATTTAAATTAGAATTTAAACTTGGACAAACAAAGGTTGTAGCGTTTAAATCTTTAAAACACAGTAATGTTGTGATGCAATACAAATACAAATGCAAAATGATTAAGGAATGTTTCAGAATATGCGATATTTCATGAAAAAGTGCATGTGAATCATCTTTATACAGACAAATAGATGTTCTTGCTTCTTTAAATAATGATACATAATATCAAATGCCACACTACAGTGTAGCAAAAGTATAGGCGCCCATTAAGTATTTTCCCTGTTTTGGTTTTTACATTCCAGGACTGTAAAACTTTTCTGCAGTTTCATTCAGCACAGCGATTGGATTTAATTTAATGCATCAAATCAATAATTTGGATATTTCACAATTGGAGTTTACACTAACACGTCACATTCTGTGACGTTGCTTCAACAAAAAAGAGAAAAAAAGGAAAAACTGCCACAACTTTGCTCTTTCTCTTTCAAAATAATGTTGTATTATTATATGGAAATGCGTAAAATGGCTAGCGACAATATTTCTAAATTAATTTATTCAATATTCAATTTCACTTAAATTTAAGTGCTGAAATATCATTTTATTCACACTTTAATTCGGGGACCAATTCAATGTCTTTTGACTCAATAAACTCTTATTTTGCTGCTTATTACTAGTTTATAAGTAAAATGAGGTCACGCAGAATAAGACATTAATATGTGCTTTATAAGTCGCAATAATATGCTAGTAATATGCATGCTAATAAACAACTAGTTAATAGTGAGAATTGGTCCTTAAACTAAAGTGTTACAATCATTTTTAATATGGAAAGCAAGTATTTTGACTATGCTCAAACGTTTTTAACCCCACTGTAAGTTGGAAAAAAAAAAAAAACGAGATCAGTTACAAGAAAAAAAGCTGTGGCGTGTTTAAATTGTGATTCCCGCAAAAAAAAAAAAAAAAAAAAGTACTGTCAACCGCTTGGGATAAAATCCATAGCTTGACAAAGAATTTTATGATGTATTTGGAACCGAGAAATAATATCCTATAAACATTTTGACAGAAATCGCATCAGGGTTTTAAATGAGAAACAGATTTTTGGAGGGAGTTTATAGGCTTCTTACGAATGGTTTCAAGATTCATGAATACGTTCAAGCATCTGTCTGGGCATGTAAACAATCCTTTTCTTCGTACAAAGATTTTTTACATTTGAACACTATTGCATTGAGAGAAAGTTGAGCTTAAATTTCTAATGTTAATTTGCAGAAGGCGTCTGACTTCACCTACACCAACAGTCACGGATGTCAAGCACATGTTTTTGTTATCTATTAGCAGTTCTTCACTGACGTTGACAGATTCCAGCATCGTACCTCATTTTCAAGTCATTCTATTAATTTATCACTTTCACTACCCAACTCAAATGTTGCGTGAATCACCATGGGAGCAATTTTCAAGCTCTTGTGTGGCCATAGGGGGCATTAAATTTTGCTCTCTGTCGAAGGTCGGCCTGCTCTGCACAAACAAACACGGCTTATCCTAAACAGAAGCGCTCCGAAGCAAGCTCAAATACTCATAAAACTGTCTTGGCAGTGCATACAAGAGCCCCAGGGCTGTCCAAACTCTGAAATCCATCTGAAGATATTATATATTCCAGATAATTTCAGCCGGGTGCCAGGGAGAGTCAAACAGGGGTCCTGAGTGCGTGTTTGTGTCGGGTTTCCAGGCCGAACACAGCTATTGGCCTACAGAAGCATTTTGTGTGTGAACATGGAATGTTGAGTGAGTAAAACTAGATCTATCTAATCTATTTCGTTTGGCCAGATGGTCAGTGTGGTCTTATCAGGCCTTAGTACAGCCAATGGCCGTGTATATATAAAATAACCCATTGACTATAAACTATAGGCTCGAGTCGTCGGCCTGGGTAACTTAAACACCCAGGGGAGTTGCTGGCAGTGGCCCACCTGCCTCATTAGAAGCCCTCATTACCTCTCATTACCACAGCGGCACGCTACGCTACGTGAGCACAGATCTACAGAGAGAAACCTTTAATTCAGGCTCAATGGGAAACCTGACCCTGCTCATGAATAATAATAGCCGACATCATTGTATGGAAGGAAAATAGCACTGTCCATCTGCCTCAGGACAAGAGAGCATCTGGGAATTTGAAAGGCTTCACTCACTCAGTGTCAAGTAAACGTTGGGCTCTATCCAAAGCGACTTCGAGAGGGCCGTCAGCCTATATTTTGGCCCGAGACACCCAAGGCAAGCGTATGAATGCAGTTCTGGTGGAATTTCAAGAGTGTGCATAATCACACCTAGCTTTTTATTATTTTGTGCAGGGGTTTTATCTTTTACAGATGTTGAGCGAATTGCCCAACCTGTTCTGGACGGCATTCAGTCTTATTTGTATATTCTTTACTGATCTATTACATCACTCTGCCAAATATTCATGAAATTCCTCTGCCTTCTCTCTCCCGTTTGCATATTCGGACTTCAACAAGCCGGCTGACATGCTAAACCACAGCTCCTGGCCATATGAAAATGATAAAAATCTGTAACATGTTGTCTCGGAGAGGAATGAAGCAATGATAGCGAGACCCTCTGGTTGTGTAACATGAGTGGTTTGACGGATAGATGGAAAGAGAAAGAGAAGGGGGAGTGAGAGAGAAGAGGTTTGATGTTTTAGGGAAGAAGCATAGTTCTCAAAGTCTGATGGTCCTTAGCACCATAGCAGACCTCCTAGTTTATCTCTTCATGCTTCACCTTCATGTCAACTCACACCCCAGAACGCCCCTGAGTTTTCATAATAGCTCGTTACTCTTGTCCAAACCACACAATTTGGTTTGGAATTCATTCAGAAACAGTTTGGGGTTTTCTTCTCTTGACTTGTTTATTTTAAAACGTTCTGAAGTTGATGAAGTGAGCTCCGCTTCTGCTGGTCTTCTCCCCCTCCAGATACCATCTAGTATATCAGTCAAGTTATTTCTTTTCAGTGCATGCATTGCCTTTCTTGTCAACAGCACCTTGAGTCTTCCTGTCATAGGATACGGGCTCATTTCAGATTAAAAGCTTCCCTTTTGCTCGTTGACAGGTAGCAGGAGCGTTCACAAGCATTCCACGAAACTCATAATTCAAAACATCAGCACCCAGTGCTGCTTACCTCACAGCTGCTCTCCTCTCAAGTTTGTGAAATGTCAAAAGCCCAAGTTGGTCGTATTCCAGCTCTCAAAGTCACCACAGGTTTATCCCCAGTGCCCGGTCCTGTTCAGCGTTACAAAATGCGAGTATCCAGGTCCTGTGCCATCCACTCCAGCCCTGCTCCCACTCTCTCTTAAGGGAAATTGATTGTTCTGAAAGTTGGAGTCCCACAGCTACTCCCCTGACCTCCACTGCAGGAGCCAACAGGTCCTAGTGCCTCCCCTTTCCCTCCCTCTCTGCCCCTCCTTTCTCTCGTCACGTCTATAGGCTGCAGAATCCGTTGCGTAGCGCTGAGAGTAACAGGAAAGTGGAGCTTTGTTTAGGCCCCGTTCACGAGATGATTCACTGCCGTGATTTGCTTGGCCCGTATCAGCCATTCAGATCTTGACATTTCCCTAGTCCTGTTAGTCATCGTTGGAATTACTTACCTCAATAGTTGTTTCAAACTCTTTTCTTGAGTCATTCAGTCACGATCCATAATGCTCTAGAATGTGAAGCGCCTTGGGTATTTGCATAAGAAAATATGAGGCGGTTGTGTTGCAGATGCAGAAAATGAGAGACCGAATAAAGGAATGACAGAAATGCTGTTTCTTTTTTTAGTACGACTCCCACAAACAAAGCCACGAAGGAGAATAAAAGCCAGCAGATGGAACCGCTTGGATAGGGGCTCCAGCTACAGTTCAGAGGCCCTGAGTTGAATTGAATTTAAAGAAGAATTACGCTCACAGGAAGTCCAGTTGGCCGGTTGCGCTAAGTGAGTATGACATGCAGAGTTTTCTCACAGCGGACAAAAACCTGGCTTTAATAATTTGGATGGGAAATTCCCACACAGAAATGTACATCTCTTCAAATTAAAGTTCATCCAGTGGTTCCATTGTTTTATTCATGTCCCTGCTGGGTATTGAACTTAAAAGCATATATAATGCAATTTGATAGCCAACACACCCAGCTTTGAACTGGGCCAGTCCACTCATATATCATAACAGAGGGGTCACATCTCATTTTTACCACTGTGTCTTTCCTTTAGCTCTCGGACTGCAGTGAAAGCAAGGTTCAAATATTCATCTGCCTCTTCAGTGCAAAGTTCTAATGAACCAAGAAGTTGAAATTTTATTAAGAGATTTATTTTACTGCAGTGCTTTATTATGTTTAAATTTCTCTAGCTAGTCACTAACATAAAACATTACAACCCTCCCTTTGCTGGGCACCAATCTTGTTTCTACTGGTTGGACTGGTCTGGTTTGAAAAATTTAGTGGTGTTTAATGCACTTTTTAGTTGGTCAGGCTGGCAGACCAGTTGTACCAGCTGAATACCAGCTTTGGCAGCTTGGGAAACCAGCTAATATAATACCATATAAGTCTTACACTGTGTTTAGACTGGTTGTAAGCAGCATGACGCAATGCAACAAAATCAACTAATACGCACTGGTATCCCTAGATGTGGTGGGAAACAAAAAGTCACAGACAGTAAACTGATGCCCCTTTCTATTTATAATGTACTCCATGCACTTATGCTACTTTTTGTAGCTTTTAATTTGACACACAGCGTAGACAGCCTCAAGCCGTTGTGGCGTGGCACGAAAAGACAATGGTCATGTCTGGTGTAGACTTGGTGTAGGTGGAAATATTTATGGTGCTATTAAAAACATAACACTGAAGATACGGTTTTCCAAGACTATAGCTCTGTTTTTATTACCCTTCAATTTCGCAATTTTTACACATGCATGAGGTGTTTTTTTAACCCTTAAATGCATGACTGTTTCGCCACTCGCTATTATATATTCGGGTCTTTAGCGACCCGGACATATATATCAAGCACAGATGGATCTCTAACTGCTGCAATAGCAAAATACTCTCTTGATATTTTAAGAACCATTAAAGAAGAATAAAATAGAGCATATTTTGTTACCTTTTAAAACTTAGAAGGGTTTAATTTGAGCAGATGACTTCATAATCGACGTCATCCTCAGAGTGCACTTCCACAGTACATTCAGCATCTGACCCATATTCGCGATCTCAACCATATTCACAAAATTCTCCAAAATCGTTATTTTGATGGCTGGTCACTTATTCACCACATCCACCATCAAATGACAGTGAGATTTATAATTTAATTGTGTACAGTAATTGCTCTATAGTAAAGCCATTCACACTAATTCAAATTTTGATGATGACATTATTTTGTTTTATGCCTGCGATAATTACGAGTGAAACATCACGTCATTGTTGTCTATCAAACAGATCGAGGAATGACGGTGAATTGCATGTATTTAGTCATCAGATATTTACATATTTTTACGCAAGAAAAATATACTTACACTATTACACACCTCGGGTCTCTTGTGACCCTATACACTTTTTAGAAAAAATGAATCAGAAAACAGACATCCTTTTATATTTTATTATTTTTAATAATGCATAGACTGAGGAATACTAAGAAAGCTAATGCCAAACTTAAAAAAAAGAAGGAAGAGGGTATTAAATGACTTGACGTATGCATTTAAGGGTTAAGCTATTTGAAAAAGGAACATTTTGCATTTACTGCTTACCTGACTTACGTAGATGTCACATGATCATTCTTTAATGCACTATAACCTCCAAGAAACACCTCATACGTGGCCACTCCCAAGATTAAGAGGCTTTCTTGCCATTATTGTTTGGGTTACCTCTTATTTACAGCGCATGTCTGTGGCAGTAGAGTCCTAGAAACATCTCTCTGTGCTACTTCGCTAAAGATATGCACCTACTACTCCTTTGATTAAAAATAATGGCTAGTGCAGTGGCTACAATATTCGTAAACCTATCAACATCCGTCGCCATGTTTTAGGAAAAAAATTGCTTTAGTCACATAACATAATTTTGCTATATATTTTTTTATCCACATGTATACACAAAATGATTAAAAAATAATGGCTAGTGTGGTGGCTGATATATTCGGAAACCTACCTCCATTGTCATTACTTAGGAAAAAAAATATAGTTTTAGTAACATAACATAGGTTAATGGAAATGCTATCATTTTGCAATATTTTTTTTCAGCGTTTATAAAATATTAAAAAGGTTTTAAGCTAATCTGTAGTGGAAACCTAGCTTATGAAATGCTGATAGTTGAAGTCAATTATAACAAATCTAACAAGGGATTTGAGAATTAAAATTTCCTCACCCTAATGTCATCCAAGATGTTCATGTCTTTCTTTCTTCAGTCAAAAGGAAATTTAGGATTTTGAAGAAAACATTCCAGGATTTTTATTGCAATGGCGATCAATGGGTTGAAGGTCCAAAATACAGTTTCATTCAAAGGGCTCTACACAATCCCAGCCAAAGAATTAGGGTCTTATCTCTTTTTTTAGAAAATGGCCAATCGTTTCACTTGATGAGACCCTTATTCCTCAGCTGGAATCGTGTAGAACCCTTTCCAGCTGCACTGAAACTGCAGTTTGGACCTTCAATCTGTTGAAACTGTAATTTGGACCTTCAGTCTGTTGATCCCCATTGAATTCCACAATATCAAGAAAAATCCTGGAATGGTTTCCTCAAAAACCTAATTTTTTTTTTGACTAAAAAAAAAAAACAAAAACAACAAAAAACATTAAGATCTTGGATAACATGAGGAAGAGAAAACATGAACTAATCCTTTAAAGAGTTAGTATAACCTGGAGGTGTAGAGCTACATGCTCTATGCAGAATTTGACATGCCAAAGACGTGTCAATTGCATTGTCAGGGTTTGTCCTTACAAGACCAGTGTTTTAATGGTGTTGAGTTGGAATGTGACCTGATAGCCACCCAGACCCCTTGACCTTTCTGACTGGTTCATAGTTGGAGAGGTGGTAGAAGAGAGCACAGGTCAAGTGTTCTTGTATTTCAATTTTCCTGGAGCTATAACTGTGTGCAGTGCACCAGCTGGGGTTGAAAACTTCCAGCCAGGATTGCTTTCACATTAAGGCCAGTGATATAGTACTGAACTCTGATAACCCAAATTCTTTACCCGTCCAGGCATTTCAAAGGTCTGTCCCCATGGTAATAAACCCAAGATGGCAAAACACGCACTATTTATTTTAGCAAGCATTCTTGAACCAAACTGGCACTCCCATGTGACTTGACTTTTTTGGTTATCTACTGTAATGGCTTCACATTGGAACATTTGGTACGGGCCCAAGTGTATTTTTTGTTAGTTTGATTTTGTTTGGCAAATGCTTTTATACAAAGCTTTAAATGTGTACATACAGTTAACATCCCTCTCTCAGAATCTGCAAAATGTTAATTATTTGACCAAAATAAAAGGGATCATACAAAATGCATGTTATTGTTTATTTAGTACTGACCTGAATAAGATATTTATAGAGAAGAAAATAGTTGAATTTATAAAAATGACCCGTTCAAAAGTTTACATACACTTGATTCTTAATACGGTGTTGTTACCTCAATGATCCACAGCTGTGTTTTTGTTTAGTGACAGTTGTTCATGAATCCCTTGTTTGTCATGAACAGTTAAACTGCCTGCTGTTCTTCAGAAAAATCTGTCAGATCCCACAAATTGTTTGGTTTTTCAGGTTTTTTTGTGTATTTGAACCCTTTCCAACAATGACTGTATGATTTTGAGATGCATCTTTTCACACTGAGGACAACTGAGGGACTATGTAACTAATACAGAAGATTCAAATGCTCACTGATGCTTCAGAATAAAAAACGATGCATTAAGAGCTGGAATAAGAATGTGTACATTTTCATATTTTGCCTAAATATCATATTTTTTTTCATTTAGTACTGCCCTTCAGAGGCTACAAAAGATAGTTACGTTTCCCAGAATTTACTCTGATCTTCAAATGCAAAAAAGTTTTCACCCCCGGCTCTTAATGCATGGCTTTTCCTTCTGAAACATCAGTGAGCATTTGAACCTTCTGTAATAGTTGCATATGAGTCCCTCAGTTGTCCTCAGTGTGAAAAGATGGATCTCAAAATCATACAGGCATTGTTGGAAATGGTTCAAATTAACAGAAATGCTGGAAACCCAAACAATTTGTAGGACCTAAAGGATTTTTCTGAAAAACAGCACACAGTTTAACTGTTCAGGACAAACAAGGGACTGCAATTCTTTACTGTTTGAACTACAGGAAATGGGGTGTGCCTTAAAAGGTACAGGCATGTTTCAAAAATTAGCTTTAATTTGCATATTTGCATTGCAGTATAATGCCTTTCTCACCACAGATATAGCCCGTAGAGAATAGCTTAAATTCTTCACATCTTTTGCAATACCGTGGTTTGGACCCTAAAGTACAGTGTGAAATGAGACCAGTAGGACTAGCGGAGGGGGTGGAAGTGAACTCGGGACTGGACAAATCAATCAAAGCAAGTGTAAAAACAGACTTGCATGCACACGGTCCATTAAAACATGGATGGAGATTCACTACAAAGAAGCTTTATTGTCCAAAGTCTTATCATCCACTTAACTGCTATCCCACAAGGAGTATATTATATATTCACTGCGATGAGGTTGTGGTTAATGGAAGTGGTTGGACGGGTTTTCCCGAATGATGTGGGCGATGCACATTAAAGTCTTCAGGGTATGTGAACCTGAATGCGCCCTTTTTTCGCTATGTAGTCGAGCATGCAATTTGACAAGCTGCCAATCATCTTTACTCTCGAGCTTGGAGTTCTTTCTAGGGGGTTTACCCTAGTAATCACTGATTGTAGTCAAATACAGTAACTCCTGTAGGGCCATGAGGTGGAGTCACTGGCTGAGGTTGGAGCGGTTTGTAACGTCAATGGGGCGTGGAGGCACAAGCCCTCTGATTCAAGGAGCACTGCAGAGGGAGAGGCCCAAGGTGTTTTCATGTTTATGGCTTCCATGTGCTGGCTCTGTGCCCAGAGAGCTGGAGGCAACGAAAGGAAGATTCTGAGAAAAAGACGAGTCCGTGATGAAGATCTTTCATGCTCTATCAGATCTCCTGCAGTTCTGTCTCGGCTCTGATGTCAGGCTCTGAAATCGTGATTGATTGTGAAAGAAATGAAAGAAATGACTGAAATGCAAAGATGTAGATCGCTCTTTAAGCAACAGCATTATCTTTACCTTACAGCATTTATTCTCCTGAGATGTTCTGGTCTTTATATGGAAATGCTTGACAGACATCCTGTGAGCAAGTCATGAGAAATAGTGTTGTCTGATCCTTGGTAGTAATACAAACAAACATACAAACAAACAAACAAACAAACATACGTACATACTTAAATAGTAAAATGCACTTTCCATGTAGAATATATACTTTTTTTTTCTTTTTTTTTTGAGTAATACATTTAAACTGGAAATGTCATCCAGAAAAAATGTGCAAGCTAATAATTACACATAATCTTTCCTTTAAAAATTGTGAATAAAGAAAAAAAAGTGAAATTTAGGTTTAATTAGGTTTTGGACCCAAGCAGCAAGGCCCAAATGAATAATAATAATAATAATAATAATAATAATAATAATAATAATAATAATAATAATAATAATTTTTATTTATTAATTTATTTGAAAATACCAATACGCAAAATAGCATAAAATAATGTAAATAGGTTTAATTGGGACCCAAGTAGGCCCTACTAAATAATAATAATAATAATAATAATAATAATAATAATAACAATAATTTATTTATTTATTTGTTTGTATGTTTGTTTGATTGTTTGTAAATACCAATATACAATTGGTAAAAATGTGAAATATAATTAGAATTTATTCGATGTTGGACCCAGGCCCTACTGATGATGATAATAATAATAATAATAATAATAATAATAATAATAATAATAATAATAATAATAATTATTAAATAATGAATTAAATAATAATAATAATAATAATAGTAATAATAATAGTAATAATAATAATAATAATAATAAAAATTGTTATTATTATTACTAATATTATTTTTTTATTTAATTATTTATTTAAAAATTTAAGATGTGTAACATATATTGCAATCAGGTTCAAATTTGTATTGTCTTGTTACCCATTCACCCAATGCATGATGAAACTGTTATTAAACACTGATATAATATATGATATGATTCAAGGTTAATTTTACAAAAGTACTAATATTGATTCAGTGGCTTAATGTTACTTTGCTGTACCTCTACAGTGTAAATTAGAATAGTAGAACATTTTGGGACTGTTGGGATAGTTCACCCAAAAATAAAAATTCTGTCATTAATTACTCACCCTCATGTCGTTCCAAGTCCACAAGACCGTTATAAAACGTCCTTATACTACGTTCCTGTGCCTTGAATGTGGCAGTACCTTTGCTGTCTATAGTGGGTCAGAAAGCTCTCAGATTTCATCAAATATCTTAATTTGTGTTCCAAAGATTAACAAAGGTCTTTTTGGGTGAGCTATCTCTTTAACTGCAAAAAATGCACACATATCAAATAGCAAGTCAAATTAAATAGCAACAAAACAGCCAAACAGGAAGCTGACATTTGTAGCGAAATAATTAGCAGGGCATTTATCCCATATTCCAGTCCTGGACTGTACTGTGTAATTGAGGCAGGCCTCCTACACTCATGGCTGGGTCAAGAGCTGACATATCGCTGCCTCCTCTTCACTCATTGACTCCTCATCTTCTTCATCCCACCACTCTGCGCTTCAGAAGCTCGCTATTGTCCCGTCAAGGCCGGCAGCAGAGAACAAACACCCTCCTCCACACACCCATCGAGCGCTTCATATTCGCCTGCTCTCTAGACGCTGCCGGATAGAAGGATTAAGCAGAATAAACGAATGCAACAAAGACAATAACAATCCCATTCACTTTCTCCAAAGAGAAATCGAAAAAAATGCAAACACACCTTTCACTACAGACCTTCCATGAAATGTAAATGACTTGTATTTTTATTTATTTTAATTCATTTTGATTTCATTTTTTTACAGAGTTAGCGATGTGATCTATCTCAGAGTAAGACTTGGTCTATAACTCTTCACAGAATAACTTTTTATAATCCCTAAGGAGAAAATGAATTCTAGGAATGACATTTCTTCATGCTTATAAATGTAACCACAAATGATTTCAGCGGAAATTAAACTAGCTTGTGTTTTTGGTTGCTATGGAGATGATACAGTATAACAATGAAGTTAGTTTATTCAAGTAGGCCGCACTTTACTGACAATATGTCAATTATGAATCCTCATTCTTTAAAATGGTTGCATACCATGAATTGTGGATCACAGTAGCTGTTAGCAGTTGTTCAATGATATGTTATGTCACATATAGGGGCTTTGCCATATTTAACTGCTTCAGAACAGACAAGCCGAGTCAAAGTGACATCAATTAGACACATTCCTTGAATGCCGAGTCAGCCCACGATTCCTGCAGGGCAAATAGGGAGTTCTCATTCACATGTTCACTGTGTGTGTGATTTACCCACTACCTAGTGTCTTACCGTCATGGTGATAATGCGTTTTTAAAGCTATGTTGGTAAAAAAGTCACATAAAAAGTCATTTACAATGCTGAATTTTCATTGATTAGTGATGAAGGGTTAATTGTACTATAGAAAGTATTGTGTGAAACTCCTACCCAGTGAAAAGGAGGACAATGAAACTGCAGAGAACACACTAAGCTGCAAAAGCCATTTTGCAGAAACACAAGACATCTCCTAACGGTTGATCTGAATCATAAGGATAGTTAAGCAAAAAATGAAAATTACTCCATGATTTACTCACCCTTCCTAAGCCATTCTAGGGGTATATGACTTTTTTCTTTTAGACAGATATAATCGGAGTTACATTAAAAAATATTCTGGCTCTTCTGAGCTTTATAATGCCAGTGAATGGGTGTTGAGATTTTGAAGTCCAATAAAGTGCATTCATCTGTCATAAAAAGTGCTCCACACTAGGGATGCACCAAAATGAAACATTTTTGGCCGAAGCTGAACAAAATTTAACATGTTTCTTTGTGTTTTCCCCCAATTGTTTTCACCATTGCAGAAATTAAATAGCCAAAATGTGCTTTTTACAGTTTTGTCTTGCTTTTAACATTTTTTTTTTATATTTACTGAACATTTTTAACATTCTAGTAGACATTATAGCCTACCAACAAACCACAATTTAACTTAAAATTAATAAGTTAGTAAAATAATTTTTAAGACCCCCTTCTTGAATCAGGCATGTGTTTTTAATGTACAAATAAATGCAGCCTTGCTGAGCAAAGGAGAATGTTATGATACATGTATTAATAGAGCTATTGTAATGATTGTTATCATTATTTTTGTCTTACTTTTTATTTTATTTTACAGAACAACAGTAAAATTACAATACCAACATTTATGAATGCTGACTTTTTTTTTTGGCGGAAACCCACATGAAGACCTTAGTACTATATTTTGCTGACAGCAGCAGATTTATGAATGATTCTCATTATGCTGTTTCTCTGTTGCTTTGGACTTTGAACCCTGGCTAAGGAGCTGGTGCAGCTCTGTCAGAATAAATACAATTTGTGCGTGTATTAGACAAAATAACATTCTGTAGTTTATTTACTAATGGTTTAAGGCCATTTCGTGTTTTTAGTCATCATACAGTAACCAGCAACAATCACCACTTTGTCTTCTAATTGAAGACATGTGATGCTAAACTAAACAGTCTCACGCTGTCGGTGCTTGTAATGATTTTTGCGTCTTTCTCGAAGAGTTTTAAATGCTTCCACACGGCCGACATGTTTGCTGCATTAGTGCGCATCTCTATTTGATTGCGTCATGTCATTGTTCAGTATAATTTATTTTGCCTTTTCGCTTATTCGGCTGAGCACTGAAAGAGCTTTTTTGCTATTTTCAGTGGAATAATTCCGGTTGCCGAACATTCAGTGCATCCCTACTCCAAAGGCCTTCTAAAGTGAATCAATGTGTTTGTGTAAGAAAATGATCCATATTTAAAACTGTAATCTATATCTTCAGCTAACTGTTGTACGTGTGTTCACGAGAGAGTGGCATTCCAGCAGATGACTTTCCTTTTACAGCAAAGGAAAATTGTTCTTCTCTTGTCTTATATCAAAATTCTTTGATATTTTTCTTCTAGTTCATGACGGAAACAGAAGCTAGAGTTTTACGGTTTATACAGTTTTAAATATAGATATTTTTCTTACACAAATGCAATGATTCACTCCAGAAGGCCTTCATTTAACCCCCGGAGCTGCGTGGATCACTTTGTATGATGGATGGATGCAGTTTTTTGGACTACACTGCAAAAAATGCTTTTCTTACTTAGATTTTTTGTCTTGTTTCCAGCCAACATATCTAAAAATTCTTAAATCAAGAAGGATTTTTTGGACACATGAAAATTATTGTCTTGTTTTCAAAAAAAAAAAAAAAAAAGTTAGTTTTGGGTAAGCAAATTGGTTGTCACACCAGGCCAGCAGAGGGAGCCTTGCCCCTCACTGACTGTTGCTGCTCCTTCTGCTGCTTCACTGGTTACTTCCTGTTTGTCAGCCATAAAAGCATGCTCAGCGCACACACACACGGCGAAGTATTGTTTGCTCCTAGCGACTCTACCAAGCGTTTTCCCTTGTTTCCTGGTTTCCTAGTTCCCTAGTTATTTTCCTTGTTTGTTTCAGTGTCAGTTTAATCATAGTTTAGCCTTGTTCCTTGTTTTGTTTCATTGTTTGTTTTCTTTGTTACTTTGTTTGCTCACCTGGATTTTGACCCACGCCTGTTTATTGGATTACGCTCTTGGATTATCTTTGCTGTTGTTGTTTGCTGGTGTTTTCGACCCTGACTGTTCGACCACGATCTGTTTTAATAAAGCCTTGCATTTGGATCCTCACTCTCAGTCGTCCCACTTGTGACAATGGTCCTATTTCAAGAAGAAAACTAAATTATTTTGCTTACCCCATTGGCAGATTATTTAATCTTTTTCAAATTTTGCCTCCTTTCATAAATTGAGGACAGTTTGAAAGATAAATTATATACAGGCTGCTACAATGTTGATATAAGCCCCTAATATGTATATGTATGAATGAATAAATGAATCTCATTAAACTTTGATTTCAGATTTGTTAGTGCACATCTAATTTTTATTTCCATTCATTAAACTAATTCATTTAACTTATTTTGTCTTCTGGGAAACATGTAGGTGTCTTATGTAGCTTCTGAAGGGCAGTACTAAATGACAAAAAAAAAAAAAGATATTTAGGCAGAATAAGAAAAATGTACACATCTTCATTCTGTTCAAAAGTTTTCACTCCCTTAATACATTGTGTTTCCTTCTGGAGCATCAGTGAGTGTTTGAACCTTCTGTAATAGTTGCATATGCGTCCCTCAGTTGTCCTCAGTTTGTAAATATGGATCTCAAAAACATGCAGTCATTGTTGGATAAGGTTCAAATACAGACAAATGCTGAAAAACCAAAGAATTTATGGGACCTGAAGGATTTTTCTGAAGAACAGTGGGTAGTTTAACTGTTCAAAAAACACAGCTGTGGATCATTCAGGTAACAACACAGTATTAAGAATCAAGTGTATGTAAACTTTTGAACAGGGTCATTTTTTATAAATTCAACTATTATTTTCTCTTGTGGACTATATGTAAACGTCTTTTATGTGAAATATCTTATTCAGGTCAGTACTAAATAAAAAAATAACATGCATTTTGTATAATCTCTCTTATTTTGGTAAAATAATTAACATTTTGCTGATTCTGTGTATGTAAACTTTTGACTTCAACTGTACATAAACAAAAAATCCAACTCTCAGTAAACATTGTAAGACTTTCTCTTTTTTTCCACATTGCAGGTTTTTCAGTTTCCAATTCAATTTCCATTCATAAAATTGTATCTTATGGCTGTCTGATAAAATCCCTAATTTGTTTCTCAGCAGACATTTCTCCATGAGAGACATTATTCCACTTACAGTATATTCCACCAGCAGGCAGTCCTAAATGAGACGCTAATTTGCTTTGGATGAGGCTGTTTAAGTGTAGAATATATTGGAAAATGCTTAAAAAAACATGAAATAGGAATTTCCATTCCATGAGCGTGTTTGCATCTGAGTCATTGTTTTTAAGGTGCAATCTTTAGGGTCTCGCTCTCTTCGCTTATTTATAAATGACAATAACAACCGCAAACAAAGCAACAGCATCAATAACACTCTCCTTAACAATAAAAACAAAAGTAACAACAACAAAGTACCCTGCAGAATTAAAGGAATCCAATGGCATCTTGGGTGAATTTGCTGGTTGGGCCTTCTCCAAGTAAATAGCGGGCCTCATAATCTTCCTCTTCTTTATGTGGTGTTTTGACAACGGATAGTTTTCAAAACATGCATGGAATATTACCAGACCCTCGAGTTCATCCCTGTGTTTTGACGGCTATTGATGTGGGAGGGTAAAACTTATATTTTTGAAAGTATGTAAGAATAATGAAACAGCTTTAACGGTTTTACATGTGCTTCATGGGCAGAGTGCAGCCTAACATGCTTGAACAACTACATGAAAACCATTAAAGTGAGATTTGTCTGAGGATTTGTTTACTTTGCCACACCTGCCATCAGGAAGAACCATTGGAAATCCCGATGGTTTATCTCGTGTCAGATTTTGACTACCGTAGTGTGTTATTTGATATTGCATTACGTATTAAAGGAGTAGTCCATTTGAAAATGAAAATTTGCTTTTAATTTACCCTCATTTTTTTTCTTGAGTAGAACAGTAAATGATTTTTTTTAGCTAAAACAATCACTTTGAGAGTCAAAAAAGCATATTAAAGGAGAAGTTTACTTCCAGAGCAAAAATCTACAGATAATATACTCAACCCCATGTCATCCAAGATGTTTATGTCTTTCTTTCTTCAGTCGTACAGAAATTATGTTTTTTGAGGAAATCGTTTCAGAATTTTTCTCAATATAGTGGATTTCTATGGTGCCCCGAGTTTGAACTTCAAAAATGCAGTTTCACAGTGGCTTCAAATTATCCCAAATTTGGTTGCAAACGATCCTAGCCAAGGAAGAAGGGTCTTATCTAGCGAAACGATTGGTTATTTATTTTTTTATTACAATTTATATAGTTTTTAACCTCAAACGCTCGTCTTGTCTTGCTCTGCCTGTTTGTTTCTGGATCAAGACAGTTAGGGAATGTCAAAAAACTCCCATCTCATTTTCTCCCTCAACTTCAAAATCATCATACATCGCTGTTTTACCTTTTTTTCCTTCTTTGCATGTTCACTTTGCAAGATAAGATCCTTCTTTCTCAGCAGGGATCGCTTACAACCGCATTTGGGATAGTTTGAAGCTGCATTTAAACTGCATTATGGAAGTTCAAACTCAGGGCACCATAGAAGTCCACTATATAGAGAAAAATCCTGAAATGTTTTTTCTCAAAAATCATAATTTTTTTACGACTGAAGAAAGAAAGACATGAACATTTCGGATGACAAGGGGTGAGTATATTATCTGTACATTTTTGTTCTGGAATTGAACTTCTCCTTTAAGGAACACAGAATGAATACTCTGTGAACTTTATGAACTGAAACAATCAGTCAGTGTTCAAGAAACTGAACATTATTGCCTGTAATCCATAGCCTCAGACAAACAGTCTGGAGGGATGTCCAGTTCACAAATGAATCATTAGTTTGAACCGGTTCATTTTAGTGTATTGGATGAACCAGTCCATCAAATCAGACTGAACCGTCTAAAAAGTTTGCAGCTTACTCAAGTCACCTAACATCTTGGATGGCCTGAGGGTGAACAAATTACAGCAAGTTTAGCATTTTCTTCACTTTAAAATTTCTGATTCAAAATGTGTAATTACAAATACATTTAAAAACATGACACACGTTTCAATAGAAATGACATTCAAGTACGTTTTAGTTTCCATAAATACCAGTGCATTTATCAGTACACTTCAGCTATATTTTAAAGACAATAAAAGTAATTCTGAAAATATTTATAAAGATGAACTTAAAAGGAGAGTTCACCCAAAAATTAAAATTACCCCATTTAGGGGTTAATTAAGGCCATCTTAAGTGAATCGATGCGTTTTTGTAAGTAAAATATCCATACTTAAAAACTTTATAAATCGTAATCTCTAGCTTCCACTAACTGTTATATGCGTGTTCGTGAGAGAGTGGCGTTTCAAGGGATCTCCCCTTTTATCAAAATCCTCCAACATTTTTCTTTACAAGTCGTTGTTTTGTACTTATTACTTTTGTTTTGCTCTTTCCACTGCGGTTCGATGATCATCACTTCTCAACAGAGCTTAACACGCTGGAATGCCACTCTCTTGTAAACGCACATACGACAGTCAGCAGAAGATAGAGATTATGGTTTGTAAAGTTGTAAATGATGGATGGCTGCACTTTATTGGACTTCAAAATCTCAACAGCCATTTACTTCCATTATAAAGCTTCGAAGAGCCAGGACATTGTTTAATATAACTCCAATTGTATTCGTCTGTAAGAAAAAAGCCATATACACCTAGGATGGTTTGAGGGTGAGTAAATAATGGGGTAATTTTCATTTTTGGGTGAACTAGCACTTTAAGTACTGTTTATGTGGGTCAAAACACACTCTTAAGTTTAGCTAAGCTGCAATACATTTTCATTGAATGGCAAATAACATGCCATTAAGTGTCCGGAAACATTACATTCAGTTCGCACTTAAGCATATTCTTTTAAAGTATGTTATTTCCATAATCAGTGCATCTTTTCACAAGTGTGATAATGAATCTGCTGGTCTTCAAATGCTATTCGTTATCATTTACGTCATCTTCATATGGTTTCTGTAGAAATATAAACAGAGCAATGCAGTATGTCAAATGCAACTATGTCAATGTAATCTATAAATAAATACTTTAGCTTTGCTAACATTTGCTAATCGGGCACAATTGATTTACCTGATGTTAATACTATTACTATCTCTATATAGCTTTCAAAGAACTGCATTATTATCATACATATTAAACTGCCCACTGTTCTTCAGAAAAATCCTTCAGGTCCCACACATTCTTTGTTTTTTTTCAGCATTTTTTGTGTATTTGAACCATTTTCAACAATGACTTGATTGTATGATTTTTTGATCCATCTTTTCACACTGAGGACAACTGAGGGACTCATGTGCAACTATTACAGAAGGACCAAAAACTTACCGATGCTCAAGAAGGAAAAACCATGCATTAAGAGCCGGGGGGTGAAAACTTTTGAACAGAATGAGGATGTGTACATTTTTCTTATTTTGCCTAAATATCTTTTTTTTTTTTTTTTTTTTTTTTTTTAGTACTGCCCTTCAGAAGCTACAGAAGGTGTTCTCCAGATGATAAAATAAGTTTAATTTACCCTGATTTTTAAATTCAAAAAGTTTTGTTTCTTCTGGAGCATCGGTGAGCGTTTAATTCTTCTGTAATAGTTGCATATGAGTCCCTTATTTGTTCTCAGTGTGAAAAGATGGATCTCAAAATCATACAGACATTGTTGGAAAGAGTTCAAATACACAAAAATGCTGAAAAACCAAAGAATTTGTAGGACCTGAAAGATTTTTCTAGAAGTAAGCAAAAGTGACTTGCAGGTCCTGCAGTGTGCAATTAATGTACAGGGCAAGTATCTTTAAGGTAAGTGTCATGCTATTATAATATTGTACTAAAATATATATGTTCATTGTGTGCTTTGTTTGTTTAGTTACCGGTATGTAGGCAATTTAGAAAATGACTTTTAATTTGACCATTTTTAAAAACATCATCTTCCTCTTCTCACAATAAGGTGGAGACAGTCTACCTAGCACTAGCATGCTGATGTTTTAATGTAATGATGGATAATGTAATGATGGATAATGATCATGCTGCTGAATCATATATCATTGTCTGGGCTGCAAGTGTACAGATCTAGTTGTTCTCTCACGTTTAGTCTTTTTATATGGATAGGCCTCACCCCTTCCCTTTACAGTCTCGAGAGGCAACTGGGAGAAGTCCTGAACAAAAGAAACGCACAAATTACTGCACATAAACATTTCTTACAATGCACAAAATAGTTATGCTTATAAATTAATATTTCGTTTTTGGTGGTTTCATGTGCGGAATATTCCCACATAAAGTTCTGGAGATGGAAAACTTTCGGATGGTTAATATTTAAGACTGTAAAATTGATAACAGTCATTAGTATAATTTATTAAAAGCCATTGTGTTATGTTAAATTATGTTGCAATTCCAGGCACTGTTTTATTTCCTCACTAAATCCATTTTTTCCCCCTTGCATTTGGCTTTTGGCAAGTGTTAATTTACACCCTGCCCACAATGCTAAATTCTACTTGATGAAACAAACAGTAACAGTAACAGAAAAGTTGTCAACAGCGTAGCAACACAAAGAAAACATAAGCTCTAACTTGTTTTCTGGGTCACAGATAACAGATCAGATTATTTAGAGAGCCCTGGAGAGGAGACTATAGTTTGAATTCAGGATGGACCGCTGCTGTACTCTTGAACTGATTTGAAGCAGAACATAGAGCTCCACTTGTGAAAACAGCCGTCCTGTATGAAGGTTCACAGCTGGAATGCCTTTAGATCTGGAAATGCTTATGCAAGGAGGTGCAGGGTTAAACACACACACACACACGCACGCACGCACGCACGCACGCACTCACACACACACACACACACACACACACACACACACACACACACACACACACACACACACACACACACACACACACACACACACACACACACACACAGGCACACAAACGCACACGCCAGTCATATTTAAGTGTGCACATTTTTTGAGTAAGTGAAGGTGAGAGACAGAAGTTCAGCAAATTTATTGGAAAGAGAAAAACAGTGGATTAAAAGGAAGGAAAGAAAGAAAGAGAGAGAAACAGTGAAGGAACAATAGAAAGAAATTCTTAAAGACTGTCAGAAACAGTTCAAATCAATTTAAGCAGTTGGACTATAAAACCAGCCATGTGGTTTTAAAAATAAAAGAGCTGAATCATCGTCTCCAACGATGCAGTGAACATTCAAACAAATCTCTGCTCAAATCAGACATTCCGTAACAGTAAAATGATGATCTGTTCTCACCCAGCATGATGCTAAATCACAAACAAATGGTCTGTTCACACCAAGAATGAGCTGAATATCTAAAAACTGTTGAACACTTACACATATTTAATGTTTGAGTCATATGATGTTGCTAAAAAGAACATTATTTTGTGTATTTGTTGTAATGCAATGTGTTTATGCAGTTTGAGGTTCAAAAAACATATTATTTTCCACATACTGTACATTATTGTTGCTCCTCTCTGCCCCGCCTTTCTGAAACTCTTCGATTTTTACAAAACTCATCGTTGATGGAAACTGAGGTGTTCTCTGATTAGCCAGTGCATTTGTGATTGGCCGAATACCTCAAGTGTGTGACGGAAATGTTACTCCCCGTACCATGTCTTTTCTTGGCGTGACGAGACAGAAACAATAAAACCCATTATAAACAAGGCATTTGTTGCATCCAGTGGGGACATACTGATTATAATCACTCATACTGTCTTTTTACGCATCGTGCTGCTTAAACATAACCCCATGTTTGCATCTGCGATCGTAAAATGAGAAACAACAAGCACTACTCTACACTGCTCAAAACGCGCGTTTGAATAGTCAGTACTAAATTCTTTAAATATGCAGACTGTCCTTGCAACGTTGGAATTGCCCCACTTTATAGCCTTAACACTTTGTGTACAGCTGGCATTGTAAGCTGCTCTCCCAGGTTCAGGAAACAGTCCTCTGTGAAATGCACATTACACACTTGAATATTTGCGTTGTACTGTTCCAGAACAGTGTTGTAAATATAACTTAACCACTGATTTCTAATTGTGTCCTCATTTGGAAGGCCAAACAAAGTGCTTTGGCTTTTGAAATGAAACACACTGCGTCTCCACAACATGGCGGCTGCAAAACTACTACAGCCGGTAAAAAATGCACCTTCTTTCTTTCCATATACATATGGGCGGTGTTATGCAAATCTGCCCACGCCGTAATGTGGACAAGTGTGTGCTTCTTTAACCGGCCGTTTTAGGGAGGTGTGGCTGAGTCTTAATTTTTAAAATAATTACCTATTTGATTTTGAAACGTTAGGCTTTGCAACTTTACAGGTCATGTCTATGCACAAACAGCTTGTAACACTCCAAAGACAAAGAAAAACAAGAAACCGCATCATATGACCCCTTCAAAAAAAAAAAAAAGCTTTTATATGATACATTAAATTATATAGTAGTTATTTTAATATTTTGAAAACTTTAATATTTCTTTAATAAAAAATATATTTGATGCACAGGGAAAGGAAAAATACATATGCAAACGTGTGCTAAAAGAAAGGGCGTTTCCTCCGAGGAGGCAAGGGAGGCAGGCAGAGTCTCCTCAACAAACTGTATGAGGGAAAAAAATCATAGTAAAAAAATAAAACAACCCTTGAGCCTATTGAGTTTTAAATGGGTCATATTATGCTCTCTTACTAAACCTTTGTTTGTGTTTACATCAGCCACGGCTCCGTGTGAGTTTTGACCCTCTGTACTGCACACGTCAATGACGCGGCTCCAGTGTGGCTACCG
The DNA here is from genome assembly GCF_049309525.1 of Garra rufa. NCBI lineage: Eukaryota > Metazoa > Chordata > Actinopteri > Cypriniformes > Cyprinidae > Garra > Garra rufa. The sequence continues at coordinate 9,987,106 of NC_133378.1, forward strand.
AAGCAGTTAGTGGACACTTTAGTCAATGCTCGCGTTTATACCAGCCACCCTGCGGCTCGCTGAAGCATCCCAGAAGTGGCTGTCCATGCAACTTGCTAAAGTTAGGCTAATCCCCCACCTCGTCCCTCCCCACCCGCCAACGATTTGAATTTCTGTAGGCGGGATTTATTTGACTGATATTCTAATAGACTGCGTTGTGACATCATAGCATCCGGAAAACAAACACTGTAGTCCAAACAAGCCGTTCGTTGTACTTCTTGAAAAGGGATTTTTTAAAAACTAATTATCTCCCTTTGTAGTGGACTTTGAGATTTTTAACTTTCTGGATAGTTTTTTTTTATGCCCAAACATATACACCACACAATGGCTAAAATTCAAAAAGTGAAAAACCCCTTAAACAGATCCTAAAGCAGAATGAGAATGAATGACACATGAGTCACATGAGAGGAAGCAATGCCTCGCAATATGATTGGATATGACTAGTTATGATCAGCTGTGATTGGTTCATGCGATAAATGACATTTTGCATTTTACAAATTAGTTTGAATTAACAATATAATGGTGTTAAAGTCTTAATGAAATCAAAATTGACTTGTGTTATTTATTTTGTAAGCGCATATTGCGACAATCTGCAGATTACTGCAGAAGTGGAATAATTCATCAAATCAAATATTAAAGTATTAAAAAGTTATACAAGTTTTGACAAAATATTTTTGAATCCAAAACTGATTCATTTAAAGCCCTATGTCTAAATATGTTATGTTCCAAATTTGAAGTTGATATAAAAAAAAAAATGTGAGGTTCATGTGAGATTTTATTTATGACGTTATACTACAAACCACCCCGGGTGTTATCAAAACTGTGAACACTGAATTTTTCTGTCACACATGTCCAAATTTCTCTGTCAATATTACTTCTACCACCAAATATGGAATCTTGAGACTCAGGCCTTTCCGGTGACATGTATTTTGTCAAGATTATAAAAAAAAATGTATTCTAAAAGACCGTAATACATTTTTCAATATGACACTTGTCTCCATCCACTAAGGGGAGGAGACCGCTAAAATATTTTAAAGTACCATTACTGATGTGATGTTTCACTCATAATTATCCCAGGCATAAAACAAAAGAATATCATCAGCAAATATTGAACTAGTTTGAATGGCTTTACTGCAGAGCAATTACTGTATGCTATAAAATATAAATATCACAGTTATTTGATGGTGGATGTGGTGAATGAGCTGCCAACGATCAAAATATTGACTTTGACATACATGCATTTAAGAGTTATTGGGAAGACTAATAAAAAAGCTAGTAAACACACATATCAGTCAAGTCAAAATCAAACTTCAAATGGCCTGAAAACTTGATCTGTGGGTTTTTTAGTGAACAATCAGCTTGTCGAAATTAAAGGTACATTTTACTGTAGAGTTTACTGTAAATTTCTACAGTTTTTATGTAACTTTAAGTCTTGTGCCCAATATATGTGGGGTGTAAAGATTGCAGCTATGTCTATGTGTAAGTTTATCTTCAATGCAGGTGCCCAGCTTATACTAATAGTTGGGCAAAGCCATGTTCAACATTTTTTGTACCAAACATCTGTGCCAGATAGGAAATCTATTTTTTGAGATTTTGTCTGTATGTTGGCAGTGAAACTAAAACAGAAAATGGCAATGGTGTTGACCAGATGTCCTTTACTGACAAACAAGAGGCCAGTAATGAGAATATCTGGCTCACTGAAAATATGTGCCTCTATACAGTATACATTTTTGCAAAACTAAAAAAACATGTACGAATCACTGAAGTTTCCAGTTGAAATGAACACTAGATTAAGTAAAACTACGGTTAAAAAAAAAACAGCTTAAAATTCTCAATAAGGAACTTTAAATAGCAGGGCTATTTCCAACACAATTTTAACCTTTAGCGACATTCCCCAGAAATTTGAATTCTGAAGAGTCACAATACATAACTCAAGCATAAGTATAATAAAAATGCAGCAATATGTGTTTTAGCACCAGTCTCTGGACATTCATTTTGAAACTGCCAAGAAACGTGTAGTAAGGTACGTAATTACAGTGTCACAGAAATGTATATAGAGGCACGTATTTTCAATTAGCCTGGTTTGTCTTTAATCTAATTCTCCATTACATCAATTTCTTGGGTAAAGAGTGAGAAGTCTTTTTCTGGGAAGCTAAAGGTTGATGACACAGTCATACAGCCAATGAGGTGGAAACATTAAAGCCTCTCTTCTTCTGAACCTTCCTTAATGGTTGTTATATTTCAACTGGGAATCAGGAGAGTTTGGAAGGATGGCGCTGGAGGGACATTACAGGAATCCACAAGACTAAGAGAGCAGAGGACTTAAGGAATTGCTGGAGACTCATCAAGATCAGAAGATTTGAGAAAGGTTGCTGCAGATTAGGGAGAAAAGGAATGACTTCAGTAATACGTTATGTCCACTTTTACTCCATCCTATAACGTTTACACCAGGCCAGTCAAGCTGACGATTGTGTTGGGTCAGCCAAGGAAATAATGAGTTGGAAATTTAGAGAGACGAATGAGGTGGAAAGACTGGCTCTTTTTAAGACTGGTTAAGTGTTGGCGTATGCAAAGTTGGAAGGGAGATCTGGATTTCTCCTCATTTCCATTTAATGTAGTTATTTCAGACAGTTGAACTTGGTAAGAGTTACCTTGAGTCAGCACTGGGGCAGGCTAATATTGAGAAAAAAAATGAATGAATAAATAAAAATGTTAGCAGAAAAGATGTTCCTCTTGAGCCCATGATATAACAGTAAACAGTAAGACTTATCACAAGTCTTCAACTCTTGGATGAGTTTCCCCCAGCAACTCTGCGCAAGATGCACAAGGATAGTTTGTTTGATCTTATCTCATGACCAGCTCTTTCTATTGCATTAGGGTTGGTAAGGTTACTAAGGAGGTCTGGGCTTGGTCTTGTGAGGATCTGGAGAAGCACCTTGCTTAAGTTTGCTCACCATGTTGCTCTTTTTTCACCCGGTTGTCAAGACAGATGAATGGATCATTAAGGCTTTCAGAACCTGGCACAAGATTACTTGTGGTCAGCTCAACGTTCAAAATGCCCAGACAGTGTTTAATAGAAAGTTGTGGTGTTTGTGGTTGTGGCTTGGCAGCCAGCGTCTGGAACTCAACTGCATATTAAGCCACAATGCAACACCTCTGACGCAGGTTGAGAAGACGTATTGAGCCCCTCCCTGGCTTTGGAAAAGGTGATTTAATACTCACGAGTTCTTCACAGAAGACAATCATATCACAGCAAAGCGTGCTGCTCCCAAACTGCGGCAGCGCAGGCCAGTTCCAGCGAGTAGTAGACCACATTTGGTTAATTGTTGGGAAATTTTGACTTGACATTCACAGGCCAAGATATACACTCTTAAAAATTATGTTTTTTTTTTCAGCGAGGCCATAGAAGAACCATTTTGATTCCCTAAAGAACTTTTCAGGGAACAGTTCTTAGAAGAATATTTTTTCTTAGTTTGTATAGCAATTTAATGATCTAAAGAACTTTTGTGGAATGGAGAGGTTCCATTGATGTTGAAGGTTCTACACGGAATCCTTAATGTCAATAAATAAAAATTATTTTTGAGAGTTGTGGTAGTAGTAATAAACCCTTAGGGTATATAAGGCTGTGTTGGCACCTGTAGTGATCCCTCAACCTAAGAAGTCTTTGACATCATTGTTAAGGTTTGTGGAATTTGTTAAATAGTCTCAGAGAGGCCTTGAAGATTGGTCATAATTTGGTGGAATACCTTCTCATGGCTGTCCATTGTTTCTTTAATCCTACCATGTTTACAAACCAAACTTAGGTTTCAGTGTTGGTTGATTAGTTGGAGTTTCCTCCCTTACAATGCAGTCCAACTTGCTGGGTTACCCAAATATAGACAGCCAGGGCGTAGAAAAAAAAAAAAAAAATGACAAATGGTTTCCTTACAACTATAACAGTGTGCAAAGGGATATTAAACTCAATTCATAATAGTGAGCCAACAAATCAAGAGAAATTAAACAGCGGAACAGACAAGAACACAACAAACAGAACAGCAGCTAATTACAATAAAATAAAAACACATGCTCAAAATAGTGACCTCTAGTGGATTTAAGTGAAAATAAATTAATTCATATATATATGTGTAACTATGTTGGCATTGGTGCACCACTAAGTTCCCTATCAGTCGGTTCCTTCGACGACTCGTCGAGACCGACGAATTGGGATATCGCCTGGATAGACCAATCTACTTCGTATGTATACAAACGAGCCAATGAATATTGGCATGCATGATTGCAGCCAGCTGCGGCTGATCACAGCGTGAGCATATAACGCGCAGCAGGTGCATGCATCATCAAGCTTTCGCTTCGGAGCTGGACCATTCTTTGTGGGACGAGTCAAGAAGCAACACTTACCTCCTTTCTTCTCTTTTGTGTTGGCGGCACGGCGCTTCAGCGGCGTGGTCTTCCGTGTCGAGTGGAAGCACACAGCTGGTCTTCACCATCCACCTTCTGTGTTGCTGCGGCCATCTCCCCTGTGCGCCTCAGCGCTAAAAGAGCAAATTCCTATAAGAGCAATTTCCTAAAAGAGAGAATTTCTAAGGAGCTCCACGGGTTGAGCGTCTTTTTAAAGACGAGGCAACATGCCTTTCTCCCCGTGCGTTTCTGGGTGCGGCCGTTTCCTGGCGCCGGGTGATGGCCACGCACACTGCCTCACGTGTCTGGGCTTTCAACACGCTGAGGCAGCGTTCGTGGATGAGTCATGTCCCCATTGTGGGAAAATGACCATCGCGGAGTTGCGGACCAGACTCCGTTTCCTGCAAAGGGGCGGGGTTCCAGTCCCTCTGCCCAGAACGAACGTTCCTCCAGGCAAACGCCGGGGGGGCGTTGTTGCTGGAAGCAGGGGGCTGCCCGGTCTGACGGTGACGGTGAGGAACTCCCCGCCCACTCCATCGGCGGGGGCTCCTCCTTCCACCGACGCTCCGTCGCCACCGGGGCTCTCAGGGGAGCGGGTTGGACCTCCCTTAGGGGTACCGCCCGTTACCTTTGGGGCCCCCCCCGACGAACAGATGTCGGTCACAGCATCGGGGGGAGAGCCAGACCTCTCTGAGGAGGAGGACGGCACACTGTCGTCCACTGGGCGGTCAGCGGTGCCCGATACTGACCCGGAGATGATGGCTATGCTTGCCCGGGCCGCCGAGAGGGTAGGGCTTGAATGGAATCCTCCATCACGTCCCGACCCCTCCCGGCTGGATGACTGGTATCTCGGGGTGGCCCGCGCTGGTTCTCAGCGCCCCACCCCGGTGCCATTCTTCGACGCTTCGGCGAGGCTCAAGTAGATCTGTTCGCCTCCCCGGAGACAGCCCACTGCCAGCTCTTTTTCTCCCTGACTGAGGGCACACTCGGCACGGACGCACTGGCATGCAGCTGGCCTCCGCAAATATGCGTTTCCCCCAGTGAGCCTTCTCGCACAGGTACTGTGCAAAGTCAGGGAGGACGAGGAGCAGGTCCTTCTGGTAGCTCCCTATTGGCCCACTCGGACCTGGTTCCCCGAGCTCATGCTCCTCGCGACAGCCCCTCCCTGGCAAATTCCTCTGAGGAAGGATCTTCTGACTCAGAGACGGGGCACCCTATGGCACCCACGTCCAGACCTCTGGAAATTACATGTCTGGTCCCTGGACGGAACGCGGAGGTTCTAAGTGACCTACCCCAAGGGGTAGTTGACACTATCACTTTGGCGCGAGCGCAGTCTACTAGACATGCCTACGCCCTAAAATGGAACCTGTTCGTTGATTGGTGTTCCTCCTGTGGAGAGGACCCCCGAAGATGCCCGATCAGAGTCGTGCTCTCCTTTTTGCAGCAAGGGTTGGAGCGTAGGCTGTCCCCCTCAACCCTGAAAGTCTATGTGGCTGCTATATCCGCTAATCACGACCTCATAGAAGGAAGGTCGGTAGGGAAGCACGACCTGATCATCAGGTTTCTTAGGGGCGCCAGGAGGTTGAATCCCACTAGGCCCCCTTCCGTGCCCTCTTGGGACCTGTCGCTAGTGCTCACAGCACTGCAGCAGGCTCCCTTTGAGCCCTTGCAGTCAGTAGAGCTGAAGTTTCTCTCGATGAAAACTCTGCTCCTGCTTGCATTGGCTTCCATCAAGAGGGTAGGAGACCTGCACGCATTTTCGGTCAACGATTCGTGCCTAGAGTTTGGCCCGGCGGATTCCCAGGTAACACTGAGGCCCCGGTCTGGTTATGTGCCCAAGGTTCCCACTACTCCCTTCAGGGACCAAGTGGTGAGCCTGCAAGCGCTGCCCCCGGAGGAGGCAGACCCAGCCCTGGCTTTGCTTTGTCCCGTCCGAGCACTAAGATGCTACGTTGACCGGACACAAAGCTTCAGGACCTCAGACCAGCTCTTTGTGTGTCATGGAGGCAGGCAGAAGGGGAATGCCGTCTCCAAGCAGAGGATGGCCCACTGGATAGTGGATGCCATTACCCTGGCCTATCAGGTTCAGGGTGTGCCCTGCCCCCTCAGGCTGAGAGCACACTCGACTAGGAGTGTTGCATCCTCGTGGGCATTGGCTCGTGGCGCCTCGCTAAATGACATTTGCAGAGCGGCGGGCTGGGCGACCCCTAACACGTTCACGAGGTTCTATAGCCTTCGTGTAGACACAGTCTCCTCCTGTGTTCTCACCTCAAACGGGTAGACATGGAGAGGCCTCGGGTCGGCTTGCTATACTGCTCCAGAGTAACCCGAGAGTAGCTCTGGGAGCTCCTCCGCTGAGCTTGACGGCCGACGTAGCGGAACGTCAGGCGTCAGGCCCTCACTCGATGAATCCTTCAGAACCGACGGAGGGCTAGGCTCTACGTAGAGACTTAATTGCATCTCTTACAAATTCCACATCGCGCCCTAGAGGCCGTGTGTTTCCCCGGTAGTACTTCTACCAGCATATGAGGGCTCAATCACCTCCAATCTTCCATATAAACCTGAATTGAGTTATATGTGTATTGCTTCGAACCTCCTATCGGAAGGACGTGAGCTCCGCATATTCCCAGTGCTCCAGTTTCACTGAAATGGGTGGTGCTGAGTTATACAGTGACTGGCTCTCCTTGATGCGAGCCCCTGGCCAAAGCCAGTAACGGGACCCAGGGGGGCCCGCTCAGGACACTGGAAGGGGCAGCAGCCACGGCGCTTTGTTAGGGATCCCAATTCGTCGGTCTCGACGAGACGTCGAAGGAACCGACTGATAGGGAACGTCTCGGTTACGTATTGTAACCCTCGTTCCCTGAAGGAGGGAACGGAGACGTCTCGTCCTGTCGTCGCGGCTCCTGTACCACCGCTGTACGGCCGGGCCTGTCCCAGCTCCTCAGCGAAACCTTGATGATGCATGCACCTGCTGCGCGTTATATGCTCACGCTGTGATCAGCCGCAGCTGGCTGCAATCATGCATGCCAATATTCATTGGCTCGTTTATATACACACGAAGTAGATTGGTCTATCCAGGCGATATCCCAGTTCGTCGGTCTCGACGAGACGTCTCCGTTCCCTCCTTCAGGGAACGAGGGTTACAATACGTAACCGAGACGCTCTTTACCCTGATAGCACACATACATCACAGAGACGTCTATTTTATGTGTGCATTTACATCTGCAAGACATATTTTTTAGAGTGTTTGCTCATCTGCAATACGTCCATAGGACGTTTCCTATCAGATTTTTAAGGGGTCATCGGATGCAAAACTAACTTTTACATGTTGTTTGAACATTAAAGTGTGTTGGCAGTTTGTGTACACAACCACCCTACAATGATAAAAATCCACCCAGTGGTATTTTTTTAATCTTTAAAGGAAATATTCCCTTTTTAAAATCAGGTCATTCTCAGCTTCTTGTCGTTGTGACGGCACACCAACGGAGGCCGCTCCAACGATAGTTGATTGGCATGAGTGCCTTACCTTAGACCCGCCCTCACCGAGCTGAAACAGTCCGACTCCGATCGCTCTGTTGTTGGATGTAATAATGAACATAGCAGTCATTTACTCCTGACATCTGAGCCGCTGAAGAGGTTTAACGTCACTTTTGTTTTTAAAATGAAAGCGCCGGTTCCCATCTACATATGCATGCCAATGTTCTTGCAAAATGTTCCTGATGCAGCTTCACCCACAGCATAAGTGATTATAAAGGTTTTTTTATGCATCTTTGCAAATGGCCTTTCTTAATAATGTGCCTTTTAGCAAGTTTCGTGGCTAAATGCGGCTAAAGTAAACATCATGTCTCATCATCCCAGGCAGAGAGGGGCGGGGCGAGCAGAGCTCATTTGCATTTAAAGGGCCATACAATAATAATATGAGTTGATGTTTTGCAGAGCTGATTTTGACAATGTAAAAGGGTGTTTTTTTACACTACTATTGAGAATTTTTAACCAAAGTATATTATAGACTTTCATTAAGACTAAAGAATCATATGTGGAAAATGGGCATCCGATGACCCCTTTAAAAGGACGTTAATTAGATGTATTGAAAAAGTTTAAGATTTAAAATATATGTAAAACTGAGAACTTACAGACGTCTGTAAGATGTTTGTACACAGCAGATGCTTTCCAGATCAAGCGATCTTTAACAGACATTGTGCAGATGTTTGTGTGCTATCTGGATTTTGACAATTGCCACAGTCTGAGCAGCCAAGTTTGAAGAAAAAGTTAAGGTTTGTCGAAAAACACTGGGTTGGTACTTCTACAGCGATGTAGGATGATTTTGAAGTTGGAGAAAATGAGTTGGAAGTTTTTCGACATACCCTAACTTTATTAAACCGGAGTGTGCAGAGTATGCATGCGCATCGCAGAGCTAGACAAGATAAGCATTTGAGGTTAAAAAGTATATAAATTATAATTTTTTTAGAAAATAACCGGTTGTTTCGCTAGATAAGACTAGATTAACCTTCAATCCGTTAAGCACCATTGAAGCCCACTATATGGAGAAAATTCCTGTAAATAATTCCTTAAAAAAATATATATTTTTTGCAACTGAAGAATAAAATGGCATGAACATCTTGTACATCTGAACATCTAAGTAGACTGTGCCTGAGGCAAACAATCTTGTAGGCTGCATCAAAAGTCTTCCATCCTGCTTTAAAAGGGTCATCGGATGCCCATTTTTTCACAAGTTGATATGATTCCATATACTCACTTCTGCTGTAGGTGAAGCTGCATCACAAATGATTCGCACGAACATAGACGCATATGTAGATTGGGATCGGCACTTTCCTTTCAAAAACAAAAGTAATGTTAATCCTCTGCATCTTCAGCGGCTCAGATGTCGGGAGTAAATGACGACTGCTGTTCATTATTACATCCAACAACAGAACACAAACTGCCAACACACATTAATGTTCAAACAACATGTAAAGGTGAGTTTGCATCTGATGACCCCTGGAACAAAACTGATTTTTCAAGCTATCCTGAGGACGTTGATTAGCTGGTTCAGCTGTTTGGAGCTACTGCAGGACAGTGGGTCTCCAGGAGCAGATCACAGTCAACCCATTGCTTTTATTATTAAACTGATGGTGGACAAAGATAAACTGAAAAATTTAAATGATTATGCAACCTTACTCCACCCTTAGTAAATGCCCAGGAATTCTATGTGGCATTGTGCTACCAGCGCTTTGGGGAAGATGGTGACTCACTCTGTCATGAAGAGGTTTTGACTTATTCTGCTTATGTGACGTTCCCTGAGGGCAACCAGGTAAACCCTTCAGAGAACATCCTATTGAGAAACATTTAGAGAAACAATCCCCATCCCAAACGCTCAAACTAATGTGCAGACCAGAAGTCTTGCCCAGATCTAGTCATGGAGCAAAACTTCCTATCCAGCAATTTTATACTGTATGTCTTTTTCATTTCCTCATGTTTCCTTCCTAAAAGGCCTTTCAGGATTTGAAAGGACCTTTACAAGCTTAGTTCAAACACTTTTGGTCAATAATTGGTTTTCAGTCCTTTTGTTAGCAATGGCATCTGCTTTGAAGTGTGAGATATTCCAGGGTAAATACATCTTAAGCTCTGTTGATAGCGAATGTGTTCGCTGTTGTAATTACCACTGAAAGGAAGAGTTTGTGAAATGAGTTCACAACACATTTACAGTGGAAGTCTGGTCAAGATTCATTTTGGAAAGATGTTTTGAAAAATCACTACATGTCTTGTTTTGCCTGTCCATTTGATGTCCTCAGCCACCCAGAGTGGCGTCATTGTTTTAAAATTATTTTAATAGGTTGTTAAAAATGGTAGCAAAACACCGCTTAGCTGGAAGACTGCACTTGAAGGTTCAGGAAGAAATTTAAGAGCAAAATGATTAAATTAATCACTGGCATAAACACAGCATGACTGATGATGCAAGAATATGCCGAACTGTTTAGTATCACCCACAAACAGTCACCACATCTGTGGCAAATGAAAAGCCAATGCAATCCACACTCTTAAAAATAAAGGTGCTTCATGATGCCATAGCTGCAATAAATGGTTTCATAAAGAATCTTTAACATCTGAAAACCTTTCTGTTTCATAAAAGGTTATTTGTGGCGAACAAAGGCTCTTCAGATTATAAAAAGGTAAGAAAGAGATGGTTCTTTAAAGAACCTTTGACTGAATGGTTCTTTGTGGATCCAAAAATGGTTCTTCTATGGCATTGCTGTCAAGAACCTTTTAAAGCGCCTTTATTTTTAAGAGTGTATGTGGGTTAGAAGCCTTATCAGCCACTTTAGCACCATTGTGCACCTTGTTTCTTGCACTTATATCAACTCTCAACAATGCTGATGCCTGAACAATGATATATGAAGCTCCGCTGAAAAATTGCTAATATATGAATCTTGGATGTTCAGAGCAGCATCTGTTTTACCAATTTGAAGCTCTTGGGGAAAGACTTCAATGGGAGGAAAAACAGGACAAGACTTCAGGACGAGGTGAGGGGAGTTTTTTTTTTGCAGGGGAAGGTTCTCTCGTTTCTCCCTTTAGGACACCATTCTAAGTGAAACATCTCTTCCTTTCTGTCTGTTTCTCTGCCTCTCACTGCATGAGCCATAAACTGTCCACCCAGACTTCAAAGATCTCTGCCCGTGCAATGTAAGGGCAGATGGCTTTTGTTTGAGTCTCGGTGGCGTCATGGAAAAGCATCACTTGAGTTTTAGGAAGATCAGAGATGATCAGAGAGCACTTCTTGACACCAAAACTAAAGAATCAGCCCAGTGACCCTGGGTTTTGCAGGCTGATTGAGCAGGATAATATTCCTAAATATAATCTAAATTGGCTTGTACCGAGAGTTAAAGAAGAATCTTTTTTTTCCAAGAAATGATGCTTTGCGTTGACAAGTGGTATTGTTTTGTCAAATCAGATATCAGGCCAACTCTCTTTAGAAACATATCAGATGTTGATTAATATTTAAAATAATATCACAATTCTTGTAGTTTGGATAGATTTCTGTGCATCATCAGTTTCTTGTCCAGTTCAAGTGCATTGCAGATCTGCATAAAGAGACCTGAGCAGCATCAAGAACACAATATAAGTCAAATTTTGCACTTCTCAAGATTTATCTTAGAATTTGGATGAGGAAAAAAATGTAACAATAAATATCAAATTAAATTATAACTGTGCAAACACTCAGAACTTGCATAGACATTGGATATCCAAGCTTCTGGATTGCCTTTTAATTACCTTGGCTTGACCCTGTTGTAATGTCGTGCACCACCTCTACCAGGAAATGTTGACCAATTTTTCAGTCTTTCACCATCCTGGCATTTTTGTATCCCAACTTGGCATATATCATAACATTACTCTTCTTGTTTTTCCAGTTCTATTATATTGTACACATCTGAGCAGTTTGACAATACATTTTTTTCTGTCAGAGTCAGCATTCAATGATAGAGGCGCCAAAATTCGAGAGGCCAAATATTATAGGGCCAAATATGGATAATATCTTCCATCAAAGTCTGAAGCAATTGATGACTGTCACTAACTCTTCAGTTTCTTCAATTACTGTGACAATTTTCCAGAATGAGATCACTGTCTGATTCACATTTACAGGACATGATGTCAAGCAGTGGAATATCCAGTATGGATCGGGCTTGTGTGTCTCATCAAAACACTTGAAAGGAAAGTTTATTTTTTGTATTAAAATTTACCCTCAAAAAATAAACACAAGTCCACTGTGTTGAAGTAATCCGACCATAATATCCATTGCTTTGTTTCTAAGAAAAACACACAGAATGACAATTCCCACAAGTCATATTGACCCGAAATGACAGAGCTTTGGGTATTTCAAAAACTATTTGATAACTTGCCTGAATATTTGAAATATAGTTAAAGCTAGGGATGTCCCCGAATACGGTATTCGGAAAGGATATGAGACCCTAAAGGGTATAAATACAGGATGGGAGGAAAAACTATATTTAAATGACTTTAAAAATAAATTTTGACTGTAGTTGTATTTGCCTGTTGTATTGACAAATATAAGGTTTAGGGGCAGGGGTTGGGTTATGTGCCAAGAGTTTCTTATTTAAACAATGGAGGACCCTGCACATCAAAAAATGATGCTAAAGGGGTACCCTGTGCGTCAAAAAATGATGCCAAAAGGATCCTGACCAAGCATCAATATGTGACAAGTTGGGAGTGAAAATGTAAAGATCCACCATGTTGAAATAGTAAGGTTTGTAAGGTGTAAACCTTCTGGATTTAAATCATTGTTTGACCACTGTTGATGCTAATGCTACAGAAACTCTAGCGCTCTCCTAATGATCTGCCAAAATAAGAAAGTTTAGATTGTGTGATGTCAACCTCCAGAGCTCTACAGGTGGTAAAGATATGTCTGAGCAGTATGAATTACGATATTAACCTAATATTTCACCTACCCGACCAGAAATGATAAGAACAAACACAGACGTTGTCAAGATTCTTGCCCTGAAAATCCTGGTTCAGTTTGGCCAACCACAAACACCTTTTGTTCCTCAGACAAGTTTTTGCACTCTTCTACTTGATTTGTTATTACTTTTGGCAGTCTATAGGACTCCAAATGTTTTTCCCGGTCCGACCGATTATTGCAGCCCAAAACATGACAATAATTAACAATTTTAAGCAGCAATAATCAGCAAAATATGCAAGTTTTGTTTGGTTCAGTGGCATTGTTTACGTTCAGTGCTGCCAATATGGCCGATTGATGATGCGTTGTGAAAATGATGATGCGTTGTGAAAACTCTACAGTACGGAGCGTCAGTACTTACCACACATTTTACAAGATTAAGAGCCCCATCATACAGTGAGGGACATTTTTTTGATCCCCTGCTGATTTTGTACGTTTGCCCACTGACAGTGGTCAGTCTATAATTTTAATGGTAGGTTTATTTGAACAGTGAGAGACAGAATAGAAAAAAAAAAAAAAAAATCCAGAAAAAACACATTTCAAAAAAGTTATCAATTGATTTGAGCTTTAATGAGTGTACTTGGTGGCAAAAACCTTGTTGGCAATCACAGAGGTCAGACGTATCTTGTAGTTGGCCACCAGGTTTACACACATCTCAGGAGAGATTTTGTCCCACTCCTCTTTGCAGATCCTCTCCAAGTCATTAAGATTTTCGAACCTTTAGCTCCCTCCACAGATTTTCTATGGGATTAAGGTCTGGAGACTGGCTAGGCCACTCAAGGACCTTAATATGCTTTTTCTTAAAGCCACTCCTTTGTTGCCTTGGCCGTGTGTTTTTGGGTCATTGTCATTCTGGAATACCCATCCACAACACATTTTCAATGCCCTGGATGAAGGAAGGACATTCTCACCCAAGATTTGACAGTACATGGCCCCATCCATTGTCTCCTTGATGCAGTGCAGTTGTCCTGTCCCCTTAGAAGAAAAACACCCCCAAAGCATAAAGTTTCCACCTCCATGTTTGATGGTGGGGATGATGTTCTTGGAGTCATAGGCAGCATTCCTCCTCCTCTAAACAAGGCTAGTTGAGTTGATTCCAAAGAGCTCGAATTTGGTCTCATCTGACCACAACATTTTCACCCAGTTCTGAATCATTAGCAAACTTCAGACGGGCCTGTACATGTGCTTTCTTGAGCAGGGGGACCTTGGGGGCGCTGCAGGATTTCAGTCCTTCACAGCTTAGTGTGTTAACAATTGTTTTCTTGGTGACTATGGTCCCAACTGCCTTGATATTATTAACAAGATCCTCCCGTGTAGTTCTGGGCTGATTCCTCACCGTTCTCATGATCATTGAAACTCCATGAGAGATCACTCCAGGTGAGATCTTGCATGGAGCCCCAGACAGAGGAAGATTGAAAGTAATTTTGTGTTTATTCCATTTCGAATAATCGCACCAGTTGTTGTCACCTACTCACCAAGCTGCTTGGCGATGGTCTTGTAGCCCATTCCAGTCTAGGTTTACAGTCTTGTCCCTGACATCCTTGGACAGCTCTTTGGTGGAGAGTTTGTAATCTGATTGATTGATTGCTTCTGTGGACAGGTGTCTTTTTATAAGTAACAAACTGAGATTAGGAGCACTCCCTTTAAGAGAGTGCTTCTAATCTCAGCTCGTTACCTGTATAAAAGACACCTGGGAGCCAGACATCTTGCTGACTGATATGGAATCAAATACTTATTAAAATGCAAATCAATGTATAACTTTTTTAATGCGTTTTCTGGATTTTTGTTGTTGTTGTTATTCTGTCTCTTACTGTTAAAATAAACCTACCATTAAAATTATAAACTGATAATTTGTTTGTCAGTGGGCAAACGTACAAAATCAGCAGGGGATCAAATAATTGTTTTCCCTTTGCTACTCTCGACAAGCCCGACATAGTTATCATTTTCACATCCTGTGCCACATTGTTGAAATAGCAAATGCATTTGACCCAATTATGCGGCCATGGACGTGCTGGTCTGAAAACAAGGTTTGTTCTTGCGCATTGTTGGCGGATTGCTATTTTGAGGCAACTAAAATAGAATGCACTACTTAAAACCTGGTCTAAAGTCAATGGCACAATATTTTTTTGTAATTTAAAGAGCGCCTAGTATTGTAATTTAAAGAGCGCCTAGTAATATGTGCCTATGTAAAATATTATTATTGTGTATATAAATATAAAAATGCCTACATGTCATAATGGATAGTCAGTCACTTTTTAATGCGCACAGTTTTTTCACTTTTGCTTTCGAAAACGATTACTTTCAGCAAGGACGGGAGAGGATGGAAAGGGAGTGCACAGTAACTCGCTTGGTGGGGAATGGCCCATGAATGCCCCCCTTGGCACTGGCCCTGCTCTCGGGAGAAGCATTTAGTCTTTGTTCTTGCAAATTCCGCAGAGTAAATAGTGAATCCACCATGGCGCAAGCGCAACTGGCTCTTAAAGGGAATGGGAGATGATACTCTGTGTGATGGCCCATGATATGGCCACACATTAGTGAGGGTAACAAACACACACACACACATGCACACACACATGCACACATACACGTATATACACACATACATGCACACACCTAAATTGATTGTTTGGATTTAATTTGTAATGAATTGATTAATGTGTTTAGTTAAATAAAACACAAACTCCATTTATTTGTTTTCGTATACTTTATTAACTTTCAGTACATTGTGACTGGTTGGAGTGCACACAATTAAGTTCACTGTGCTGTTTGTGGTTGTTTCGTTAATATAGTTTTCTTTGAGTTAAAGTTAGAAACCGGGAGACGCGGAGAATGGCGAGCTGCCGAAGTCAGGTCCGTGCATCATTAAGGACTGGCGCGCAGCCTCCGCTTACTTTTAGTTACGGCCTTTTGTACCAATAGACGAATAATCGCGGGGGAACATGAGACTGGAGAACTGAAGATTCTTTATTTTCTTTGTTTCTTTATAGACCTATTTTTTATTGTTGAACTTTTGTTCTTTTTCAAGCGTGAATCCTTTTTTTTGTTTTTTGTTTTTTGGATTTATTAAAATA
The DNA here is from genome assembly GCF_049309525.1 of Garra rufa. Classification (NCBI taxonomy): domain Eukaryota; kingdom Metazoa; phylum Chordata; class Actinopteri; order Cypriniformes; family Cyprinidae; genus Garra; species Garra rufa. Next base: position 10,003,081 of record NC_133378.1, read on the forward strand.
ATTATTTTTTGGAAACTTCTTTTTCATGCCCCTCATTATTTACTGCTCGGTCCCTCACAAGTGGTGGCAGCGGTAGGATCAGCATAGTTTCCTAAAAAAATATTATTATTATTATTTTTTTTTTGGCGCCATGAACCGGGGAGGACGGAAAGGAGCCCCAAAGACTGTACCAGTAGACCAGCCTGAGGAAGTTTTACAGGAGCTGGGGGAGGATGGAGGAACACAGGATGTGAGAGAGGTGGATACGGAGCCTGAAGGTGGTGAGCCAACACTTGCTGACTTGACTGGCTTGTTTCGAGCTCATATGGCAAAAATGGATGCTAGGGAAGCTCAAAGGAGTGCAGAGTATGCTCAGCAGGAACGTCGGTTTAAAGAACTTCAACATCAATTCAGTCTGTTGCAGCTGGAGGTGCAGGCTCGCACCACTCCAGCCCCTAATCCTTTGCTGACTGCTCGGGACACTTTGGATGGCCCAGATGAGGAGGATGTGATCTCCAGCCGGCCACTGTCTCAGTCCACTGCCTGTCGGAAAGATATGTCTGAGGTCCGTGATCCAGGTCAGTGTCAATTTAAAGAGCCTAAACTTAGTTATCTGACTTTTTTAATCACCTTTGAGAGAATTGCAGCAGCTTGCCGGTGGCCAAAGGAGGACTGGGCCTTTCATCTGATTCCCCTTCTGACTGGTAAGGCCAGGGCTGCTTATGTTCACATGGATATCGATGACTGTCTTGACTACGAGGAACTTAAATCTGCAATTTTAAGAAAATATGACATTAGTTGAGAAACTTACAGACAAAGGTTCCGTTCTCTTGAAGTTAAACCCCTTGAGATTCCTAAAGAATTGTATGTGCGATTAAAAGTACTCTATGTGAAGTGGATGCAGCCAAAAAGTAAGTCCATTTAAGAAGTTGGTGAAGTTATAATTCTTGAACAATATTTAAGAATGCTTTCTCTGGAGCTCCAGGTTTGGGTGCGGGAACATGACCCAAAGTCTGCTTCACAAGCGGCAAAACTGGCAGATGTGTTTGTGGCAGCACGTAAAGGGAATCAGCCCTGGTGTGGGAGAACCAACAGGGATGACTGTAGACCAACCCTTCCCCAACAGTCTTCACGAAACTTTTTCAGTGCTGGTAAGCCTCCTGGAGGAGGGCCTGCATTTGTGACTGCAGCTAAGAGTCAAAGGAAAGTGCCAATCTGTTATCTGTGTGGTTTGGAGGGTCACACAAAACCCATGTGCCCTAAAAATGGGCAAAGGAGGAGGACACAAACACGGCTAAGGGTGACAGAAAGGAGAGATATCGCATTCAACAAGGAATACTTTATCGTCAGTTTCGGCTAGCGAAACAACTGGTGGTGCCACGGTGTGTCCGTGAAGTTATCCTTACTCTGGGTCATTCGATTCCTTGGGCTGGCCACTTGGGGAAGTGTAAAACCATCGCCGGATAAGAAAAAATACTTCCATTGGCCCGGATTGAACGCAGAGGTAACCAAGTAAGTTGCCCAGAATGTCAAAAAGTCTCTACCCAAGGCCCTTGTCGTGTCCCTCTCCAACCACTTCCAATTATAGGAACCCCGTTTGAAAGGCTGGGAATGGATGTCGTCGGGCCTGTGGAAAGAAGTTGCTCAGGTAACTGATTTATGCTTGTGGTAACAGACTACGCTACCAGGTATCCGGAAGTGTTCCCGTTAAAGTCTATCAAGGCAAAGTATGTGGCAACCTGTCTAGTGCAGCTGTTCTCTAGAGTTGGATTCCCTAGGGAGATTCTAACGGATCAAGGAACCAATTTTATGTCAACCCTCCTGAAGCAAGTATACAAGTTGTTGGGCATCAAGAGTCTGAGAACCACTTCTTATCAGCCTCAAACAGATGGACTTAAGGAGAGGTTTAATCAGACCTTGAAACAGATGCTGCGCAAGTTTGTCTGTGACTCTGGTGCAGACTGGGATCAGTGGCTCCCGTACCTTCTGTTTGCTTATAGAGAAGTGCCACAATCCTCCACTGGTTTCTCTCCTTTTGAAATTTTGTATGGATATGAAGTGAGAGGGCATCTAGCTCTGCTTCGAGAGATGTGGGAGGGGGACCAGAAGAGAGGCGAGCCAACAAATGTGGTCTCCTATGTGGTGCAGATGCGGGAACGTTTGGAGAAGATGACTGCATTGGCTCAATCTCATTTGGCCGAGGCTCAAATCCGCCAGAAAGTCTGGTATGATCAATCTGCTCGTGAGCAACGTTTTTAACCGGGACAGAAAGTACTGGTGATGCTGCCCAGTAACTGCCTGATGATGGCGAATGATTTACAGATCCCGAGTATCACTGACGAGCAGCTCAACTTGTGTGGTAAGTACTTGTGTCTCTGCATTGTAACTTTACACAGAGCACATGCATCACAGTAATTAGACTAAACTGTCGGCGATTCAAAACGGCAGATTCAACAAACTGCATATTAAAAACGGCTAGAGCTCCTAATTAAATATATATTTTTTATCCATGTGCAAGCTATTGAGCTCTGTGAAACAGCCAATCAGAGCAGAGCTCATTAATATTCATGAAGCTTCCAAATAAGGCAAAAACAGAGCCTTTTATTCTAGGGGCAAATCCTAGGGTTGTAAATGGACCTGTAAAACCATTTCTGGAGATGTTTTGCCCTTTCCTATGCCATATACCTTCTATGTAGATATCAGAGAACAATTTTAAATATTCTCTCAATGCATTCTATGGCACCTTTAAAATCTTGCTAATTACTCATAAATCCCTCGATGGTTTAGCTCCTCAGTACTTGAGCGAGCTCCTATCGCATTATAGTCCCTCACATCCGCTGCGTTCTCAAAATTCTGGCAATTTGATAATACTTAGAATATCAAAATCAACTGCGGGCGGCAGATCATTTTCTTATCTAGCACCTAAACTCTGGAACAATCTACCTAACACTGTTCGGGAGGCAGACACACTCTGTCAGTTTAAATCTAGATTAAAGACACATCTCTTTAACCTGGCATAAAAACATTAACACATTCCTATAATTCAAATCCGTTAAAGGATTGTTAGGCTGCATTAATTAGGTCAACCGGAACCGAAAATACCTCCCATAACATCTGATGCACTCGTTGCATCGTAAAAAGAATGGCATCTACGCTAATATCAGTTTCATTCTTATTCCGAGGTCACCTTAGCCACCAGACCCAGCCTGTATCCAGATCAGATGGTCACTGCAGTACCCCGGATCCAGTCCGTACCCAACTTAGATCATGGATCACCACCTGGAGATGACTTCAATAGCCGTGGATGTCAACCAGATGAGCTCCAGAGACGGATTATCAATGAAGACCTCGCCAACCTAGACGGCCATCGGTGCTACACCACGGAGTCCTGACGAGTTCTCTACAATCAGACATTATTACAAACTGCTGGTTTCGTCTGGCCAGAGGAGAACTGGTCCCTCGACTGAGCCTTGTTTCTCCCAAGGTTTTTTTTCTCCATTTCTGTCACCTGTGGAGTTTTGGTTCCTTGCCGCTGTCGCCTCTGGCTTGCTTAGTTGGGGACACTTTCCAGCGATATCGTATGCTATTTGAACTGAACTGGATGATGATATCACTGAATTCATTGATGAACTGCCTTTAACTGAAAATTGATTATTTACAATAATGCGTTACTTACAGACTATTCTGCTGTTTAAATACTGTGCAGTTGCTTTGACACAATCTGTATTGTTAAAAGCACTATATAAATAAAGGTGACTTGACAATCCTGATTTCAATCAACCTTTCATTCTCCAAACAGACGCTTCAGATAGAGGCCTAGGAGCAGTGCTGTTGCAGGGAGGTCCTGATGCTCGGCGCCCCAACTTCCCTTGGGAAGTTCGCTATTCCATTGTGGAAAAGGAATGCTTGGCTGTTAAATGGGCCCTGGATTCTCTAAAATACTACCTCTTGGGGAGGGAATTCTTCCTGGAAACTGATCATAAGGCTCTACAGTGGCTCCAGAGAATGAAGGATACCAACAGCCGAATCACCCGCTGGTACCTTGCCATGCAGCCTTTTCGCTTTTCCATCCAACATGTCCCTGGCAAAGAAAATCTTACCGCAGACTATCTCTACCGAAGGGAGGGAGTATGTGATGGCCCATGCTATGGCCACACATCAGTGAGGGTAACACACACACACACACACACACACACACACACACACACGCACACATACACGTATATACACACATACATGCACATACCTAAATTGATTGTTTGGATTTAATTTGTAGTGATTTGATTAATGTGTTTAGTTAAATAAGACACAAACTCCGTTTATTTGTTTTCGTATACTTCATTAACTTTCAGTACATTGTGACTGGTTGGAGTGCACACAATTAATTTCACTGTGCTGTTTGTGGTTGTTTCGTTAATATAGTTTTCTTTGAGTTAAAGTTACCGTGCTGCCGAAGCTACCAGGATACGCGGAGGATGGCGAGCTGCCGAAGTCAGGTCCGTGCATCATTAAGGACCGGCGTGCAGCCTCCGCTGACTTTTAGTTCCGGCCGTTTGCACCAATAGACGGAATAATTGCGGGGGAACATGAGACTGGAAAACTAAGGATTGTGTTTAATTCTTGATCTTCTTGATTTGTATTTTGTTCATTATATATTTATTGTATATTAGTCTTAGTTACAGCATTTAAGTACAGTAGTTTGTGGTTATTGTTGTACCTTGTAGTAGGTGTCCTGTCCCCCCCAGGCCTAGTTTTTTTATTGTTGAACTTTTGTTCTTTTTCAAGTGTGAAACCTTTGTGAATTCGGACTAAGTGCACCTGCACCATGCACTTTAGACCATGCGCTTATATCGTTAAAACAGGGCCCTAGACGTTTGTCAGTAGTGCTGAGAATCTGCAAATCATTCAACAGTCATCTCTCCTTACTGTGGTAAGTGAAATTTTATGTACTCCGTAGAATGCAATATTTGTTTTCTATGCCTTTCTGACTATTTACTATTCAGAAACATACCTAGTAAAAGTTACTCTGAAAGAGGATGAACCGAATAAATTTAAATAAATTAAATAATTGTCATTATACTTAATGTAATATATAGAGAATGTATTTGGGGGCAACCATATCCTGACTGGCTATAAGTGTGAAGCTATGATCCAAGATACAGTAGGATGTTTGCCATACACTAATAGAAAGATTGTTCTGGAACGCCTAAGCTAAATAAAAGAGGTACAGTTGCCACGCTATTGACATCACGATCATAACCATTTACGTTCTTGTGGTTCAAAGAATGATACGTGCTACTTTTCACATGCCCACATAAAATTTCTTTTGGGTTTCCATCAGCAAACTATCCTTAATTGTTCTGGTCTCCACATGGGAGATCAGCAAGGGAAAGCTACAGAACTCCTGAGTCACACTATCCTAAAATTAAGCGGTCACACATCATACAGGAATTGAAGTCTACTGTGGGTTTTATATTCCCCCACAAATGATGGCTATGCAAAAACCACTGAAGCCTGTTTCTACTTAATATTAGTATTCTTTTGTCTCTGTAGCAAAGAAAAAAAAAATGCTTGCTGTACTACATGACCTCAGTAAGCATTTTCACCCAGACTTTATGGAACACATGAACTTTAACAGTAATTGCTTTGAGTGGTTCCACACCGAGAGTCTCAGTTCGACTGGCTGAGCTTTACTTTGGGTTTTTGATGATAGGCCCAAAATCAGCACCATGCCCAATACAAGTGCGAGACATTGAATTATGGACAATTGTTTGCTGAGGGAGATTTGGACAACAGCTATTCTGCTCAATCAAAACAAACCCCATTACTCATCAACCTTTTATCTCCTTGAGCATTTGCTATTTTTGCTGTTATTTTACTATTTAAGTTTCTTTGAAGAATAATTAGCAAAAAAATTAAAACTGTCTTCATTTATGAACTCTTATCTTGTTCCAAATTATGTTGTTTTCAGCATTATTGTCATAGTTGGGTGTATGAAACGCATGGAGATGAGAATTAAATGAAAGTTCTTTAATAAAATTCACAAAAGGTAATCCAAACAGGGTAATCCAGACAGGTAAACAGATGAACACACATTCAACACATCATTAAGATCGCACAACACACATTGAACTGAACTCAACTTAAATAGTCAGGATAATGAGACAAGACAGGTGTGGGTAATTTGTAATTAGTGCACGTGACGAGGACAGGAACAGGAAAGACCAAATATAGGCAACAGAGGGAAAAAAAACAAATAAACAATCCAACTGGGGGAGACAATGGGCAAAACCAATACAGATAGTCCAAGGAGCGTGATATTACTCCCCCTCCTGGTAGGCGCGACTTTGCACCATAAAAAAAGGAAAATCGGATGGAGGGAAGAGCCAAGGAGGAAACAGAGGTGTCCAGGGTGGATCAGACGGAGAGAAGAGCCAAGGAGGAGAGAGAAGGGGGAGGAGCCAGTTGAGACCCAGGCTGCAGCCATGATGGTAGCCCACAGTGGAGCCGTTGGAGAGAGGAGCCATGGTGGGGGAAGGGCTGACGACTCCAGGGGGCCGACCAGCAGAGGCGGAACCAGAAAGCCGATGATCCTGGACGACAACGAGAATCCGGAGGGCCAAGGCAGAGCCAAGTCCTAAGGCGATGGCGGGATGACGACCGACCAAGGCGGAGCCGGAGGGAAGAGGGAGCCCAGCTGAGCTGGTGGTCCGATGGGCGACTGTGGAGACGAGGGAGCTGAGAGCCGGGGTGGAGTCGCAAGGTCGGAGAGCCGAGTCCAGGACTCTGAGGCTGGAGGCGAAGACGAGGGTTCCTCCAGCCATGACACTGATGTAGACTGGCAGACCACCGCACAGATGGTGGACTGAGGGTGAGCTGAGGGGCTGACAGGAAACAGAGGTGACAGGGCTAAAGCAACAGGGCTGCTAGACAGGGACAACTGAGGCAAGATGGGCGGGAAATCCAAGCAGGCAGACAGATTGTTCTCTCACAGCTGGTCCGACTGGCTGGGCTCAGGCTCTCTGGCGATCTTTAGCGACATCGCTCCCGTTGGCGATGACTCTGTCGTAACTGGCTCTGGCTCTCCGTCCATGGTGGGCTCAGGCTCAGGCTCCACTAGTCGGGGTGATGGTAGGCTGGGCTCTTAGTCTTGCTGCGAGACGTCTGCGAGATGTGACTGGACAAGGTTGTCGTCTGCCTCTGCTTTGCCAACTGTGTACGTCGATGCACACGAACACAGTACCTGGTTGATGTAGTGCTGAAGGGTCTAGCCAGGATCTCCGTCAGGTAAGACGAAGCGGAGGTCATAGTCCAGCCCACACCTAAATCCCACCATCAGGCAGACGTTGACGGCAGGCGCTAAGGAACTCCTCAATGTAGAGCTCCAGGTCTCTGCCCCACTGAAAGATGAAGATGGTATTTCCTTTCAGGATAGTGTTGCCTCTCCTTGGGATGACGTTAATGGAGGCGAGTTAGTGCACGTGACAAGGACAGGAACAGAAAGGACCAAATATGGGCAACAGATGGAAAAAACAAATAAACAGTCCAATGGGGGTGAGACAATGGGATAGTCCAATAGAGATAGTCCAAGGGGCATGACAGTTATACGGTAGGAGGTGCTATTACGCATCTTCTGTAAGAGTATTGAATGTCTGGATCAAAACACAGCTAAGAAGAAGCAGAAACAAGTAATAATATATGTAAGCAGATGCATATGTAAAATAGCGCAATCATCAAGAATTAAACAGCATGTAAATAAAAACTGCCTAACGTTACTGAATGAAGTGATGATTCAGAAAGTGCTATGGGACAGTGAAAGCTTTGGATGTGTTGATGGAAGCACTCTATTTCTTCTGTTTTAATTTTTATGGTAACAAAGTGACTATATTTTCTTGTAAATTAAAAAGTAATGCGTAAAGTAATTACTTTACCAGCTGCTTGAAAAAGTAATCTGATTACTTTTTTAATAAAAAAAAGTTACTCCAACACTAGCGACATAGGTATAAATGGAAATTAAGTAGCAGATTGCAAAGGAAAAACATAATAGTAAACTTAAAACAGATTAGGGAAGGGTGGCAAAAACAATGGATGGAAGAAAAGGAAGGGCAATAGGTTTACAAAGTCAAAGGAAAGTGGGAAAGATGAGATAGACAGGAAGAAACAGAAGAGATGAGATAACATCAAGATTTTGACACAAGACTAAACAGAACACTATCAAAACAGGTAATAATGCAGGTAGATGTGAGTGCTGCGGGCAAGAACAAACAGTGAGATGTTATGCTCCACTGTCAGAAATATGAGGGTGAAAGAAGGAATTTGATTAAATATATTGCTAGTAGATATTCAAGAGATTACTGTTATTGAATCCTATGCCGGTATCTTCCGAATAACTCGTTTAATTGAAGATATAGAAGGCAAAAAGAGGAAAAAAAGAAATGAACACTTGCATACTTCAAATACCAGATGTCCTGATCCACACTCTGTACTGTTCAATGAACGACACGAGACTGGAGTTTTTGCGAACATCCCACTGTTTACTGTTACTCTCAACTCTCGTAACTTCCTTCTCCCAGGCAAGACTAAATGATCACAGATCACAATCAGACATGCATCAGGATTGACGAACAGTCTCTGTGAACAGAATGATGCATTCCTTTTTTCGTACAGAGTACACAACATTCCCCCCCCCTCCCTTAACTCACTATAAGAACAAAGTTAAGTAACCCCACGAAAACACTTAATAGCCAACAAAACTTAGTCTACACATGAAAGGTGGCAACAAAGTCCTTCAAGTAACTGGGCCGAGATCTGTTACGCACTGGCCTTGGGGACAAAGAGTCCTGACATTGAGCTGAGGGGCATGAAGACCTCGGGGCCTGAGAAATCATGGGTGAGCCAAGCGACACCGGGGTTTGGGGCAAAGATTGTGCATTTTGTCCGTCAGACTGAGGTGCTGCAATTCCTTGTTCCGGTGAAGGGAGGGTATATGACAGGTCCTCACTGATTTGTAGGTAGGCTGAGGTAGGTGCAGCTACTTTCTTGAGACGGCTAGCATGCCATCGGGTACCATCCTCTAGAAGGTATGATGCTCTGCCCATCCGACGAGTAACCACCAGGGGTTTGGACCAGAACGAAGCCAGTTTGTTGTTCCTATGTGGCCTGCGCACTCTCACCCAGTCACGAACTGCAATATTGACCCGCCGTAAGTCCACACAAATGCGCAAGGCCCCAGATTTTTTTTTTCGCCACCACCAGGTTTGAAACCCAAGGCGATGCATCTACAGGCTCAATGATGCCGGCGCTCAGCAGGCGTTGCAGTTCTGCCGACACCCCCTCCCGCAGCGCCAGTGGAATACGGCGCAGTGGCTGAATGACTGGAGTAACGGAATGATCAATAAGGGGCTGATGCATGAATGAAGTGAGACAGCCCAGTCCCTCGAACAGTGCTGGTCGCTGCTGCTGCCATGGTGCAGTCACTGTCAGGACAGCTGCCCTCTCTGTGTCCACTAGGGTGAACCCCAGAGCGGAGAATAAGTCCAACCCCATTAAATTTGCTCCTTTGTTGGCCACATGAAAAACGACAGAAGGTAGTGTTTTTTTGCCATAGACCACAGTCAATGAAAGTGACCCCAATAACGCAATAGTAGAATCGCCATAACCGCACAAGGCTGTAGAGGGTGTGGCTAGGGGAAGTTCGCTGAAGAATTGATTATGGGTGTTTGCATTGAGCAGGGAAACGCTGGCCCCCTAATTCCACAATTATGACATGTCTGGCCCTGGGCTGGGCAGACTTGAGCTCTGGTGGCATGAGAACGAGATCCACAGTTAGCACAGGATAATTTCTGACGTGGACGTCTACGCATCACTGAGTCGGGAACATTCTCAGACGCCTCTGCGCCCCTGTCAGATGACTGTTCGACCGGCAGGGTTGTGTCCATAAAAGCTGAATGGCTGTGTGCAGATTTTGTTTGACTTGTGAGTGTGGCTGCACATTCAGCAGCACTTTCCACTTGAAAAGCTATAGCTATTGCCTTAGATAGAGTCGGGTCATCTGGCTGTAACAGCAGCGTTTCTCTAATTTTGTTGTTGTTAGTGTGCTCAATCAGCTGACCGCGGATCATCTCATCGCGCAGCTGACCGAATTTGCATGAGTTCGCTAGCCCTCTCAAATCAGCCACATACTGATGCACGGACTCATCAGGAAGTTGGTGACGTCGGCGAAATATAAACCACCGCAGCAAAATGCTTCGTGGAGCCACAAAATGTTCATTTAGGAGAGTAACACACCTGTCATAAGAGGCTTCAGTAGTGTCGCTTATTGTTACGAGCACGCGCTGTCCCTCCGCGCCTAGGCAATGTTGGAGTAGTGCTTTCTTCCGAGCCGCGCTCACCTCTGTGAGGCCGGCTGCGATTAGATATGTTTCAAAGGAGTGAATCCAGCGGGTCCAGGGTATCGGGGGATTTCCTGGGAGAGCGAGAAAAGGTGTCGGCGGAGGTAGTGAAAAATCAGCCATTCTCGTCGCCAAAATGTACTGTTCAATGAACGACATGAGACTGGAGTTTTTGCGAACATCAACTCTCGTAACTTCCTTCTCCCAGGCAAGACTAAACCATCACAGATCACAATCAGACATGCATCAGGATTGACAAACAGTCTCTGTGAACAGAATGATGCATTCCTTTTTTCGTACAGAGTACACAACACACTCCATACCAGTTGTTGGTTTTAATGCACCACTTCAAAAAAGAAGAACCACCAATAAGGTTTAATACAATTGACATGTCATTGATTTGGCCATGAGTAAAATGAAGTTAATCAACATATTACAATATTTTGCTCAGTTCATCAAAATACAGTACTTAAAACCACACATATTGCTTTTGTTACTTTATCATTTTAGGAGCATGAAATGTTTGGACCCCATTCACTATTACTGTATGGACAAAACCCAAAAGTTTCTTTAGATCTTATTTTGTTTTCTGGTGAAGAAAGAAAATTAGGAGTTTGGACAAACATGAAGGTGAGTAAATGACTTCAGACGTTTCATATTTTGAGGGGAACTAATTTCCAAACACCAACAGGGAATTCACTGGGAATATATAAATACTCATTACTGCACGAAAACAATGTGCAACACTTTACATTTTACTATATGATATGTTATGTTATCGTAGTTTGATTTGTTGTGATTTGTGATTATATTGACTTGAATTTCTTTAACATTGCACACTTTTAGAGCACATTAGTTCCTGAACATGACTGATGTGTGGAAGTAATTGCAACTTTTTATCTCACAATTCTGACTTTTTTTCCTCAGAATTGTGTTATACAAACTTGCAACTGTAAATAATAAAGTCAGAATTATGAGATACAAACTGAAAAATAAGGTCAGAATTGTGTGATATAAACTCACAAATCTAACTTTTTTCTCAGAATTGCGTGATATAAACTCACTATTGCAAGTCAGAATTCAGAAATCCAAGATAAACTCTCAATTCTGAGAAATAAAGTCACAATTCTAATAAAATAGTCTGAATTTCGATACACAATTCTGACTTTTTCCTCAGAATTACGAGTTTATCTCTCACAATTGTGCCTTTTTTTCTCAGAACTGAGTTTATAGAGTTTATATCTTTTATATCTTTTTTAGTCTTTTCCCCCCTCAAAATTGGATTTTATAACTCCCAATTGTAAGTATCTCAGAATTTCGGAGAGACGGCTTCCATACTGATTAGATATGCTTAGCCTCAGATACTGCTCTGAAGTGGATTTAGTACATTTTAAAGCCCCTGAGCTTTGGTATTTTTCAGACTTGGGACAGTCTTGTGCACTTCCTCTTGTGTACGGTAATTCATGCTCTTGGACAGGTTGTCTTCAGCAAACTGTTTGCGGGCTTTCTTGTGAGCCAGCTTCAGATGAGGCTTCCTTCTGGGATGATGCCTATGCAAACCGACTTGTTACAGTGTGCAGTGTATGGTCTGAGCACTGACAAACTAACCTTCTACTTCTGCAACCTTTAAAGCAATGCTGGCAGCACTCATTCATCTGCTTTTTGAAGCCAGGTTCCGCACATGACATACAGAACAAGTGCTCAACTTCGTCGATCAACCCTTGCAAGGCCTGTTCCGAATGGAACCCATCTTGGGAAACCTCTGTATGACCCTGACCACTGTAGTGTAACTCAGTTTCAGGGTGTCACTGAACCTCTAGTAGCCTTGGCCATCTTTGTGGAGAGCAACAACTCTAATTCTCAAATCCTCAGAGAGTTCTTTGCCATGAGATGCCATGTTGAACATCCAGTGGTCAGTATGAGAGAACTGTACTTTTAAAGTTGTTAATGTTAAATTTTAACTGCTCTAATACTAGATACACAACTTTGTATGGTCCTGTCAAGCAGACAAAAACATAAACATGATGAATAGGACATGTGGCTTTGCATGGTTAAACAACATAATGCTGTTATCACTTAGGGTGTACTCACTTTTGTTGCCAGCTATTTTGACAATAATGTCTTTATGTTAAGTTATTTTCAGAGGACAGTAAATCTATACTGCTATACAGGTTGCACATCGACTACTCTAAAATACAGGTCCTTTTCAAAAAATTAGCATATTGTGATAAAGTTCATTATTTTCTGTAATGTACTGATAAACATTAGATTTTCATATATTTTAGATTCATTACACACAACTGAAGTAGTTCAAGCCTTTTATTGTTTTAATATTGATGATTTTGGCATACAGCTCATGAAAACCCAAAATTCCTATCTCAAAAAATTTGCATATCATGAAAAGGTTCTCTAAACGAGCTATTAACCTAATCATCTGAATCAACTAATCAACTCTAAACACCTGCAAAAGATTCCTGAGGCTTTTAAAAACTCCCAGCCTGGTTCATTACTCAAAACCGCAATCATGGGTAAGACTGCCGACCTGACTGCTGTCCAGAAGGCCATCATTGACACCCTCAAGCAAGAGGGTAAGACACAGAAAGAAATTTCTGAATGAATAGGCTGTTCCCAGAGTGCTGTATCAAGGCACCTCACTGGGAAGTCTGTTGGAAGGAAAAAGTGTGGCAGAAAACGCTGCACAACGAGAAGAGGTGACCGGACCCTGAGGAAGATTGTGGAGAAGGACCGATTCCAAACCTTGGGGGACCTGCGGAACTAGTGGACTGAGTCTGGAGTAGAAACATCCAGAGCCACCGTGTACAGGCGCCAGGTCAAGCCACTTTTGAACCAGAAACAGCGGCAGAAGCGCCTGACCTGGGCTACAGAGAAGCAGCACTGGACTGTTGCTCAGTGGTCCAAAGTACTTTTTTCGGATGAAAGCAAATTTTGCATGTCATTCGGAAATCAAGGTGCCAGAGTCTGGAGGAAGACTGGGGAGAGGGAAATGCCAAAATGCCTGAAGACCAGTGTCAAGTACCCACAGTCAGTGGTGGTCTGGGGTGTCATGTCAGCTGCTGGTGTTGGTCCACTGTGTTTCATCAAGGGCAGGGTCAATGCAGCTAGCTATCAGGAGATTTTGGAGCACTTCATGCTTCCATCTGCTGAAAAGCTTTATGGAGATGAAGATTTCATTTTTCAGCACGACCTGGCACCTGCTCACAGTGCCAAAACCACTGGTAAATGGTTTACTGACCATGGTATTACTGTGCTCAATTGGCCTGCCAACTCTCCTGACCTGAACCCCATAGAGAATCTGTGGGATATTGTGAAGAGAAAGTTGAGAGACGCAAGACCCAACACTTTGGATGAGCTTAAGCCCGCTATCAAAGCATCCTGGGCCTCCATAACACCTCAGCAGTGCCACAGGCTGATTGCCTCCATGCTACGCAGCATTGAAGCAGTCATTTCTGCAAAAGGATTCCCGACCAAGTATTGAGTGCATAACTGAACATAATTATTTGAAGGTTGACTTTTTTTGTATTAAAAACACTTTTCTTTTATTGGTCGGATGAAATATGCTCAATTTTTTTTAGATGGGAATTTTGGGTTTTCATGAGCTGTATGCCAAAATCATCAATATTAAAACAATAAAAGGCTTGAACTACTTCAGTTGTGTGTAATGAATCTAAAATATATGAAAGTCTAATGTTTATCAGTACATTACAGAAAATAATGAACTTTATCACAATATGCTAATTTTTTGAAAAGGACCTGAATATCCAAGTTTAATTTCTGTAGTATTGTCCCTTGGGAAGATATACTAAAATGGTCGCTGAAATGTGAGGGGTATCTCACGTTTGTAAGATACTGTAGAAAGCCCATATGACTTCACTTAAAACTAACACACACTTCACATATAATCTATTATACAAGAATGTGATTTCTTAAAAAAAAAAATGTTGTATACAACATTAGGGTGAATTACAGATTGCAGATTTTTTGGTTTTAAGTGAATTCTTGTGTTAATACTATAAACGTGCAGAAAAGCTCCAGGTGGTCATCGCACAGGGAGGCCCTAGCTTAGCAATGATGCTAATAAAAGCCAAAAATATTTGTGGCATGTGTCTCATAACATTCAGGAAATCCTAGTAACATTGAGCAACAGTAAATGCAAACAAAAGAGAATTAATTGTGTGACCTAGAACTGCTCACTGCTCACACCTACCTCCACCATTAATGATGACATATGGTTTCCAAATCATGCATAATTACAATTTGTGAGAGTAATTTGCTTATTAGCTTAGAAATGAAGCATCTGAAAAGGAAACTTCCTTATAGCATGTTTTTTTTACAACTGAGAAAATCTCCATCCACTTTTCACCTTCCATTAAGGATAGTCAGGATTTCTTTTTATTGTCCTCCAACGTCAGCTGTGCTGCGCACCAAAAATGGTTTCATTCCTTCATTTTATTGGCTTGTTAAGATTTTTGCACTGAGATTTTAAAAGCCAATGACAGTCGTTTGTCCAAGATGTTTAACCACATGGGTTTTACGGCAGTGCAGATCTAAACACCAAGCTGTACGTTTGACCTCTTTTGATGTGCACAAGTGAGCACTGTATTGGTTAATCAGTCTCTAGACCTAAAATAGCTTGTGGGTGCATCAGCCAACCACAGAACCACAAACTAGTCTCTCATCCCTTTCAAAGCATTCTTATCGGCTGAATGTTATGCGTCACTTTCCATTTTTGTGACATCATTGTGACTTTCTCAATCCTTCAGGGGAATGAGTCACTGATTAGGTAGATCATTTAAATGGTATTTTAATCGGACAAGTTAGACAGAAAAAGATATGCAGAGACAGGTTAAACAGGCTTTTGAGGTGAAGAAATTATCAAATTTGGTGGTGATTGTGAAAGAAAAAACCTTTTCTGATAGTACTACAGCACATACTGTATACAGACTCAATATCTAAACATAAAATAAAATAATCACATTTTGTATTCATTCATTCATTCATTCAATTAATTTAAATTTATGTTCCATCTGATTTTAATTATGTTCTTACTACCATTTTGGGTCTTGAACGTTTCAGTTGCGTTGCTGTCTACGCAGGGTCAGAAAGCTCTCAAATTTAATCAGAAATATCTTAATTTGTGTTCTGAAGATGGACAAAGGTCAAACAACATGAGAGTGAGCAATTAATGACAGAATTTTCCTTTTTGGGTGAACTCTATAACTTATATTAAGGCGAGACACTGCAGATCAGTAAGGTAAAAAAAATTAATAATTTCACCTTACCCAGTTGATTGATTACTTTGATAATTGCAAACATGTGTTGTATTACAAGTTTTCTAAAATGTTAGGTTTAAATATGCAAATTAGGAATTATTTAATGAAATATGTGCTAATTTGCATACATTTCTAGTACAAAAATCTAAACACTAGATGAAGTCAGTTTCAAAATTGTTTAATTTTTTTATTTTTTTATTTTTTGACGTATTAGAGTCAAACGTTTTTACAGAGGGAATTTTGGGTATCTCATTTTATCACGCCATAATTCAGAAAAAAACGATATACTAAAAACTAAACACTTTAGGGAATAAAATGTATAAAATCAAGCAAATTATATATGAACAAATCACTCTGGAAAAACCTTTAGGATATAGACAGGAATACAAATTTAAAGTTTGGTGTATGTAAGTGTTAAGTAGATATTTATGGCTCAGTGCAGAAAAAAAAACTTATTTCGTGAAAACTGCCTTTAAAAATATGCATTGTAATTGAAATCTATTGACACAAATAGATAAAGTGCTATAAAAGAAACACTTAATAGTGTTTTTTAGATGTTTTCTTTCTACTAGTCTGAAAAAACACTTTCTGAAAAACCAAAAAGCTCAAAGTTTCAAACTTGATTCGTGTTTTTGCATGCAGTGTCTCTCCTTAATATATTATTTTTTAGGGGTGGGTGGTATCTTGATTAATTTGTGATTAATTCCCTTACACTGTAAAGCTTTCTGCGACATTGCACACTTTTAGAGGACATTACTTTCTCAACATGATGACTGATGTATTGAAGCCCGTTCCCGCCATTGAATAAAAATAAATAAATAAGGTAATTGTGACTTTTTATGTCACAATTCGGACTTTTTTTCTCAGAGCTGCACGATACGAATTCACAAATTCTGACTTTTTAATCAGAACTGCGTGATATGAACTCACAATTGCATGTTATAAAGTCAGAATTGCTAGATTGCAAAAAAAACTCTTCTTAATTAGTTTTGTCTTGTTTCCAGCCAAAATATCCAAAAATTCTTAAATCAAAAAGGATTTTCTAGACGAGTAAAAATTATTGTCTTGTTTTAAGAAAAAGAAGCTACAACTAAGGGAATTTTTGCCTGAAACAAGTAAAATTATCTGCCAATGGGGTAAGCAAAATATTCTAGTTTTCTGCTTGAAATAAGATTTCCCATTACAGATTATTTTTATTACAGATTATTTAACAATTTTCTGCTATTTTGTCTGGAAACAAGACAAAAAAATCTAAGTAAGAAAAGCATTTTTGCAGTGCAAACATGCAATTCTGAGAATATGTTAATCTTTTTTCCCCCTCAAAATTGGACTTTATTACTCACAATTGCGAGTTTATATCTCATAATGATATCTAAGAATGAGGGCAATTAACAGAATTAACAGAATTTTCATTTTCGGGTGAACTCTCCCTTTAACTTATATTAATATAATATCTGTTAGGGGTGGGTGGTATGACTTAAGTCATATCATAGTATGAGTAATTTTATATTGCAGTAACTATATAACATTTGGCCACAGTATGTTAGAGTAATGTCAGAGATCTGTTCAGTGTTTAGAAGTAGTACACTCATTTTGTTCCATATACTAGTTGATTATTCATGGAATTCTGATATCTATCAGAGAATTCTTACATCTGCTGCACATTTTTGACAATGGAAGTCTGTTTAAAATCAAAGAAAAGCTTTTTGCCATTTAATATTTGCGAGATAAACATTTTCAGACATGTAATGAAAAAATCTGAGGATAAATGGCGTAAAATATATGCGCTTAAGCATGTACATTATTGTTAGTACAATGTGTTCTGTGTTAAATCAGGATTAATGAAGATGGTTGCATGAGTGAAAAACAGCGAGACATCAAAGCCGCAGTGTGTTCTTCTTCTCCACAGCTGCTTCCTGGAACACTTCATATGTGTCTAACATGGTCAGTATGTGGTGCTGGATCCATTTAACATACAGTAAATAAACCCACATCAGGCAAATATTCCTATTCACAAAGTCATTTTGACCTTCTGGTTTGATTAGATGTTATTTGCTGACACAGTCAAAAAGTCACGATCATTGTTACTGTGCTGTCCAGAGATTCAGCTAAATGTTTATCATCCATTAAATGTGGTTTGATTGTGTTTGAGGTGAAGAACATCAAGAGACAACATATGAAAGCTTTAGATGCTTCTAGGATCTGGTTTTAAGAATAACCAAAAGTGCATCTCGTGCTTCAAATAAACTGTGAACTTTGTTCCAGTTTCCTTCTATATTTCCAGGCTTAAATGGGATTTTAAAACAACGATTCCCAGTGAGACATTTGGACGATGATGCAGATTTCTACTCATGCTTTCTGAAAATCAGACATTACATCAATTGAAATCATCCTGTAGTCTGACTGTCTCTGAGTCAAGCTGGACTCCTTCAGACAAGCATTATGAAAGACAGAGACAATGATTTAAACCCTCAGAGTGCATAGTAGTGTAAGTCATAATGGCAAGAGAGTAAAGCTCTATTCATATTACAAAATGTGTCTTCATTCAAAAAGCTGCCTGACCATAATAGCAGCAACTGATAGGCGGTTAGCAGTGGTCCAACAACAAATCCTGACAGGGCAATCAAGTTTCCTTTTAATTCTATGGTAAAGCCTCTCATTTTTTCCCAGTATGTAATGCAAGCAATTACAGACTGTCTACACAATGGCCACTTTGTTTTCACAGTTCTGGTTTGCTCTGAAAATGATACACTCATGTATACCAGACAGGGTAATAGCATACTACTCCATATATCTGCAGCATATGTATTGTGTATAGTAAGCAAATATTATGTTTTATGCATAGAATATCCAGATAACTTAATTAATGTATAATAATGTGCGGTATTCAACCAGGCAATGCAATGAATTCAACTTTAACCTCCATTTCTCATGTAATGAATGAAACCAGTAATATCAGCTGCATTTTTTTTTGTCATTATTGCCAAATGTTAAAATATTTTACACAAAATAAAATTAAGGGTTATTGTACATCCAGCTGGTTGTTATCACAGGGTGATCAGGACCCTGATGTGTTATGGAGGGATCTGGTATCACCCTGAAGGGGATTATTTTGCATTAACAACCGGCTGGATGTACCTTATTCCGCTTATTATATGGCTAAGTAAATATTTGGACATAAAATACTGATTTGAGTTGAAATATTTTATTAACTTATTAAACGCAAAGTTTCCACGAAGAAAACAGTTGCTAGTGGTTTTTAGCCAAGACGAATGAATGAAGAAGTTTAAACTGGACAAATATTTAAAGGGGTCATCAGATGCAAAACTCACTTTTACATGTTGTTTGAACATTAATGTGTGTTGGCAGTTTGTGTAGACAACCACCCTACAATGATAAAAAATCCACCCCGTGTCTTTAAAAGTAATATCCTCTTTTTAAAATCAGGTCATTCTCAACTTCTTGTCTGTGTGACGGTACACAGACAGAGGCCGCTCCCACAATAGTTTATTGACATGAGCGCCTTACCTTAGACCTGCCCTGACCGGGGTGAAACAGTCCGACTCCGATCGCCATTGTGTTGACTCAGGTGCAGCGCAAGACAAGAATGTCTCCGATTGAGGTGTTCTGTTGTTGTATGTAATAATGAACATAGCAGTCGTCATTTACTCCCAAGATCTGAGCTGCTGAAGATGCAGAGGATTAACGTTACTTTCGTTTTTGAAAGGAAAGCGCCGATCCCGATCTACATATGCGTCTATGTTCGTGCGAATCATTCCTGATGCAGCTTCACCCACAGTAGAATTGAATATAATGTGCTAGTTAGCAAGTTTCGCAGCTAAACGCGGTCATCCCACTGCAGAGAGGAGCAGGGTGAGCAGAGCTCATTAGCATTTAAAGGAACATGCAACACAATAGCTCGCTGTAAAAAGGGCTGATTTTGATTTTGATTTTGAAGGTAAAAAGAGTGTTTTTACACTACCATTGAGAAATTTTAACCAAAGTTTGTTATAGACTTCTCATTAGGACCCTAAACATTCTTATCAACTTGTGGAAAATGGGCATCCGATGACCCTTTAATGAATATGGTGCACTCATACACAGCTTTTCATAATTATGGGGAAAAGAGATATTGATTTGAAACTGATTTAAAATTTTACCTGTTATAATCCATTATGGTATACAACACAATTGTTTTGGCAAAAAATGAACACAGCAGCAATATTACATTAAAATTAATGCTAAAGTCCTCCAATGTATTTTCACTACAATCGATATCAAAGAATACTTCCAGAACCAGTGTCACTTAAAAAAGTGGACGGGCGCTAATGCACACCTTAACACACCTTGGACTATAACACACCTTGGACTATTGTGACTGACCAATCAGAATGAAGTATTCCTTGTAATCAAAAAAATACGATATAATAAATTGTATTTCCAAAACGATAACTGCATACAGCTGAAATTAAAAGAGTGTTTGGTTTTTCCCCAGAGCAGATACATATGGTACATTTTATGTGACGTTGGTTTTGTACATGTCACCGCAGTTCTGACTTGAAATGTCTGTTGAGTGGTGCTATAACTCTCTATGATGTTTTAAAATAATGTACCATCTGCACTACACCTAAACTTACCCAATAGTATGAATGATAGTATGTTTCAATGTGATGTAAATACGCAATTGTAAGCATGCCGTTTTAACTTGTTTTTCAATCTCTCATTTTTCAGCTCTTTCATCGTGAGTCATGGATTTAACGGGATTCATACCCAAGGGTTCCGCATCCTAAGTCCAACTCCATGCTGGCTGAGATACCAAGCAAGCTTGTTACATCTGGAAAGCAAAACATTAGGAGCTGTAATCATAACTCTGTACGAAAACCATTACAAGTGCTTGCTGTTTTACTGCCTCTAGTGTTCATTTCTGCAGTGATATGAACTTATTGGTACGTATTTTGCGTTTTGTGAAAAAGTTCCTACAGGTCTGTTTTAGTCATGAGATCAGGTTGCAGAGAGTCAAGTGTAGATGGAAGAGATGTGTTTTTGGCTGTTTCTTGAAGATGGCTAAAAAGTCAGTGAAAGTGATTTTGTACCTCTTTGGGATTACACAATAATGTGCCGTTCACTTGCAGAATGCAAGCTTTAACTTAGGTAAAGGGGTGCAGAGCCAGTGGGAAAACATCAATGACTTGAATTTTATGAGAGCAGCTATTGGTAGCCAGTGCAAATTGATGAACAGAGGTGTCACTTGTGTTCTTTTCGGCTCATTAAAGACTAATCTTGCCGCCACATTCTGGATTAATTGTAGAGGTTTGATAGAACTAGCTGGAAGACCTGCCAAGAGAGCATTGCAATAGTCCAATCTGGACAGAACAAGAGCTTGAACAAGGAGAGTAGCATGTTTTCTGAAAGAAAAGGCCTGATCTTCCTAATGTTCTATAAAGCAAACCTGCAGGACCGGGCCGTTTTAGCAATGTGTTCTGTGGAATTCATTTGATCATCAATCACAATTCCAGGTATCTGGCTGTCCTTGAAGGAGTTATGGTTGATGTGTCAGCTGGATGGTGAAATTGTGATGAGGTGATGGGTTTGCTGAAGCCACAAGCAGTTCTGTCTTTGCAAGGTTGAGTTGAAGGTGATGGTCCTTCATCCAGCAAGAAATGTCTGTTATACATGCAGAGATGTGAACAGCTATCATTGAATCATCAGGATGGAATGAGAGGTAGAGTTGAGTGTCATCAGCACAGCAGTGATATGAAAAGCCATGTTTCTGAATTACAGATCCTAGTGATGTCATGTATACAGAGAAGAGAAGTGGTCCAAGAACAGAGCCTTGAGGCACCTCAGTAGCTAGATGTTGCGACTTGAACACCTCACCCCTCCAAGGACCTATCTGAGAGGTAAGACTCAAACGACTAAAGTGCAGTTCCTGAGATGCCCTTTGCCAATAGGGTTGACTGGAGGATCTGGTGGTTAATTGTGGGTTTCTTAAGTAGTGGGATTATACGAGCCTGTTTAAATGCTGAGGGAAAGACACCAGTGTAAAGGAATGTGTTAATGATGTGAGAGTAAATGTGATGAGGTCATGTGTTTCAACTCTGATATAGTAGTAATGCATAAGTGCATTTCAGTTTAGAGTATTGACATTTGCAATTTGAATTTCTGTAGTATGTATATTTTCGGGTGACACTGATCTTACATAGCAATTCTTACATAGAATGTCAAAGCAGCTGTTTTAGGTGTAAGGCAATTTTGTTATTTGTTAATACATTTCATACCTGATCTCATGACAAAAATGTACCTGTGGAAACTTTTTTGCAAGATGTGAAATACTTACCAGTAAGTACTTATCACTGCAGTTTTCAACAGAAAGGAACACTAGAGGCGGTAAAACAGCAAGCACTTGTAATCATTTTCATACACAGTTAAGATCACAGCTGCATATGTTTGCTTTCCGGAGTAATAATCTTGCATGGTAGCTCAACCATACAGAATTGGACTTGGATGTGGAATCCTTGGGTACGAATCCTGTGAAAAACATGACTTACGATGAAAGAGCTGAAAGATGGGAGAGACAAGTGGTTCAAGAACTAAGGCCTGAGGCAGCACAGACGAAGATGTTGTGACTTGAACACCTCATCCCTCTAAGACAGTGGTTTTCAATCCTGGTACTGGGGACCCATTGCTCTGCACATTTTGTATGTATCCCTTATCTGACACACTCAGTTAAGTACATGGATCTCTCTCCTAATGAACTGATGATCTGTATTAGGTGTGTTAAATAAGAGAGACACACAAAATGTGCAGAGCAGTGGGTCCCCAGGACCAGGATTGAAAACCACTGCTCTAAGATAGCTTACCTTGAAGGACCTATCTGAGAGGTAAGACTCGAACCACTGGAGTGTAGTTCCTAGGATGCCAATAGGGTTTATAGGTTGATCTGGTGTTAACGCTATAATGTACAATTTACTCGCAGAAAGTAAGCTTCTGCTGGGCATACAAGTCTGAAGTAGTGAATTTAGGTAAAGGGGTGCAGATTCAGTGGTGGTTTTGTAAGCAAACATCAGTGCCTTGATTTTTATGTGAGCAGCTCTTGGTTGCCATTGCAAATTGATGAACAGAGGTGTGACATGCGCTCTTTTCGGCTTCTTAAAGACTAATCATGTAGCCTCATTCTAGATTAGTTGTAGAGGTTTGATAGGACTGTCTTTTAGAAATGTCTGTTAGACAAGCTTAGATGCAAGCAGCTATCGCTGGATCATCAGAATGGAATGACAGGTAGAGTTGAGTGAAATGAAAAGCCATGTTTCTGAATGACAGATCCTACACTCTTAAAAATAAAGGTGCTTCACAATGCCATAGAAGAACGTTTTTGTCTAATGTTTCCATTAAGACCCTTTAACATCTTAAGAACCTTTCTGTTTCACAAAAGGTTCTTTGTGGCGAAAGAAGGTTCTTCAGATAATAAAAAAGGCAAGAAAGAGATGGTTCTTTAAAGAACCTTTGACTGAATGGTTCTTTGTGGAACCAACAATGATTCTTCTATGGCATCGCTGTGAAGAACCTTTTAAGCACCTTTATAGTCTTGTGTGTAGAGTATAGTGATGCCATGTAGACACAGAAGAAAAGTGGTCCAAGAACTGAGCTCTGAGGCACCCCTGTAGCTAGATGTTGTGACTTGGACACTTCAACCCTCCAAGACACATTGAAGGACCTATCTGAGAGGTGAGACTCAAACCACTGGAGTGCAGTTCCTGAGATGCCCTTTGCCAATAGGGTTGAGAGGAGGATCTGGTGGTTAACTGTGTCAAAAGCAGTGGAAAGGTCAAGCAAGAGAAGTATTGAAGATTTGGAAGCCACTCTTGTAAAACGTAGGGCTTTAACTGAGAGCAAGATAGTCTTGGTTGAATGTTAACTTCTGAAACCAGACTGGTTGTTGTCCTGGAGGCTGTTTTGTGTGAGAAAAGCAAAGACTTGGTTGAACACAACCGTATTTGTAATGAATGAAAGAAAGGATACCGGTCTGTTTTTCTCTTAAAGTGCAAAGGGAAAGACACCAGTGTGAAGGAATGTGCTATTGATGTGAGTGACTATTAATGTCATGAAGTCATGTGTTTCTACTCTGATCATAGCAACAATTAATGATAAGTGCATTTCAGGTTAAAGTATTGACATTTGCATTATGAATTTCCATAGTAAGTTTATATTCGGGTAACAGTGATACTGTATTACATAGCAATTATGAAGAATGTCAAAGCAGCTGTCTTAGGCGCAAAGTAATTTTGTTGTTTCAGAATCAGAATGAGCTTTATTGCCAGGTATGTTTACACATACTAGGAATTTGTTTTAGTGACAGCAGCTCCACAGTGCAATAGAGTGACAGTGACAAGACAAGACATAGATTATAAAAAAGAACAATATACAAGTACACAA
The DNA here is from genome assembly GCF_049309525.1 of Garra rufa. Lineage (NCBI taxonomy): Eukaryota > Metazoa > Chordata > Actinopteri > Cypriniformes > Cyprinidae > Garra > Garra rufa. Next base: position 10,027,175 of record NC_133378.1, read on the forward strand.
GACAAAGTGCAAAGTGCAAAATAGCAAACACACAATATACAGAGTATGCCATTACTAGGTACAGGTATATTAGGTGCAAATTGGATGTAAGTAGGTATTAATAAATACTGAATAGATTAATAAAGTGTATAATAGTGCTGAATGTTCCACGTTTACTGACAAGTGTTCATGAGATGGATTGCCTGGGGGAAAAAACTGTTCCGGTGTCTGGTCGTCTTGGTGCACAGTGCTCTGTAGCGCCGACCAGATGGTAACAGTTCAGTTTGTTAATACATTTCTTTCATTTAAGGCAGTTTTTAGAATTAGCAAAAGGTCATTCCACACTAGTGTAAAGTGTCAAAAACACTTACTAACCACTTCAAGCTGTTCAGTAAATTTTAAATAATCTGTTATACACAGTTACAAAGATTGTTGCCCCCCCCCCCCCCTCTTTAAATGAATGAATCATTGTGAATCATTTACAAGGTTAACACCTCTCAAATGTCAATGAGTTTACAATGAATATAACTTCTCCAAAAATAACTTGCTCTCTTTTTTTCCCCAGGTTTCTGTTTAATCAAGCCTTCTTTTCATCAACACAGTGAGTTGATCCTCCCATAATGAGGTTGGGTAGCAATGACATCATATTTTCCAATCAAATAAGCCAGACATGGTGTAAGTGGATACTTTACTAACTTTTAGCACAACTGGACATGCAGAAAGTCAGTAGAAACATGACTAATTTCCTATGGTGAACTATGGTTAGGTTTACTGACTTTCCCCTCAAACCTAAAACACATTAAAATGCATTGCATAATTCAAAATATGAGTAGAATGACTGTGAAAAATACATTGGCATGTGAACATTTGGAGAATCTGTGAAAATGTGAATCATTTTAACAAAATAAGAAAGATCATACAAAATGCATGTTATTTTTTTTTAGTACTATCCTGATAGTAAGATATTTTACATAAAAGATGTTTACATATAGTCAACAAGACAGAAAATAACTTTGTCTTCCGGGAAACATGCAAGTACCTTCTCTTGCTTCCAAAGTGCAGAAATAAATGGGGGGAAAAAAAAGATTTTTTTTTTACTAAATAAGAAAAAATTAGATATCTTCATACTGTTCAAAAGTTTCCACCCCCCCCCCCCCAGCTCTTACGATGCTGGAAAACTGAAGAATCTGCAGGACCTAGAGGATTTTTCTGAAGAACAGTGCTCAGTTTAACTGTTCTGAACAAACAAGGGACTCATTTACAACCATCGCAAAAAAACACACACAGTATTAAGAACCAAGGTTTCCCAATCTTTTGAAGGGGGTTATTTGAATAATTTCAGCTATTTTTTGTCTTGTGGACTATATGCACATTTTTTATGTGAAATACCTTACTCAGGACAGTACTAAATAAAAAATAATATGCATTTTGTATGATCTCTCTTATTTTGTTACAATTATTCACATTTTCCAAACTTTCGCAAACCACTGTAAATACAGAAATGATACACTGAGCTGTATTTTACAGGCTTTTCTCAGTGTACAGCACATAAAATGTTATGTTTTAGATACATTACTATTAAAATAATAGAAATAATGAGCTATTTCAAACTAAAGACAGTCTTGTCTCATGTCAAATTCTTGATACTGTCAGCTGAGGATGATTTGGAGGAGTTTTCTCATGTGAACCACTATTTGACAATAATAATATGCAGCTGTGGGAAACCTCAGCCCAGTGCCAAACCCAAGGCCTTGAACTTCTGTAAAGTAAACATGGGATTTTTCCCGATCAGGCAATGTAGCATTGAATAACTGGCAAACCTAATAAAACTCTGTTCACTTGTCTTTGAGTAGTTACAAACGCAAGTGTTTTCAAAGCATACGTTAAAGAAATTTCAGTAGCGAATAAAGGTGAAAGACAGACAGACTATCGGTCGCCTTGGATTAGCTGTCTGATTAGTAGGTAGAGCTACATGGATGATTACATCAATTTTCTCATAATAAAGGTAAAACTCAAATCATTATCAGCTGTTGCATATCAAACCTAAAGGTTAAGGGCTTAAATGTGTCTGTGGCACAGTCATAAACACAGCTAAATTGCCAACATGTGTCTAATTAGTTTCAGAACTGTTTAAGGAAAACATATCCTTTGATTATTCTTCAAAAACAGAACAAAAATCTGTTTTGGATGTTTGAACTCCAAAGATCTCTAAGCTCTAAGATCGCAATACCTTGGGAAGTTCGTCCAGATAATAAAACAACTTTTAAAATGTATGCTAATGATAAAGCTTTTGTTGATATGCGATATGAAAACATATTAGAGTTTGTGTACGCACTATTCAAACCTGTTTGTTTTCTGGCCCAAACATAGTAAATGCACACCACAAATAATAAATACAGTGGAACTGTTGCATTATAAATAAACCCTTTGCAATGACAAATTACTAGATGTTACAAGTCTGCACATTTTCTACCGGGCCGCCACTTACCGCTAAAAGGGTAAACTGTTTACAGGAACTGCATTGAAAGGGCACATCCTGTGCCTCTAGTTCAATTAGCTATAAAACTGGTCTAGGGAAACTAGTTGTATTTCATCACTGTCTTTATTTTAAACCAGCTGACTGAAAGTTAGTCTAGTGTGTTTATAGAAGTAAGGTCATGCTCAAAATGATCCGTCATTTGTCTGGGAGGATTACTAACAAGAAAGATATAATGGACTATGAAGAGATGCTGCACGGACAGCCCATTACTGTAATTGTACTCTTTGAAGACCACTGCTCCTCCATGAAGTCATGCATAATTTATATCTCTCGTAAGGAATTATGCCATGAACGGATGGCTCTAGGGGAGACAGAAATGGCATCATGTTGGGAGCTTCATGGCTGAACTAAAGCCATGGGAAAAAATGAATTAAAAGCTGGGTTGGGTTCTCAGTCTGGTCCTATAAAACAATGGGTCACAACTTAAAAATGTGTGTCAGATCGGTTTAACAGAGTCCCAGGGGTGCTAATGAACCGTAATTTGATAAATAGACTTGTAAACTTTAAAAAGGAAGGAGAAAAAGCTTCCCATATCTATATTGCTACTGTGAACCAATGGTCTGAATGGTTTGGAGACCAATTTTCATTATTAACTATGACTTTTGCTTCATTAAACTAATTTGCTGCTTATTAGTAGTTAGTTAGGTAGTTGTTAGTTTAGCTATGGTGTTAAGGATCTAAAATATGGGCTTGCAGAATAAGGCATTAATATGTGCTTTATAAGTACTAATAAACAGTCAATATGCTAGTAATATGCATGCTAATTAGCAACTAGTTAACAGTTAGATATGGTGTTACCATTAATGTTAATTTGCGGTTATACTATTATATGCTCTTAGTAAAAATAATTTATTAGTTGTAAGTGCACTGTAAAAAGTTTTCACCAGTTTCAACTTAAAAACTTCAAGTTAAATCAATTTTAACTTTTTTTTAAACTGATTTTGTCACGTTAAATTAGGAGGTCTGGGTCCAAATGCAGGTAAGAGGGTTTTTAATGATAATAACAAACTAAACAAACAAAAAGGCCAACACGGCACAAACTGAAACACTAAATAACAAAATCAAAAACTGAATCAAAGGCCAAGATCTGAGAACACAGAATACAAAACAGGACTCGAGACAATGCAGACATGAAGCAGGAGTGAGAAGTGAGAGTTCTTATAGTCCTGTGAGTGATCAGTGCTGATGACAAAGACAGGTGAATGCAATCAGGAAGTGCAGTGCAGGAACAGCGACCTCTGGAGGCTGAGGAAAGACCCACAGCCCCGATCATGACAGTACCCCCTCCCTACGGAACGGCTCCCAGACGTTCCCAAAGTCTGGAGGGAGGAGGAACGGAGGAAGGCAACTCAGGGCCAGGGATGGCGGGCCTTTTTGTTTGTTTAGTTTTGTTTGTTTAGTTCGGGCACAGCCGCCTCAACGACCGCCGCGTCAGGAACCGAGATAGCGGACGCTGCCGCCTCCGCCGCCCAACGAGCGCAAATGGCCGCCATCCCATCGGACACAGTCACCGTCTCCCTGAAAGGCAAAATCACCGTCTCTGCGGAAAAAATCCTCCCCGCTGGACCCATTCTTGATGTCTGCATTTTGTCACGATAGGAAGGAGGAGGTCTGGGTCCAAATGCAGGTAAGAGGGTTTTTAATGATAATAACAAACTAAACAAACAAAAAGGCCAACACGGCACAAACTGAAACACTAAATAACAAAATCAAAAACTGAATCAAAGGCCAAGATCTGAGAACACAGAATACAAAACAGGACTCGAGACAATGCAGACATGAAGCAGGAGTGAGAAGTGAGAGTTCTTATAGTCCAGATAGTGAACAGATGTGAGTGATCAGTGCTGATGACAAAGACAGGTGAATGCAATCAGGAAGTGCAGTGCAGGAACAGCGACCTCTGGAGGCTGAGGGAAGACCCACAGCCCAGATCATGACAGATTTAACTTAAAATTTTAAGGCAGCTGCTGTTTTTAGATTTTTAAGTTGAATCTGGGGAAAACTTTTTACAGTGTGAGGTTAATAAACAGTCTACAAATGTTAGTAACACATCAGATAACGTTGGAATAGTGTACAGTTGTAATTTTAGTAAAGGTGACCCTAATGATAATTATTGATAATCACTCTCTGGAAAATCTTACTGCACTGGTTAGGTTCTGATTGGACAAAAAACTAGGACTAGTTTGCAAAAGTAGGTTTTTCAAAAAATGCAAAATACTCGAAAATTTGAATCCGATGATGAATCCGAGGCATGCATGCCTGTGACAAATGGTTAAAGAGTTAAGAGCAATTTCGTACTTTTGATCAATGTAGCGCCCCCATCAGGCCGATTTGGTGAGCCTTGGTGATGTCGTAGACCGTGGGAGTACTGCCATCCCTCCAAGTTTCAAGTCTATACGACTTACGATTTGGTCTGCACTGTCAGTTTTTTTTTGTGAAGATTGCTGATCCTTGGCCACTAACAATTACAATAGGTAAGCTACATGCTTGAACCCCTAATTAATGCTGAATAGATGCGATGTTCATTATATGTTGATGTTAACTGCATTAACCAATGTTAACTAATACAACCTTATTTTATAACTTTTCAGCATGATCTGTAGATGTCTGTATTTTCGTGAAGATTAGAGAAACAGCCTAGGGTGGGTTTGAAAAAGTAGCCCAAAACCTCTTAGGTGTCTTTGTGGCATTGTGCCAAAGACACATTACACATTTTGTAACTATGTGCCAAAGCGTTCATAAAATATTGCATTTTAGGACAAAAAAGAAAGAAAAGAAAAGAAAGAAATCTAAGCAGAATATAAATCAAAATAAAAAAAATAAAAAAATAGCCAAACTGTTCAGAATTTATAATCAAAGATAACTGTTTTCATATCTCTTGACCTTTTTGGCATGGTCTTTGTCAAATTCATTGAATGTGAACCAATCTTGCCAGTACAGTCTGAATATGATCTGAGCCTATTTTGGTCAATTTTGCTAAAATCAGATGAACAGTCTAGAATGAGTTGAAAAAGTCGTTATTTTGGAAAATTCTAAATGGGGGAAATAAAATCATAACAGAAAATGATGTCATAGGAATTTAAAAGAAAAAAGTTTCTAGTCATCATGGTCAGACTTTTGCATACGCATTACGAAACAATTGCATGGTCATGAGAAATTTTCAAGTGCACACAAGAAAGTATTGCATGCTCACGACAAACTTTCGTGTGCTCACAATAAAACTTCTTGCAAGCTCACGCATTCCAGTTTCCAGTTGCGTCACTTCGGCCATGTTACAAAGAAGAAAACAAGACCATTGATGTGCAAGAATTAGCCTAATTGAGAACTGTTTTGAATTTGGCCTTCAATAGACACAGATAAATCATCACTGGCTGGCGTAAGAACAGCTTTTTCCCCTCAGGCTATATTCCACCTGAACAATACATAGCATCTCAGGACTGTACATCGGTACATAACTTCTTAAAACTTTGTCTGTTTTCTATCTATCTATCTGCAAAATAGTCTGTTTGCATATTGCATGAAAGATTGTCAAAGCCATAGGGTTTAAACAGACATTTTAAAACCAATAATTAACCCAGTTATGTATGTTTAATGTTTTATTTTAAGGATATCTTTTGTACAATGAAGAAATATTGGACTGTGTTTGGTTGCCGCTTAAACTCCAATGTAAAATATGGGTTTTAAAGTAAAATTAATCACCGGAGCACTGCTAAAACATCTATTTTATGGCAAATCAGGTCATCACTCATTAAATCAGTTCATCAAAATGTTAGCATTTAAGTATGTGGCAGTCTAGATGTGGTTGTTTTAAAAGTTAGCCTGTGCTCATCCATCACTGGCCTTTCAACAATGAGTAGCTTGATTTCATCCCAGCGTCTCGCATGGATTACAGTTTTGACAGTCGTAGATTCATCTTTGAAAAGTAGGTGCAAACAATTCATTTTACAGGGCTCTGATTTTCTGGGACGCCACGCTTTCCTCTCACATGGAACCAAAGCTGGCGCCAACTGCTAAGACCCCATGCCCTGTCGACACATACCTTCATCAACAGCTTATCCATTCTATGGTCTCTTTACCCTGTAAAGGTTTGCAACCGTCCCAGTGATTGCTGAGGCACTCGGTCGTATTTTAAAAGGCAGACACACAGCTTGAGAACTGAGGATGTTTGGCCATTGAGCAATTATAAATGGCTTGCCGAAAAGCAGATGTTGTTTATTTGGCTTTTACGATAGTCACGAATTTGAAGAAGTTTCTTATCTCCTCTTAAGAGTTTGGAGGAAAAATAGATCGCTAGTCCTCAGAATGGGATTACAGCTTAATGCTTCGGATCACTGCGAGGAGGTCACTGGATGGTCACTTTTGGTGTTTTAAATGTTTCCTTGTGTAATTTATGACTGGAGCATTTAAGACAGCAGCTCTGACTCATCTTCTCGTGTTACAAGTATGTCAGAGCCCAGACAGAGATTGGCCAGTTAGAACACAGTAAACAGCGCAATGGAAATGGAAAAACTCTGATTAGCCATCTGTTAGCCTGGCAGGCACCTTAAAAATTATACTCTTTGAAGCCAGTTAATCTTAAAATATGCTTTAATAAGGGAAATTAAAATTAGCGCTTGCTACTATTGTAGAGTTCTGGATCCGTGGCAAATGAGTAGGCCATAATGGTTAATATTGTTTTATTTTTTCTTCTTTTACTTTTATACAATTTTCAATAAAAGTAAATATTTAATAAAAATGTAATGTGGTGTAACCAGGTAAAAAGTTATATTTAAACCTTGATGTCAGGTTACACACAAGTGTACACATCTTATAAAATGTATATTTAGAAATCAGTTATTAAAAACATCAGTTATTAATAATCAGTTATTATTATCTTAATATGAACAAATATAAAGTATATATATATATATATATATATATATATATATATATATATATATATATATCTTGTTGATACTGTGGTCTATACCTTCGTAACTCCTCCCCCAACTTCCCGCTGGCCTGGATGTTGCTGTCTCATTGGCTGTAGGTAATCGCTGATGTTATTTTCAGTCAGATCACCTTTCACACGGCATGATTATGAATCGCCGACAGGTCCAGATATTTAGCATGCCAAATATCTCACGGGTGTCGGCGACACGTCGGCGATTCTCTCAGATCGCGTCTTTGATAGTTCACACTGTGTGATTGTCACTCGCGTGAACGAGCACCGATTTGCCTGTGATTTCGTGAATTTGTCGGCGATTTCTCAAAACCTGTCGGCGAGTCAAAAGAAATGCATTACAAGTAACGAAGGTAACCCTCGTTCCCCCGAAGGAGGGAACGGAGACGTTACATTGGGATCTTGCTTGAGAGACCGATCATCTCTGAGCCTTATTAAAAAGGCCATTTGAAAATTGGCGAGTGGACGTGCGCGCCGGCCACGCCCCCGTACATACGGGTATATAAGATGGCAGCGCGCACCACTCAGTCAGGCTTTTGCTGAAGAGCCGGGAGAGCCCAGCGTCAGCGCGACGCCAGGGGCGTGGCAGGGGAATGTAACGTCTCCGTTCCCTCCTTCGGGGAACGAGGGTTACCTTCGTAACCTAGACGTTACCCCTTCAGTCGAATCACTTCGACGTTACATTGGGAACTTAGACCCATGGAAAAGGCCACGACCCTGACGCTGCGTTACGCACAACGCCACGTGCCGGCAGGTCTTCCCAGACGTGTCCGCAGGCGGTCATTGAACGTAACCTTCCCAACGCCCTGAGGCCCCATAAGGGGTGCCTACAGGGATGCCAGTTGTACTGAAGCATGGGTTGGGGGGGCGGAGCACATGGAATTTGTACATGTGGAAGTGGGAATAATTCAATATATCCATAAAGCTTCTTAGGATACACGAGGGAAACAGCGGTCTCCTCCGCTGGAATATATTGGAAAGTACAGCCACAACCTGCGGGGCGAAGGAGACCCAGACAGGATCACAGTCAAGGACTACTCCGCATCTAGCCCTGACTGCGGGGCATGGAGGGCCCAGGGTTCACCAGAGGGAACATTCTTGGAGATAGCGCACGGATCCACGTGGGAATGGCGCAGCAAGCCGACACCAGCCGTCCTCCCGCTCGCCTGAAGTCTTATGTTAAGACACGGGAGGATACGGCCTCTGCGCGGAGGTTGTAGAACCTAGCGAAGGTATTAGGTGTCGCCCAGCCTGCAGCTCTCAGATATCTGCTAGTGAGGCACCATGAGCCAACGCATAGGATGAAGCAACACTCTTAGTGGAGTGGGCATGAACACCTAAGGGGCATGGCTCTCCCTGATATAGATAAGACAGGGAGATGGCATCTACCACCCAATGAGCCACCTCAGTTTGGGGACAGCATTCCCTTTCTGCTGAACCCCGAAGCAGATAAGCTGCTCGGTGCGCCTGAAGTGCCGAGTGATTTCATTTTCACATAGACACAACATCGCAAGGCTGGGTCTGCCTCCTCCAGGGCAGAGCTTGCAGGTTCGCCACCTGATCGCGAAAAGGCGTGGTGGGAACCTTGGGCACAATAACCGGGCCGGGGTCTCAGGTTGTAACGTGAGAGCGCCGGGCCCGAATTTCTCGACACGCTTTGCTGGCAAGGAAAGCTTGTAGGTCTCCGTCCCTCTTAATAGGAGCCAGGGCAGTCAGGAGCGCCGTCTTAATGACAGGACTCGACTGAGGCCCATGGCTCCAACGGAGCGACCCGCGGCCTGAAAAGGCGACGGGGAGGTCCGAGAGGTATGAGATGCGGTCTGAGCACCTCCGGGGAACCTTAGTTTGCTTAATGGAGGCCAGGGCAGTCAGGAGCGCTGTCTTAATGACAGAAATTCTCGCTCGACTGAGGCCCGAGGCTCCAAAGGAGCGCCCCGCGGCCTGAAAAGGTGACGGGGAAGCTTCCTTACAGAGAAAGCTTGTAGGTCTCCTGCCCTCTTGATGGAAGCCAGGGCAATCAGGAGCGCTGTCTAAATGACAGGAATTCTAGCTCGACTGAGGCCAGTGGCTGAAAATGGAGCGCCTCGCGGCCCTGGGGGCGATGGGGGGGGGTCCCAAGAGGGTATGAGGTGCTGTCTGGGCACCTCTGTGGAGCCTCACGATGCTTACCTACTTTGTTCCATCTACTGCATGTGATATGCGGCTAAGCGGCGGCATATATTCGCAGAGTCGAGGGGACAGCCTGCGCTCCAACTCTCCTGCAGGAAAGGAAGCATTACTGCAATCGTGTATCTCTGTGGGTCCTCTCAGCGAGAGGAATGCCAGCAAATAGACCTCATCTCAGTGCGTAAGCCAGCCTAGTTAAGGGAGCTAGGTACCGAGAGATAGTTTCTATCACGGCCTGGGAGGCCGGAAAAGTCTATGGTGTCAATCCGTGCCCTTACAGGGAGGGACTGCCGCGAGGGGATGGTTACTAAGACCTAAGTCCGGGTGGGCCATTCTTGTAGCGCAACCGACAGACTTACTCCTCGCCCTCCCTGGACTTGCACAGTGTCTGTGCAAGGAGGCTCGCTGGGGAAGGGCGTACTTGGGCCCCGGAGGTCAGCTGTGTGCCAGTGTTACTCTGAAAGAGGCAGCTGGCAATGGGAGGAATCGGAAGACGAGCGGATGTGGCTGGCCTACCAAAATACTCCAAACTAGCTGCGTCACGGGGTGGAGTCGCCATTCTGCAGGTGGGTGGACTGCCGTGAGAGCCGACAGGCTGCACGGTTGAGTTTACCTGCTTCGAGTGAATGGCAAGTAGCAAAATCTGCCACGTCGGACTCCATGGTAGCAGATGGGGAGGTTGTAAGCCTCTGTCGTACATGGCAACCCAACCCGCGGTAAGCCACGGGCTAGCTTGTCGGCAATACTGCGGGAAAACGCCAGTCCGGAGTGAGCCGAGATGCCATGCCCATCATGGGACTCGATCGTGCTGAAGCGGTCTCACATGAAACAAGCTTAGCGGCTTTTAAGCGGCTCGAGCTGTCATGTGCCCCAGGAGCCTCTGGTTTTTGAGAGGGACCGTTGCATTGTGCCTGATTAACTCAGGGACTACAGCACTGGCTGCGCGCTCTTGGTAGCAAGGCGGGCCGTCTTGTGGACCTAGTCGGGCTCCCGACCGAGGAAAAGGATTCCCCCGGTTAGCCTGAAGGACCAGATGGCGGGGGTGCCGAAGCACCAGGTCCCTGTATTCACACAACGGAACTCCCGAGTGGGCTGGTAAGGCACCAGTCGAAGAGACGGTTGAAAACGCGAATTCCTGTCTGCCGAAGAGGGGACAGGGGAGCTCCCATGGCCTAAAGAAGGCAGGAAGGAGGGGGACTGGCCAAATGGAAGCACCTCGCGCTGAAGTGCTCGATCCCCGGGGCAGACCGCAGAAGGGGTGTGCGCCGGGGAAAGGTCGAGGCGCAACAGCGGGTGCCCTTCAGGCAGATGGCTGCGACCCAGCCCTGGAGACGGAAACATAGCTGTATGTGCGTCGTCGTGAGCATGTGTGCCGACAGCCTAAGAAGGGATCGGAACAGAGCTCCATCCAGGGCGGAGGTTAACCCACCACTCTAACTGGACACGTGAAGTCGGGACTCTTGTCAAATCCCGACCTCGTCCCGGCCAGAGGGACAGGCTGGATCGCGTCCTTCGCCAGTAGGAACGCGACCTCCGCAGGCAGAACAGAGGCACGCCTGCCGAATAAGAATATAAGGGGTACCTCTGAGTCTGGGCGGACGCCTGGAGCCGGGCCGTACCGTCCGTATCAACCAGTGTAGTGGTATCAAGGGAACGCTGACCGACGTGACCGTGGTGGGGCAGCCTAGGGAAAGACAGGGAAGGAGACAAAACCCAGAAGGATGAACGTCCTGGAGAAGTGTCTAACTGCACTAAGCAGTGCTTACCTTCTTCCCTGGTTCCCGCGCTGGCGACATCCGGTCCCGAGTCTGGTTCCGAGGAGTGGAAGTGCTGCTCAGGAAGGAAACTCGGGGCCGGGGCCCCGGAGGTGAGAAGTCGGGTTCGACAGAGTAGCTCTCTCCACCTCCGGGGTGCTCGCATCAGGGACGCTTCGAAGCTCGCCTGCGAGGGTCTTCCCTCGCAGGACCCTGAGAGGCGAGCGGCGTCTCTCTCCCACGGGCAGCTCAACGTCGGCTGCGAGCCTGGATCGTGTGGCTCAGCAGGGGACGGAGCTGCGGGGGGACGCCCTCGGCGACAGGCAGGTGGAGGCGGGGGCCCAGGCGGCGGAATGGTAACTTCGTGGTGGGGCAGGATATGTTAGATGGCCTCCGTCTGCCTGAACCGTTGGAGCGCCAAGGAGACGCCCAGCCCGAATGACGGGGAGGCGTACTGCTCTGGCATCTCGACGGGGTATGCTGATGGGCGGAGGATCGCAGGCTTTTGGGGCCGGCGATACGTTCGACGCCACTGAGCAAAACCCTTCACGGTGTCGCCGGATAGGCCGCTCTGGGAGATGGGAGAGTCGAGAAAGCGAACTTTGTCGGCCTCCGCCATCTGGGCCAGAATCAGCCATAGATGGCGTTCCTGGACCACGCAGGTGGACATCACCTAACCAAGGGGATGCGCCGCGACTTTAGTGGCCCGAAGGACGAAGTCAGTGGCGGCGCGGAGTTCTTCAAATACCCCCTGGTCAGGACCACTCTCGTGCAGACCTTTAAGTGCCTGCGCCTGGTACACTTGCAGTGTTGCCATGGCATGCAGGGCGGTGGCAGCGTGTCGGGCGGCGCGGAAGGCCCAGCCGATGAGGGCGGAAGAAAATTCACACGCCCTGGAAGGGAGACGCGGAGGGCCCCACCAGGCGGCCGCTCCCCGCGGGCAAAGGTGCACCGCGACGGCGCGCCCGACCCGGGGGACCGCCACGTACCCCTTGGCTGCCCCGCCATCGAGAGTGGCGAGGGGAGAGGAGCTGGAGTGCGCTTCAAATGAATCGGGAGCGTGCCATCGATTTCGTCAGCTCCTCATGCATGTCCGGTCAGAACGGGACCGGGGGGGAGCGCGGCGCAGCCGCCGGTGCCCCCCCCAGGAACCAGTCGTCCAGCCCAGAAGGACCGGCCGGAGGCCCCTGGGGAACCTCCAAACCGATCCCCCCCGGCTGCCCGGAGAAGCATAGCCGACAGTTCGACATCAACCTCCGGAGGAGCAGCGACCACGGGTGGGCGCTGTGCCACGGGAAGAGATGTGTCACCGTCTGACTCTCCCTCTGATGTTGTGACAGACATCTCATCCTCTGCAAGAGCACCGAAGGAGACGCTCGGCCCGCCAGGCGGGGAAGCGTACTGCTGCGGAAACTCAACGGGACCACGCTGAGACAGAGAAGTCCGCAGGGCTTTTCGGGCCGGCGGAACGCTCTCTACCATAATTTGAATGTCCCCCCCCGGGCCTCCCGGCGGTGGCCGAAGCGCATTGGCGGCTCAACGGCTGACCGCGGGAGGGAGGCGGGGGGAGCCAGCTCGCGAACGAGCGGCAGGACTTCAGCGTGGCCATGGTCATGCTTTCACCGCATGAACCATCCGTGAGCGCCACGCCAGCGTGCTCAAAGCCTAAACACGTGAGGCAGCGCTCACGTCCGTCTGCTGAGGAGAGGAAACTACCACACCCAGAAACGCACGGCCGAAAAGACATTCTAAAAAGAACGTCTGAAACGGCCGCTAGAAATTGCTCTTTTGTGATCCTGGTTGCCCAGGGATGCGCCGCGGGGCAACCGTGCACTCGGCGGGGCTGCTCGCTGGAAATGCAAAGGCTTTATATGGCCGTGAAAACGGCCGCCCGCAGGATCACGCTGGCGGCTGCCAAACAATGCTCTTTCTGTGAAACACTCTTTTAGTTTTGGCAGCGCACCAACAGGAGGGAGCATGAACTCTGAAGAACTCTTCTTGAAGTCTTATCAGCTGTTTAGAGGCTCGACACATCGGCTCTGAAAGCAAAAGTCTGACTGAGTGGTGCGCACGTCCACTTGCCAATTTTCAATTGGCCTTTTTAATAAGGCTCAGAGATGATCGGTCTCTCAAGCAAGATCCCAATGTAACGTCGAAGTGATTCGACTGAAGGGGTAACGTGAGTTACGTAATCAGATTACTTTTTTCAAGCAACTAGTAAAGTAACACATTACAAGTAACGTGAATTACATAATCAGATTACTTTTTTCAAGTAACTAGTAAAGTAATGCATTACAAGTAATCAGATTACTTTTTTCAAGTAACTAGTAAAGTAATGCATTACAAGTAATCAGATTACTTTTTTCAAGTAACTAGTAAAGTAAGGCATTACAAGTAATATCAGTTATGTAATCAGATTACTTTTTTAAGTAACTAGTAAAGCATTACAAGAAACGTGAGTTACATAATCAGATTACTTTTTTCAAGTAACTAGTAAAGTAATGCATTACAAGTAATCAGATTACTTTTTTCAAGTAACTAGTAAAGTAATGCATTACAAGTAATCAGATTACTTTTTTCAAGTAACTAGTAAAGTTATGTCAGTGTTTCCTAGTGTTTTCCCCCCTCACATGGACTTCAGTTGGTTTTTCCCTGTGTCTCCCCCTGTAGTTCTGTGTTCATTTGGTTTGTCCCATTTGCTCCCCCTTTTGGTTTAGTGTTTTTGGTTCTATCCATGCCCATATTTGTATTTCCCCCTCGTTATCATGTTATCTCGTTTGTAGCCACGCCTTGTGTTCTGTGTATTTAAGTCTGTGTCTGATCACTCCCAGCTGTCCGTCGTTAATGTTACTGATGTTACATGTTCTCGTTTAATGCTCCTTGTTTTTGTTTGTTTGTAATTATATTCAGTGTTTTATTTAACCCTCTGGGGTCTGAGGGTGTTTTGGGGCCCTGAAGAAATTTTGACATGCCTTGACATTTGTGCTTTTTTCAATATGTTAAAAATATATTAATATCGTAAATCTAAACACATTGTAATCAGCACAAAGTGGACTACAAAAATATGTAAGCAGCATGAATGTACATTTTTGAGTTTTTGAGAAAACAACGTTTATGCGTGCTTAGTGAAAAACTAAATTTTTGAAGTCACTGAAATAAGGTCTTGAAACACATACAGAACTTTGGAGTTCAGAACTTTTGCAAACTGAATGTTGTAGGCTAGGTTTTTTTCTACCAAATGATGTGAAAATCATCTAGTTAACTTGTTTTCACAAAACAGTATATAGATTTAAATTTTTGAAGACACTTTTTGTTTAGAATGGCTGTATGCGAGAAGGCGTGAATGATCATGAATAATGCTGTGATTTACATCTGAGAAGACAAAGACCTGCAGGAGCACTGACGGTTCTCCGCCTGGGAAACTGCCAGGACAGGAGAAGTATTACACCTCCGTCCGGGGATAGTGCCGGAGCGAGAGGGAAGTGGCATATGCCTCGGCCCTCGGGCTCGCGAGGAAAGTGGTCGCTCTGTCTGGGGACACCAGCAAAAGAGGGACCAGAAGAACTCCGCCTGGAAAACAGCCAGGACGTGAGTGGGATGACATCTCTGCCTGGGGAGCACCCAGCTCGAGAGGGAACATAACAAGTACCTCGGCCCTCAGGCACTCGAGGAGAGTAGTCTGGGGAACAGCCAGCACGAGAGGGACTGAATTAGCTCCGCCTGGAAAACTGCCAGGTCGCGAGCGGGATTACATCTCTGCCTGGGAGTACCCAGCGAAGAGGGATATGATCCGCCTCGGCCCTCGGGCTCACGAGGAGAGTGTCTACCTCAGTCTGGGGACCAGCCAAACGTAGAGGGACAGGTAGCGTCTGGGGAGTATGCCAGGACGCTAGGTTGCTTCGCCTGGGAAGAGTGCCAGGACGCAAGCGGGATTACATCTCTGCCTGGGACGTACCCAGCGAAGAGGGATTATATAAACCTCGGCTCTTGAGCCCACGAGGTTAAGGTCATACACCCTAGTCTGGTCACCAGCCAGAGAGGGGTCCTCCTTGGCCCTCGAGCACACAAGGAGAGGGCAATCCTTTGTCGGGGCGCACCCGGATCAAGAGGGATGCAATTAGTGCCTGGAAACTCTGGCCAGAGCACGGGAAATGGCTCCGCCTGGAAACAGCCAGGACGCGAGTGGAATTACATCTCTGCCTGGGGAGTGCCCAGCGCAAGAGGAATCATAGCAGGAACCTCGGCCCTCAGGCGCTCGAGGAGAGTAGTCCAAACTCTGTCTGGGGAACAGCCAGCACGAGAGGGACTGAATTAGCTCCGCCTGGAAAACTGCCAGGACGCGAGTGGGATTACATCTCTGCCTGGGAGTACCCAGCGAAGAGGGATATGATCTGTCTCGGCCCTCGGGCTCACGAGGAGAGTGTCTACCTCAGTCTGGGGACCAGCCAGACGTAGAGGGACAGGTAGCGCCTGGGGAGTATGCCAGGACGCTCGGTTGCTTCGCCTGGGAAATTTGCCAGGACGCAAGCGGAATAACATCTCTGCCTGGGGAGCACCCAGCGAAGAGGGAGAGTTATACACCTCGGCCCTCAGGCCCCGAGGTGATAGGCCTCCGTCTGGTGACCAGCCAGACTAAGAAGCATCCTCGGCCCTCAGGCACACGAGGAAGGGTAATCCCTTTGTCGGGGCGCACCCGGACAACAGGGACCCGAGAAGTGTCTGGAAACTCTGGCCAGAACACTAAACTAACTCCGCCTGGAAAACTGCCAGGACGCGAGTGGAATTACATCTCTGCCTGGGGAGCACCCAGCGCAAGAGGGAACATCTACCTCGGCCCTCGGGCTCACGAGGGATAGCGCCTTCGCTGTCAGCTCAGGACAGCCGAGCTCGTAGCTCTTAGGTCTAGTTCATAGAACTTTACAAAGGTCAAAGGGGTGGACCAACCCGCCACACTGCAGATGTCCTGAATGGGGACACCTGCTAGCAGAGCTTTGGAGGCAGCCATGCCTCGAGTTGAGTGAGCCTTGACGCCCATCGGTGATGGGAGGCCAGAGGACTCATAAGCAGTAGTTATTGCATCCACAATCCATCTACTGATAGTATGCTTAGTTGCCGGGAGCCCCCTCTTAGGGGGACCGTAACAAACTAGCAATTGCTCTGTATTTCGCCACAGGGCAGCTCTGTGGACGTATGTGTCCAGTGCTCGCACTGGACACATGCAGTTATACTTCCGATGGTCGTTCTCCACGAATGGAGGAGGATAAAAGGCCTGTAGGGTGACTGGCTGTGGTACTGCTGTTGGGACCTTCGGTACGTACCCTGGTCTAGGGTAGAGGAACGCTTTGGCCAAACCGGGCGCAAAGTCGATATATGAAGGGGCCACTGAGAGGGCCTGAAGGTCTCCTACTCTCCTCAGAGAAGTAAGAGCCAACAGCAGTGCCGTCTTAATTGTAAGGAAGCGATCTGAAATCTCCTCAATGGGCTCAAATGGAGGCCGAGAGAGGGCTTCAAGGATCACAGCGAGATCCCAAGAAGGAGTTCTGGGTACCACCTGAGGCCTTATCCTGAGTGCACCACGAAGGAAACGTATGACCAAGGGGTTCTTGCCCACTGACACGCCACCAAGAGGGGTGTGGAAGGCCGATAATGCCGCCACGTAAACCTTCAGGGTGGAGTGGGCTAGCCCTGTGGAGAGGCGAGACTGCAAAAACTCCAGCACTGTACCAATCGGGCAGTGAACTGGGTCTGCGTGTCGCTCTTCACACCATGAAGTGAAAACCTTCCACTTAAGGCCATAAAGTTTCCTTGTAGAGGGAGCTCTAGAGTGAAGGATGGTCTCCACAACCTCGGTTGGGAGACCACTGTCTATGAGATGTGCCCCCTCAGAGGCCACACCCATAGTTTCCACTTCTCTGGGTGGGGGTGGCAAATTGCGCCCCCAGCCTGAGAAAGAAGGTCCTTCCTGACCGGAATCTCCCACGGAGAGCCGTCGAGGAGGGAAAAGATGTCCGAGAACCATACTCGGGCCGGCCAGTAAGGGGCTACTAGTAGTAGACTGACTCCGTACCGGCGCACTCTTTCTAGAACTCCCGGGAGCAGAGCGATCGGGGGGAAAGCGTACAGACGAAGCCTCGGCCAGGTCTGTACCATAGCGTCCAGCCCCAGCGGAGCTGGAGGCACTAGAGAGAACCAGAGGGGACCTTGCGATGTCTGATGAGTCGCAAAGAGGTCCACCTGAGCCTGGTCGAACACTCTCCATATCTGCCTCACCCTACGGGGTGAAGTCCATTCCCCGGGCCTCAGCCGGGCATCTGCTCTTGATCAGGTGCACTGTTGGAGGAAAGCATATGACCCAGGGGACTCTAACCACTGACAAGCACCGAAAAGGGGCGTGGAAGGCCAATAATTCCACCACGAACACCTTTTGGGTGGAGTGGGTCAACCCTGCGGGAAGCGAGACTGCAGCGACTTCAGTACTGTACCAACTGGGCAGTAAGCTGAGTCATATTTGGTGCTGGTTACACCACGCAGTAAACCACTTTCCCTTAAGGCCATAGGACTTCCTCATAGAGGGAGCTCTGGAGTAAAAAGGATGGTCTCAGCAACCTCGGTTGAGAGACCGGTCTCCATGAGATGTGCCCCCTCAGGGGTCACCCTCAAAAACTCCAGGGAGTAGAACGATCTGGGGGAAGGGCGTACAGACGAGGCCTCGGCCATGTCTGTGCCATAGCATCCAGTCCCGCAGGAGCTGGAAGCAGTAGAGAGCACCAGAGGGGTCATTGCGATGTCTCATGAGTCGCAAATGAGTCCCCTGAATCTGGCCAGACACTCTCTAACTCTGCTTCACTCATTCTGGGTGAAGCATACATCCCCGGGCCTTGGCCCCTGCCTCGACAGGACGTCTGCTCTCATAAAACACCAAGATTTTCTTCCACATGTCCAGGGCACGTAGGCATTGCCGCGTGACCTTGAACTTGCGGAATGAATTTCCCCCTTGGGGAAAATCCCTTGGTCTTGAGCCACCACTGTAGCGGCCTCATGTGCAGCAGGCCAAAAGGTATCACGTTGGCTGCTGCTGCCATAAGATCTAACAGTACTTGAAACTGTTTGACAGTGAGTGACAGGCCTAGCTTGACCGCATTTGCTGCAGTAAGGATCGACTCGATCCGAGCAGGAGACAACCGTGCCTGCATCGTGGTTGAATCCCATACGACACCTAGATAAGTGGTTCTCTGTAATGGAGACAGCACACTTTTCTTGGCATTGAGTCTCAACCCCAGTTCTTTCATGTGAGCGAGAGCAGCACCTCGATGCTGCCTGGCTTACAGTGGTCGAGTATATGGATGCTCTGGAATCATGGAGGAGCCAGAGCCGCATCCACACCCTCTGCGAAAGTTCGGGGGGGGAGAGTGCTAGGCTGAAAGAAGAGCTCCCTGCTGTTGTTGAGGAAGGATGGAGACATTCTTAGATCTATTGTGACAAATTCGTCCTCGGACCTGATTTGTGACGTAACTACCAGTCTGAACTTCAGTTACTCTGACTGAAAGATTCAACTGTCTGAGATCTAGGAAGGGCCGTAGCCCCCCATCCTTCATGAAGAGGGACCACCTCGATGGTCCCTGTCTAGAGCCTGCTCGGAGCCCACCTCGGTGGAAGCCCCGCGTTGAAGGAGGGTTCTTTAGATATAGTAACCCTTCTGCACAGTACGCAGGACCCATGTAGATACTGTCGGCAGTCGTATTGAGGGAACAAAACGTCGGTGACGCTCTCCGTATCCACCTCCTCAGAGGAGGATAAACGGAGCACTGAGGGCCATTTGCTGGAGGAAGTACCGCCTAGCGGGCTTCCAAAACCAGCAATTGGCTGCCAGTTGTCCCTCCATCGATAACCAGACCCTGCTCTGGGCAGTAGTAATAAAAACGCCCCATATGCAGGTCCCACGTAGATATATTCAGCAGTAGTTTTCATGCTGCTCGAAATCCTACTAAGGGAATCAGTCTCAGACTGGTTCTGGTACTACCTAGAGTTTTTAATTCAGAGCTCTGTAGCAGCTCACTGGCAGGAAGCATCTGAATTAATTCCTCTGAGGACCCCCATGGGGGTAGCGAACTCTCTAGCTCTGCTACGTTTCCGGGCGGAATGACTAGAGAATAATGTTTGCGGGAGATTGCCGCGCCTTGCTACACTGGCAGGGTTGGCTGACAGATCTCCCTGTCTTAGCCGAGGACCTCTCAGCCTGAAGCACGACCCTCAGATCGGGCTTTAGTTCGAAGCCCCCGGTCAGGAGTGTTGCTAACCCCGTCCTCTAGGTATTACCGGAGGAAAAACGGACTGCAACGCTCCATTAAGAGCCTTTTATGTAAGGAGCTGATACACGGCCGGTTACTGCTCCCCTACAGCATCCGGCACGTGTACTTTTGCACATCAGGCTTGTATTATATACATGTGGCCTGGAAAGCAAAGACGGAGCTTCCAGTGATGATGCCAGACTGGGTGACAGATAGCTGGTAAGCGTCTGTTCAACCCCCGGCACCATCTTATACCCGTGCTCATTCAGCCCCCATTATTAATAGTAAACTATTCAAAAAAGGGGGTGAAGATTTTTCCGATCTAAAAAGTGTTTTTCTTTTTAACTGTGTAGATTGGGAAAAAAACAAAAAGGCTCCTTTTTGGAAGTGCAGACTTAGTCCGAAGAAAACAAATAGTTTGCTTTCCTACGGCTCATCTCTAAAGCAGTGGTCAAAAATAATTACTTTATTATTTGGATTGGCCACCGCTTTATTCAGTACTTCCAAAGCTCCTAACATTGAGGCAATCGGGGGGCGGTTAAATACTTTTGACAACGTTCTCCACATCAACCTCCTCAGAGGAAGACAAGAGAAACGTTGAGACCTCTTTCTGGTAGGAAGAACCGCAACGCGGGCTTCCTCACCCAGTAGGAGATCATCCGATCTGCTATGCGAGGGAGGAGATAGGGGATTACCCGTCTCCATCCCTTTAACAGATCGAGCTGCGTAATCGCTCGAGTGCGGCTGCCGCTCCACCTCTTTTTTGCGGAAGCGGGGCCAGACCCGCGAAGAACGCTGGTGAACACTCTCTCCTCAAAGAGAGTGTTCCGAGAACGGAGTACGTGCAGTGGAAAGCGCGCTTTCACACCACAAACAGCCAGCCCCCTCAAGAGCTGACTGAGCGTGCTCCGCACCCACACAGCCACACACAGACTGCGTGTATCCCCACCAACAGACGCTTCTCTGCTTGGCAGGGAGGGACACGCTGTCTGTGAAGCCGCTAAACCACTAAATTACTTTCCCCCTTTTTTTTTTTTTTTTGGTTGGTAACATATCCACTCAAATAAAAGTTGTGCAAACTGGCACAGAAAAACAGTGGAATGAAACAGACAGACAGACACAGAGCGCTTCGCTGAATGACAAAAGCTGAAGCCGGTTTGAAACGCACATGCTTATATACTTCCTGGTCGCCTACGTCACCGCCCCCGGTGACGTCACTCCCGTCATCCTATTGGTTGAAGACTGATTCAGAGCCGGGTTCGCCAATGGCATTCCCCAAAGCGTTGATGACGCAGTGTAGAGTTCCCGAAAGGGAACTAAAGATTATCAGTGATCTCAAAGCTTTTTCAGGTGAGGAAAGGGCCAAGATTGCCGTAGAGTGGTGGCAGAAGCTTCAAAGCACTTACAGGCAGCGTTTATTGGCAGTTTTAAAGAATAAAAGATTCTGCACAAAATTTGACTTTTAGGGGTTGAATAATTTTGAACATGAACATTTAGAGCCAATTTGATTTTTTTATTATTATTCATCAGCTTCCGTTTTCAGAATGACTCAAATGTGTGACCAGAAATGACATAGACTTCTCCCAAAAAATAATAAGATGATGTACAAGAGGCATCATTTTGGAAAAAAAGATTACTCATCTTTTATTTACATTTGAACAAAAAGTGGCATGTCCAAAATTATTCATACCCTTCTCAATAATAATAAAAAAAAAAATCTTTCAAACGCTTCCTATAATTGCTGACCAGTTTTTTGCATGTCTCCACTGGTATTTTTGTCCATTCATCTTTAGCGATGAGCTCCAATTCTTTCAGGTTGGAGGATCTCCTTGCCATCACCCTTATCTTTAGCTCCTTCCACAGATTCTCAATTGGATTTAAGTCAGGACTCTGGCTGGGCCACTGCAAAACATTAATGTTTTGTCTGCTAACCATTTCTTCGCCACTTTTGCTGTGTGTTTTGGGTCGTTGCTGAAATGTCCACTGGTGCCCAAGGCCAAGTTTCTCTCCAGACTGCCTGAAGTTGTTGTTGAGAATTTTGATGTATTGCTCCTTTTTTATGGTGCTGTTTACTGTGATTAGGTTCCCTGGTCCACCAGCTAAAAACCCCCAAAACATTAGGTTCCCACCACCATGTTTGACAGTGGGGATGGTGTTCTTAGGGTTGAAGGCTTCTCCTTTTTTATGCTAAATGAAGGCTACATCATTGTGGCCAAACAATTTTTGTTTCATCTGACCATAAAACAGAAGACCAGAAGTATTCTTCTTTGTCCAGATGAGCATTTGCAAAGGCCAAGTGGGCCTTCTGGAGAAGTGGTGTCCTCCTTGGTCTGTGTCCGTGGAACCCAGCGGTGTGCAGTGTCCGTTGGACTGTCTGCCTTGAGATGTTGCCACCAGCAGAGCCCAGATTCATCAGTATGGCCTTAGTGGTGATCCTTGGATTCTTTTTTACCTCTCTCATTATTCTCCTGGCCAGCACAGGTGTCACTTTTGGCCTCCGACCACGTCTTCTGAGATTTTTCACAGTGCGGAAAGTCTTGAATTTTTTCATAATACTTTGCACTGTAGTCACTGGAACTTCAAAACATTTAGATATGGTCCTATAGCCCTTTCCTGACTTGTGAGCAGCCACAATGCGCAGCCACAGGACCTCAGTTAGCTCCTTTGTCTTAGCCATAACTGTCCACAAACCAACAGCAGAGAGTTTCTGTTTTTCACCTGTTGAGTTGATTAAAACAGCTGTTCCTAATGAATCAGAGTAATGAGGTTGCTTTAGAATAGCTTGTACTATTTGGAATGGTATAGAACTTTGGATTTTCCCATAGACTGTGACAGTTTGCAAAGGGTATGAATAATTTTGGACATGCCACTTTTTGTTCAAATGTAAATAAAAGTTGAGAAATATTTTATTTTTCCACAATGATGCCTCTTGTACATTGTAGGGATTATGTACATTTAATTTAGCTCAAAGGGAATCGAATATGATTCAATAGGGAATTTGAACAGAATCGCTGTTTTACGGCTGTTCAGAGTCGACCCGCGATTCATTAAACGAGCCGTGTAACAGAAACTCTGCAATGGATATTACTATCCAGAATATAGTGAAAACACTATATATTAGCACAGTAGCAAAATCGGCAGTTTAAGACATTAACACAAAACACAAGATACTTATCTTTTCTAATAAAAATATGATTTTATTGGATAAACCTAACACATACAAACTAATCTAACATAAACACACGCATTCACACAGGTTGCAGAAAGAGAAAGTGAGGAAAGAATGAGTTTAAAGGAATGAAAATATGAAGTCCCAAGTTTATAGCAATATGTGTAATTGATAGACCTGAACAACCATCAATAACTTAATTAACCCTCGTATTGAGTCTCTCAAAGAGGTTATTAAACTTTACATCAAATGCACCAGTTCAGTTAGAACCTGGAGGTTGCACTTGCATTGCCTTTTTCTGTGCTGAGGGAATTCCTTTCGTTGCATCGCTCCAGAAACGGGGCCTTCCCGAGGTTGTCGATTGGTTGGTGGTCGGTCGATGTGATGTCTTCTTGGGCGTTGGCTGGATATGGAGTTGTGTGCTGGCTAAAGTTCAGGTCAGCAAAGACATTTGGGTCGCGGTTTGCACAAAACTTAACTAGAACACGAAACTCTCAACGGAAAGAAAAAAAATAATTAAAGTAAAAGACAGAAGTGTAACGGACTCCTCATGTTTCCTTTAGAGGAGCGGCTGGCATGCAGGCCAGCAGCGTTGAAACGCGGCGGCACAAAGCCGTAAAAGTAAGAGTAACAGTAACCGGGTAAGAGCAGACAAGAGAGACTGATTTGATGGTGTCCTGAGTATTTAAACTCAGCTTTTGGACACATCCCAAATGGTGTCTTGACCAATTAAAACATTGTCCTTAGTCGGGGTACTGCTGGTTCCTCCTCCCAAACCATAAATCACAATGTCGCCTGATCAGTCCTGTGGTCCCAATTTTCCCGCTCTTGGCAAAGTTAAATTTGGACATGATTTCGATAACAAGACTAAAATACATTTTACAAAGAATTGAATTATAGAAACATTTCAAGAATGCAATTTCGAGTTCACGCATACCAAACATCAATATAAACCATTAAACTATTCAATAGTTTTCAAAAGGGACATACACAATAAGTGATTAAAACATAATAGGCAAATGTATGGGTTACAAAGAGTATAGGAAGTTATGCATAGGAATGATGAGTTGCTCATAAGTTCTTTTAGCATAATTTTAGGTGCATATATACATCAATAGGCAGTTTTCTGGGCCGTATTGGGAGCGTGAGGGTACGTTCTCTGAGCTGGGAGGTCAAAAGTTTAGGGAAGGAATCTCAGTCTTTTGTCCTCCGGGTGGGGGAGTCCCCCAACCAAAATCTCTAATGATTCTCATGTGATGTTCAAGATGTGCATCTCTTTGACAATTAATCTTGATTACTTGCTCCAAATTTGACAATCTCCTTTTGTGTTAATGTTAGTTGGTTAGGTTTGCTTCAGGCTGGCTGGCACTAGGGTGTCACATGACAATTTTTTATGACAGGGGTCTGGTCATGCTGGAGTTGCTGGAATTTGTGGAATTTGAGGCTGTAGAAGTGTTTTTACTTCTAATCGAATCTCCTGAATTGTCTGATTCGCGCTGAAATCCTACAACATTGTCTTATTATCTTTTGGGAGAAGCCTGTGTCATTTCCGGTCAAAAACAAATTTGCTGGTTGAATAAAAGTAACTTTAAATCAGAATTTGCCAGGGGTATGAATAATTTCGGGCTTGACTGTATATTGACTGTATATATATATATATATATATATATATATATATATATATATATATATGCCCAACGAACAAAGAAATGATCAGTCTAAAATCTTAATAGTAGGTTTGAACAGTAAGAGAGAATAACAACAGAAAAAATCCAGAAAAACACAATTCAAAGCAATTATAAATTGATTTGCATTTTAATGAGTGAAATAAGTATTCGATCCCCTGTCAATCAGCAAAATTTCTTACTCCCAGGTGTCTTTTATACAGGTAACAAACTAAGATTAGGAGCACTCTCTTAAAGGAACACCTGTCCAAAAAGAAAGTCCACAGAAAAAAAAAAAGATCTGTCCACAGAAGCAATCAATCAATCAGATTCCAAACTTCCCACCGTGGCCAAGACCAAAGAGCTGTCCAAGAATGTCAGGGACAAGATAGTAGACCTACACAAGGCTGGAATGGGCTACAAGACTATCACCAAGCAGCTTGGTAAAAAGGTGACAACAGTTGGTGCGATTATTCACCATTGGAAGAAACACAAAATAACTGTCAATCTCCTTCGGTCTGGTGCTCCATACAAGATCTCACCTTGTGGAGTTTCAATGATCATGAGAACGGTAAGGAATCAACCCAGAACTACATAAGAGGATCTTGTCAATGATCTCAAGGCAGCTGGGACCATAGTCATCAAGAAAACAATTGGTAACACACTACACCGTGAAGGACTGAAATCTTGCAGCGCCCGCAAGGTCCCCCTGCTCAAGAAAGCACATGTACAGGCTCATCTGAAGTTTGCCAATGAACATCTAAATGATTCAGGTAAGAGCTGGGTGAAAGTGTCGAGCTCTTTGACATCAACTCATTGTGTTTGGAGGAAGAGGAATGCTGCCTATAACCCCAAGAACACCATCCCCACCGTCAAATATGGAGGTGGAAACATTATGATTTAGGGGTGTTTTTTCTGCTAAGGGGACAGGACAACTGCACTGCATCAAAGGGCGATGGACAGGGCCATGTATTGTCAAATTTTGAGTGAGAACCTTCTTCCCTCATTAAAAATGGGTCGTGGATTGGTATTCCACCATAACAATGACCCAAAACACATGGCCATGGCAACAAGGAAGTGGCTCAAGAAGAAGCGCATAAAGGTCCTGGAGTGGCCTAGCCAGTCTCTAGAACTTAATCCCATAGAAAATCTGTGGAGGGAGCTGAAGGTTCAAGTTGCTAAACGTCAGCCTTAAAACCTTAATGACTTGGAGAATTAAGATTACAGAGGTAGATTTATGAAGACACATTTTTGCATAGTTTCTTGCACAGTATGACAGTATTCAATCACAATTTATTACTGTTATATATTTATATTCTACATAACATGAATACGCTGAGACTGTTGCTGTGTCAATTCACTTGCTCTTTACTGAGAACTCTGTTATCTGTTTTTCTTCGTTAACAACATAACACATACAAGGGCAAGATCTAGAGCGCCCTCCAGTGCCCAAAACATCTAGTGCATATATCACATATTCCTCCCCACATAGTTTAATTGTACTCACAGTAACAATTATATACACATTTAACCCTTTTTTTTTGTTTTTCCTGTTTACTTAATATGCACACAACATAGCACAATAATACTCCTGTGTAATATAACACCTTTAACAATACCAAGAATACAGAACAACTGGATCAAACACAAGAATCATCCAATGAACAATGTGCTTATTCTTTTAAATTGCATTTAGCGCATGACATTTATACAACAGATTCGGCTTATACCACCCAAGTTATCTTTTTAAGGACTAAACCGCACTGGGGGTTTGATGGTACGTTCAGGATAACGCTTAGTCTCTTTGGGTGGAGTGTGTAACACAACTTCAGTGTCCCTTGTGGGTGAATCTTCAAGTTGTGCTGATTCAGTAGGAATTGGATCGAGACTAGGGTCTAATGTCTCTCCTGACAAAGGCCATTCACCCGAATCTGTCAAATTTCCTCCCGGGACATCAGTGGTCACTGGACCCATCTCATCTCCATTGGCACAGTCATTCTGATGTGCCAACATCTGATCTACATGACGCCTCCAATGAACTGAGAGTCCCACATCAACAGTGTAAGATACAGGACCTGTCTTTGCTGACACCATGCCAGGCATCCACTTCTTTCCCCGCCGGTAATCCCGAACTAATACCCTATCACCCACTGCAAACGCTCTGTCTTTAGCATGCGCTTGACGTCGCTGGCACAGCTTACCTTGAGCTTTTTCGACCACAGAGGATACATTCGGTTTCAACAGATCAAAGCGTGATCGCAGTCTACGATGTAGGAACAACATGGCCGGTGATTCCTTTGTGGTGGCGTGTGGGGTATTTCGATATGCCAGTAGAAAAGTGTCCAGCCTTTGTTGAATGGATGTTGGTCCTTTTGAACAGCGCAGCGCCCGTTTCATTGTCTGAACCATGCGTTCTGCCAAGCCATTCGTAGCTGGATGAAAAGGTTCAGAACGTGTGTGTGTCACTCCATTGGCCTTGAGAAATGTCTGAAACTCTACAGAGGTGAACTGAGGACCATTATCACTAACCAGCACTTCAGGACCTGAATGGTCATTGTAGATGTAGTTGAATCCATCACACACACTTCGGGCCACTTGGAGTGAGCATCCACTACTACCAGATACATGTGTCCTTCAAATGGACCTGCGAAGTCCACATGTATGCGTTGCCACGGGGATTCTGGCCATTTCCAAGGGTGCAACGGCGAGGGTCCGGGAGCTTTTAGTGTCTGCTGACAGGACTGACAGTTCTTTGACAACTGTTCGACTTCATTATCAACACCTGGCCACCAGACATAACTACGTGCGACTGCCTTCATCCTGACGACCCCTGGATGTCCTGTATGTAATTCGGCCAGCACCTTGGGTCTCAGCTTAGGAGGGATGACCACTCTCCAGCCCCACATGAGGCAACCTTGTTGCATAGTCAACTCATCCTTCCTATTCACATATGGAACAAGCAGATCACTTGCATCTGTGACATGTGGAAAATGTCCAGTTGACACCATCTCCATTACTTGTGACAGGATAGGGTCGACCCTTGTCTCTTTACAGACATCTGCACACAGCACTGGTAGAGGTAACTCCGCCGTATCCATTTTAACTTGAGGTGCAGTTGGCAAAGGTAGTCGTGATAACCCATCCGCGTTACAGTGGTGTGCACCTTCTCTATACTGAATATCGTAATCATAGGCAGCCAACAGCAAAGCCCAGCGCTGCAACCGAGCCGCAGCCATGGATGGAATGGCTTTTGTTGGACTGAAGATGGTTGTAAGCGGACGGTGATCCGTGAGCAATGTAAACTTCCGCCCATACAGGTATTGATAAAATTTCCGTACTCCAAAAACAATACCAAGTGCCTCTCTTTCAATTTGAGCATAATTTTGCTCTGCTTTGCTCAGTGTTCTTGAGGCAAAGGCAATTGGTTTTTCCTGTCCATCTGGAAAGATGTGCGAAATGACGGCACCTACTCCGTACAGTGACACATCACAGGCCAGTCTGATTGGTAACTGTGGATTGTAATGTGTCAACACACTCTGTGATAGTAACAAGTTTTTAGCCTTGTCGAAAGCATCCTCACACTCCTGAGACCACAGCCACTGTTTTCCCTTGCACAACAGAGCATTAAGAGGGGCTAACACTGATGCAAGATTAGGGATAAACCGACTGTAATAATTTAGAAGTCCCAGAAATGAACAAAGTTGATTGATGTCCTTTGGTGCAGGTGCGTCCACGATTGCTCTGACCTTTTCTGGTGACTTATGAAGACCCTGAGAATCTATGATATGCCCCAAGTACTCGAGCGAATCTTTAAAGAATTCACATTTCTCTCGCTGGACGCACAGGCCAAATTCACTTAGACGACTGAGGACTGCATCTACATTTTTGAGATGTTGTTCATCATCTGACCCAGTCACTAATATATCGTCTAGGTAGCAGTGTACATTAGGGAGGCCTTGTAAAATCTGGTCCATCGCCCTTTGAAAAATTGCAGGGGCCGATGCAATCCCAAACGGTAAACGATTGTAACAAAACAGCCCCTTAGACGTAGTGATAGTGAGACACTTACGTGAACTTACTGCCACAGGAACTTGAAGGTATGCATTTGAGAGATCCAATTTGGTGAAACGTTGGCCCCCTACTAATGATGCAAATAAATCCTCTATTCGTGGAATCGGGTAACGTTCAACACAAAGGGCAGGATTCACTGTTACCTTAAAATCTCCACAAATCCTCACATCGCCGTTCCTTTTCACAACTGGCACAATCGGCGTGGCCCATTCACTGCATGTCACTGGAGAGATGACTCCCATCTCCAATAGCCGATTTATTTCAGCCTCAACTTTCGGCTTTATGGCGTAGGGGACATTGCGTGCTTGGCAAAATCGTGGCTGAGACTGTGGTTTAAGTGACACTGTGGCTTCGATACCCTTCAACAAGCCTAGTCCTTTCCTGAAGACATTTTTGTGTTTTGCTAGCAGTGTCTCCAGTGCGTCCTTTCTCACACTCTTAATTTCACGCGTTTAGCCTGATTTTCTTGAGCCACTCTCTGCCGAAAAGTGGTGGGGCATTTCCTTCAATGACATAAAGTGGCAATTTCGCTTTTTGTTTGTTCATTTCCACCCTGACTTTGATAACTCCTACTGGAGACACCACCTCTCCTGTATATGTTTTCAGGATCACATCTGTTGTACACAGTGGTTTATGAGCTAATCGCGCATTGTAAAGTTCTCTTGAAATAAGGGAAACAGCTGCTCCTGTGTCTAATTCCATTTCCAAGATTTCTTTCTCAACTTTTGGTTTAAGACAAATATGTGTCAGTTCTTCCTTTCTGGTCATCACATGTAGTGCAAGTTCGGTATCTGTTGTGTCCTCACTTGATGAATCTTTCACATCCATCCGATGCACTTTCTTTTTCTGCTTCACATTTTTCTTCCACTTTGACTTTACATTGTCTGCTGTCTGTTTCCCTTTAATTCTGCAGACTCTGGAAATGTGGCCTTTTTTACCACAGTTGTGGCACTGTTGCTCTTTGAAATAGCAGTCTTTCTCATTGTGGTTCGTTTTTCCACAACGGTAACTCTTATTTCCCCCTCTATTTTGCAAAGACAGTGCATTCACTTTCAAAGAGCCGCTTAACTGTTGAGATTCTCTTGCGGCGGTTTCCATAGACACTGCAATCTCCACTGCTTTTTGAAATGTGAGCGCTGCTTCCGTAAGCAGCCGTTTCTGTACAGACTCCGTTTTCAGCCCGCACACAAAACGATCGCGCAACGCATCTTGCAGATGCGTCCCAAATTCGCAGTGTTCACTCAGCTTTTTCAGGACTGCAACATATTGTACTACTGTCTCTGTCTCGTGCTGACTGCGGTTATGAAACCTAAATCTTTCTGCAATCACGATCGGTTTCGGAGAGAAATGTTCTTTCAAAACAGTCACAATGTCATTGTATGATTTCGCACCCGGCTTCTCCGGGGCGATCAAACTCCGCAGCAGTCCGTAGGTAGATGAACCCATTACACTCAGCAACACCGCGACTTGTTTCTCTTCTGAAATGTCATTTGCGGAAACAAATTGTTCAAACCTTTCTATGTAGGTAGCCCACTGTTCGGCTGACTCATCAAAGGCATCCATATGACCGAGAAACACAGCCATTTCGTCAGGTGTTGTTCCACAAGTTCACTACAATCATCCAATTAGAAGTAGTTAGCAGTCACTCCATTCAGCTCATACAACTCAGGTGTTCGCAACGACCATCCTCGTCGCCAATATGTTATATATTTATATTCTACATAACATGAATACGCTGAGACTGTTGCTGTGTCAATTCACTTGCTCTTTACTGAGAACTCTGTTATCTGTTTTTCTTCGTTAACAACATAACACATACAAGGGCAAGATCTAGAGCGCCCTCCAGTGCCCAAAACATCTAGTGCATATATCACAATTACGATAGTAAAAAAAAAAAAATCTGATGTAGTAAACATGCTCAGTAGCACAACAGACACAGTGTATAAGCATACAGACATCTGTTTCCACATCTCACTGAGAGAAAAGTCCCTTTTCACCTATCCTTTCCATCCACTTCCCCTCACCCATCTCCACACAGCAAAATCCCCCAGTGTTAATTTAACACTCTGAGTGTGGACTCATATAAACACTAAAGCAGTGTTGAAGTTAATGAGATAATTCGGTTATTAACAAAGTGATGACACCGGATGTTGACAACCAGAATCATCAAAGGAGAAAATCAACATTTTTAAGCAAACATTATAGTGGTCAGTGTTTGCATTAGTTGGGTTCAAGACTCTTACATTTTCAATATTAGATTTTGTTTGGCTGCTTTTACTGAGTTATAACAGCCAGACGAGCCAAGAACAAAAGTCATCCAGTGGCATTGACTATGTTTTTAAATAATTATCACGTAGTGACTTGATAATGTTTAAAAATCTACCTAATAAAAAAAAATGTCCAACATTTATAGAAATTACAGGGCTGTTACAATTGATAAAAGAAATATAACTCAGAGATTAGACTCTAGGTGAGTTCAACAATTCAGCATGTTCACCACCTGATGCTTTAAACTCTTAGCTTGTCTGGCTGTTTTAACTCAGTTACAGCAGCCAAACAAAATCTAATATTAAAGATTTAAGGCTCAAGATCCCAACTAATGCAAACATTGACCACTATAATAGTTGCTTAAAAAGTGTTGTTTTTCTCCTTTGTTGATTCTGCTTGTTAACATCCGGTGTCTTCAATAATGTTCACTCATCACTTCGTTCATTACCTAATTATCTCATTAATTTAAATACTGCTCCAGTGTTACTTTAACACTGCTTTAGTGTTTATATGAGTCCACACTCAGAGTGTTAAATTAACACTGGGGATTTTGCTGTGCTCTCACTTGTGCCATTTCCAGTGTCTTTCATGCAAATTACCATATGCCCCCAAAAAGGTGCAAACGATCACGTCTAGGACCTGATCAATGCAAGTTCCAATTTATGGTTCCTATCTCCATTTTGTAACATGTTTGTCTTGGTCTGAGGTACTTAAGTGAAAGCTGCAAGAAGATCAGGGTGATTCTGCAGCCAGAATGAGCCTATAGACAAACAACCAATTTGCATTTCAACCTAAATTCGAGGTCATAAAAAAATGTTGTCAGATTAGTTAATTAAATAGAGTCCGATTAGAACTGAACCTAAACTTTGCGCACCGAAAAGCCTGAACACACAAGAAACCTTCAGCCTCCATTGGATACCTTCCTTGAGCCAATTGCATAAACCTTACAACATGCTATCTGGTGACAGTCACTGGACATAATTTTGCAAAAATGTGCCCACATGCATGAGGAAAATTAAAATCCCAATAATTCCTCTTTTGGATGTGTCACCTGAAAACCACAGCAAAGCTGGAACAGTGTGTTTCAGGTTTTTGCAGCAATGCAGCAAGAATCATGTATTTTAAATGAGCCTGGGTTGCCTTTAATGCTGTTTTAGAA
The DNA here is from genome assembly GCF_049309525.1 of Garra rufa. NCBI lineage: Eukaryota > Metazoa > Chordata > Actinopteri > Cypriniformes > Cyprinidae > Garra > Garra rufa. The sequence goes on from NC_133378.1 coordinate 10,059,174, forward strand.
ATGGTAATATAATACCATTGATAGGAGTAATAATAAAGAAGGATAATACATCTTATTGTCATGTACATGTAAATTACGGACAGACAAACTAAATATTCTGACTCTCCAAATATTATTTGCACATTTTCTTGAGTAATTTGTTTCTATTGCAATCATGGATGCCACAGTGAATCTGAATCTTAGCAAGAGGTTCTCCTCATTGCTGTGTAAAGACTACAGCTCTGTCTCAACGCTATAAAACCTCATACTCATACAGCCAGAAAAGCAAGAGGACCCTCCAGAACCTCCCAGCATGCTCTTCCAGAGAATGAATCAAAAAATGAGAAGGAAGATTGCATGGGATGATGGGGTGAGATTAAAAATCAGGAAAGAGAGAGGGAAAGAAAGAGAAAATGGATGAAAATGAAGCAATAAAATAATAAATATTAAATGATGATCAGACTCATATAATCAGGCTCATCAGAATGCATTATCAGATACACATTTACATTTAGTCATTTTGCAGACGCTTTTATCCAAAGCAACATACATTTGTGATACATGTACATTTACTGTATAAACCTTCTAAAATTTCTGAATGACATACATATTACATAAGTAAGTCCGCTTTATTGGTATAATAACTAAGCAATACCACAGGAGATGATTTCAAACATTGCATTGCCAGTTACTTAGTTTAGTTTCCTTTCGGGAACTCAACACCGCGTCATTCAACGCTATGGGGAATGCCATTGGCGAACCCGGCTCTGAATCAGTCTACAACCAATAGGATGACGGGAGTGACGTCACCGACGTGGTGACGTAATGCGGCCAGGAAGTATATAAGCACGTGCGTTTCAAACCGGCTTCAGCTTTTGTCATTCAGCGAAGCGCTCTAAGTTGGTCTGTTTGTCTGTTTTTTTGCATTGCTGTTTTTCTGTGCCAGTTTGCACAACTTTATTTTGAGCAATGTCAAAAAGGGGAAATAAGTTTGTGGTGGTGCAGCAGTCACACAGACGGTGTGTTCCTCCCTGCCAGCGATTCATCGTTGGTGGGGATACACACAGTCTGTGTGTTCTCTGCTTAGGAGCGGAGCATGCTCAGTCAGCCCTCGAGGGGGCTGGCTGTCCGCAGTGTGAGCGCCTTACACTGCGGGTGCTCCGTTCCCGGAAAGGCTCTCTTCGAGGAGGGAGCCTTCACCAGCGTTCCTCGCGGGTCTGGCCCCGGTTCCGCTGAGGCGGAGCGGCAGCTGCACTCATGGGGTTCGCAGCTCGATCTGCTGGAGGGAATGGAGACGGGTGATCCCCTATCTCCCTCCTCACCCGGCGAATCGGTTGACCGCGGAAGCCCACGCTGCGGTTTATTACCCCCGGGAGGAGGTATCAACACTTCTCTTATCTTCCTCCGAGGAGGTTGATGTAGAGAGTGTTGATCTCCCCCAACCGCCTATCAAGTCCCCGCAGTTTGAGGAGCTCCTGGAGGTGGTAACTCGTGCGGTAGCCAGGCTTAATATCAGCTGGCCCGCCGAGCACACTCATGAGCCGCATGAAGGCAAGCTGGATGAGCGCTTTCTGCTGACACACAAGCCACCTCCAGGGCGGAGCCTTCCGTTTTTCCCTGATCTCCACAGTGAGATGTCGAGATCATGGGAAAAACCGTATTCAGCTCGTGTCTTCACCCCCTCCTCCGGTTATTACGGTAACGTAGGAGGGGTAGAGGAGCACGGCTATAAGATGATGCCGAGGGTTGAGCAGACGCTGGCGAGCTATCTGTCACCCGCAGCGGCATTATCTTTGAAGGCTCCATCCTTGCCCACCAAGCCGTTAAAGCTTACATCTAGCTTGCTGGGCAAGGGGTACGTGGGGAACAGCAGATCTAGCTCTCTGCGCCACTAAGGAGACCGCCCGTGCTGTGGGGCGGTCTATGGCAGCCCTAGTGGTCGCGGAGAGACATTTATGGTTGTCCCTGTCCGATATGAAAGAAAAGGACAGAGCCCTTCTGCTGGACGCCCCGCTCAAGTCTCCTGGCCTGTTTGGCGACTCGGTTGAGGCCGTCGTCAACAGATACCAGGAGGCCCGCAAACAATCTGCGGCGTTCCAACAGTGCTTCCCTCGCCGTGTCTAGTCTGGGGCTGCTGGACGGGAGCAGCCCCAGCCGCGTGCCAGCTCCTCACATCGCCAGACCCAAAAAGCTAGCGTGGCCGCCCGCGCCCCTCCTGATAGAGCTAGGGGGCAGGGCAGGCAGCGCTCTAAGTCGGGGACCTCTAAGGCCAGGCTGGACCTGAGGGTTAAACGGCTAAACGGCCCTGACTTCTATGGCTCAGGTCCATTGAGGGCAGCCCCTCTCGGGGAAGAAGCGGGTCTACCACATTATATGGTGCCCACTCTTTCTCGGGGCCCTCAGGAGACCAGTCAGCTAACCCTGCCAGTGTTTCAGGGCGCGGCAGTCTCCCGCAAACCTCTGCTGGAGTTTCCGCCCGACATCGTAGCGGACTCAGTAAGTTTGCCACCCCTACGGGGGTCCTCAGAGCAATTAGTTCAGGTGTCGCTTGCCAGTCAGCTGTTACAGGCCACCGAATTAGTTTCTCAAACTCTACCAGACACCAGTCTCGAGAGGCTGGTTCCCTTAGTACACTTTCTGGCAGCGTGGAAACTACTGCCGAATGTGTCTTCATGGGTCCTTCGTACGGTAGAGAAAGGATATCAAATCCAGTTCAGCGCTCCTCCGCCTCCGTTCAGCGGAGTATTTCCTAATCTGGTAGGGTCAGAGCAGGTTCCGGTGATGAAACAAGAAGTAAATTCTCTTCTAAGGAAGGGAGCCATCCAGGTGGTCCCTCCTCAGCACAGAGAATCCGGGTTTTACAGCAGGTACTTCATCGTTCCCAAGAAGGATGGAGGGCTGAGGCCCATCTTAGATCTCAGTCTTCTGAACCGCTCAGTCATGAAACTGAAGTTCAGAATGCTAACTATCAAGCATGTTGTGTCTCAAATCAGGTCCGAGGACTGGTTTGTCACGATAGATCTCAAAGATGCATATTTTCATATCTCCATCCTTCCTCAGCACAGGAAGTTTCTCAGGTTCGCTTTCAGGGGCGAAGCTTACCAATATCGAGTTCTTCCTTTTGGCCTAGCACTCTCACCCCGCACGTTCACGAAGTGTGTGGATGCTGCGCTGGCTCCTCTGCGTCTCCAGGGCATCCGCATACTCAACTACATAGACGACTGGCTGATTTTAGCCAGCTCAGAACAGTTAGCGGCTCAGCATTGAGATGTTGTTCTCGCTCACATGAAAAAGTTGGGGTTGAGACTCAACGCCAAGAAAAGTGTGCTATCTCCATTACAGAGAACCACTTATCTAGGCGTGGCATGGGATTCGACCACAATGCAGGCACGAATGTCTCCTGCTCGGATCGAGTCGATCCTCACTGCAGTCAATGCGGTCAGGCTAGGCCTGTCACTCACTGTCAAACAGTTTCAAGTACTGTTAGGTCTCATGGCAGCAGCAGCCAACGTAATACCTTTTGGCCTACTGTATACAGATCTGGCCATTTAAAATGCGTGCGGGAACAGAAGTGGTCTCGCGTGATGCCGGTGTATTCCGAGGGAACACGGAAAATACATTGACACAGGAAAGACATGATCAGTAGGGGGCAGTCATGTAACGCACTGAACTGAAGCGGCAGCAAACATCGCTCTAAGCTAAATGACTCGTTTGTACGGTGACCTGGAGGGGACATCTTCGGTTCACTTATGTTTGTCGTGGCCACGACATATAAACTCGTGGGAATGTCATATTATGTCGTTGCCACAAGATATTAATTTGTGGGAACATAATATTAACTCGTGGGAACGTCATATTATGTCGTGGCCACGAGATCATTTTGTCGAGGTAACGAGTTGTTATATTGAGGGAACAACATGCATTTCATAGTAACCCAGGATTATCAGAGATAGTTTTATTAATATTTTATTTTGAGTTAAGCAATTATTATATTAATTGTTATAGAAATGAATACAATATTAAATAATTATATAAGCAATGCTGTATATGCGATGTCTGTGCGCGATGTAGACAGCATTCAAGTTTATCATGAATAAATATTACATAAAGTACTTCAAATTAAATAGCCCAGCGAGAAACATTTACGCATCCCACAGTCTTATCCGTTAACCGATCCTCTTTTTTCCGTAATAATTGTATTATTCGTTTATATTCGTTAATTTCCCTATCATTTCGATGTCTTTTAACATTTAGAATCTAAATGATAAATGCTGACATGCCATTAAAGCTTTGATTAAGCTATATGGCTGGGATTTTTACTGGAATGCAGTTACAGTTTTTCTCAATTGCTAAAACACTATAACCAGTCTTTTGAACTAAAATTTCAAAACTATAACGCCATTTCTCAAAAAGCACACCCATTTCCCTAAACATTAAACACTATTCCCTGCTTTGACACATGAATTATATTTGGTGAACTGTTACTGCAAAACTCTACACACAAATCCCTACATTTCTCAGTGCTTACACCATGTGGTCATTTAGAAAGCACAAGCATTCAATATTGTTCACTCAAGTCTGCGAAGTTTGAGCTCAATTAGCACACAATTACCCAACTGGAAACACTAGGAGTCAAAATTTAGCACACACTAATCAGAATCTTCAATGGAGATAAAAGAGCCAAAGTCAGCTTACAGTGTTTCTCAGTCACTTTGGTGCATTTCTCAGATCAGAAATGAAATTGCCAAAACTACTTGTTCAACATCCACATCATCTAGTCTATTGTGCACATCATAAAAAGCGTCTCTTTCTTCTGATCAAGTTGTGATTGCTTTGGCACATTCATACAACTGATTATATACATTTGTCTGCGGTTTCCTACATTATCAGTTGCTATTGTCATGTTGCTCAAAATGTATTATATATTTCTCTGTGCAAAAGTCTTACCCCTCAAAACATCAAGTCATTAGCTCATCGTATAAGTCATTACCTACTGTAAATGCAAAATTTTTGATCTAGTTGTCATAAACTGTCAATCATATATTCTACACATTTCTATTAGACTTTTTGTAAATTTGCCATGAATTATTCAAGTGAATCTTGACTTTCACTAATGAAGAATAATATAGATCAACCAATGATAAAGCAGTTCTCTGAAAAAGCTCAAAGGTACATTTCATGAACCTTCAATTGGAAAGCATATATAGACAGAGGACAACCCAGGAGTTACAAATTCTGACAGTGGGCTTTCTCATTTTTATTTTCACCTTTGGGCCCATATTTCCTTTTCTTTTCTGTTTCACAATGACGTTGTAATGCATTTTTTTTTTTTTTTTTTTGTCAGACCACTAGTACAAGTGTAACTTTGAATCCTATTCAGTCTTTTTCAATCAATATCCCACCTATAGTAATGTGTAATTTTGAAGAGGAAGAGTAGGAGGTGAAAGAGGAAGAGGAGGAGAAGAAGGAGTAGGATGATGACGACAACAACAACATGGAAGAGACAGGAAGGGCAAGGGAAAGAAGACAAGCAGTCTCATATATTTTAGTTGATGGGTGCCAGGGTTGGATTAGGCATGCAAGAGGATTTGACCCCTGCTGCCTGGCCAGGGCTAATTTAGCCTGTGATGCTGAAGAGGTTCTTTGGCCTGTCCCAGACCAAACACAGGATGTTGGGCAGAATAATTATTTTGTTGTTGTTTGCTGTTTTGTTCTGTTTTCTACAGTACATTACTGTAAAGTAAGAAATAAAACACTTGCAAATACATACATTTGTTGTGTTCATCATGTGAAAAGTTTTTTTTTATTGTTTTAGTAGTATTGTTTTGAATTTATCTCATCAGTGTGTAAAACTGTGTTGTAGTGTGAGTTTTTTTGAGGATTTGTGTGTCATGTCTGAGAGCAAAGTTTGGTTTTTCAGCAAGATTGAGTTGTTTTGAGTGGAGAGCTTCATTTTGACCTCAATATAGGAAGTTTGGGGAATTGAGTTAGGAGTTGTGGATTTGTGTTTAGAGTTTCGCAAATAAGAGGCATAATTTCAAGAAATGTGTTTAAGCAATTGAGAAAAACTGTAATAGGTTGAATATAACATATATATATATATATATATATATATATATATATATATATATATATATATAGAGGTGGGCCGTTATCGGCGTTAACGTGCTGCGTTAACGTGAGACTCTTATCGGGCGATAAAAAAAATATCGCCGTTAATCTATTCTCAAAGTTGGGTTGGGAGCTGGGTCTAAACTGCGCAAGCTATGATGACTTTCACCTTGATAGTTTAGCGCGGATGTCTACCTAGCCGAATTGAGTGTATGATGATCCGTGATCCGTACAGACCAAACCGGTTCGGCACGCATGTGATTCGCGGATTAACTGTTAAGTTTAACCATCATAGTGTAAAAGTTTATAATTGGCACATGTTTTGTCTTGCCAATTTACCAATTTAAAAAGGGAACACGCACGCTGACGCACACACCTAAAGAGAGCACGCGCACAGAGAGAGAGAGAGAGAGAGAGAGAGAGAGAGAGAGAGAGGCGCGATTCACACAGATTGATTCCTCTTTAACTTATTTTTGAACGGAAACGTACATACAAAGTCATGTCTTAATACCCGTTTTGGTGTTCTGGTAAACACAGTCGGTTATGTCTTCAGTGAACAGAAACAGCTGAGAAAGAGATGCGTGCCAGTATTCGGTACTTGCATTTGGCCTTAAAGAGACAGCATCCTATAAATACCTGCAGTGAGAAGCACTAGGCATTTTACAATTAATTATTAAATTTCCGCACCTGCATTCTAAGGTTATTGATTTTATAAGTAACTTTATGTTGTATTCATTTACACTTGATATTTGTGTAATTGTTCTTGTTTTGTTACTGACTTTATTAGTTCAGCTAGTAGTGTTTGCTGTGGATTAGTACTTAAAGCATTCAGTAATTAGTAAAAAAACAAACTTTTTTGTTTTGTTTTGTTTGTTTTTTGCTGATCCGAAAAATGATCCGATCCGTGACTCCAAATCCGTGATGTGATCCGAACCGTGAGTTTTGTGATCCGTTGCACCACTAATATCCATGCCCTTGCACATCTGTGTATTAATCTTTTACTCAGAAGTACATGCAGTGTGGGAATAGTTGGTTACACAAGTTTGTATAGTTAATTGTGTTGTAAATGCAATTGTCAAGCAGTTTGTGAAGCATTTTGGAAACAGGAGATGAGCCCCTGGTCTAATGCGCCACCTGGCTTGAGAAACCCGTTCTCAAAGACATACTTTTAGTCATTATTTGGGTAGCACACATATTCTGAATGCCTTCAGCAGAATTCAAATTAGCCATTTTAATCTAGATTAATCTAGATTAATTCCAAAATTAATCTAGATTAATCTAGATTAAAAAAATTAATCTATGCCCACCACTAATATATATATATATATAGATATAGATATAAAATATTAATTTTATTTCGTCTAATTAATAGATAACCTATAGTGTTTCATTGACGAGTGAATCATTAGTTCCATTTGTAAATCGTTTATGGTCACACACGGGCATAAATACAATCATAAAGTCAAAACTTTATTGGCATAATTGTCGTTTACAATATTTGCAAAATAAATGGCAAATAGCATATATACATAAAGTTATTTAGATTAAGCGATTCACAATAAATAAAAACATTCAGAATGTTTTGTAAAGAGATCAAAATAAAGGTGAAAATAACGAATATAAACGAATAATACAAATATTATGGAAAAAAAGAAGGTCAGTTAATGGACAAGACTCTGGGATGCATAAAATGTTTCTTGTGAGGCTATTAAATTTTAAGTACTTTATGTAATGTTTATTCATGATAAACTTGTGAATGCTGTCTACATTGCGCACAGACATCATTAGCATATACAGCATCGCCTATATAATTATTTAATATTGTATTAATTTCTACAGATATGATAATCATATCTATAGGAAGCTTTAAATTATTACTTAACGAAATAAAACAAATTGAAAACAAAAACTCGTTGATGTAATCCGTAAAGATAAATTTCTCTCTCAAGGCGCATCCAAAAAGGTATTGTACTCGAGGAGCGGATATAATATTCTTGATACTTCAAACTTCCGTGTTCTGTTCTATAAATTCTGAGAATTAAAAAAATCAGGCTCTCATGAAATCTTTGAAATCAGTCTTTGTATATATGGCTATAGTTTATTCAGTTATTCAGTATTGTCGTGTTTTCCCTGTTTTATTCGTTTAATATTCAGAAACAAGTGCCATTTTTTTTTTTCAAAACATTTTTTAGAAGAAAGAATTCAACCCCCCAGAATTTTGTTTGCCTATGTCACAATATGAGATAAATCCAGCCCTGTAAATGATACTGATTTTTGTTGCCAAATTGGTTTGGAAGCGTTGTTGAATAAACAAGTAAACTGAACTTTTATGCCTGTATGACTGACAATTTTATTGACCACTGAGAAAGCATTGATTTGGTATGATGATGGTTCATACCATGTAGAAAAAATACATTTTGAAAAATAGCTTAGATGTAGTAAACTACTTTTGCCGTGTTGCTGTAGCTTAGCTTAGCTAAGGAATGGGAAACCACTACAACACTGTTATACGTCATCATACGTTGTCGCTAGTTCCTAATGTTACATCAGAGGACATGCGCCGATGTTTATCACACATTTCAAGATGTTGAAAAAAATGTTGTAGCGTTGCAAAAAGTACAAATGTACGGTGTACGCACCGTTCATTCACATGTACACATATGGCCGTAAGCAAAACAAACAATGCGTTATCACATGCGCGGCAAATTGCAAATCTGTGGTGTAGTGGTGCCTTGAGAAGTGGGTAAATGCTTCATTTGTGAATTTCCTTTTGAACTTTCCATTTGAGCGCATTCGTTTACTAGATCCTTGGACTGAAATGTTTACAGGGGTTCACTGGTTTAAGAAATTTCTGATCGTAAAAATCTAATTCTTTTTAATTGTAAGGTATTTTTTTTCATTATTATGTACTGATTTAAATGACTGGGGTGTGGGAGACAAGGCGGGGGCAAATATCAAATAAATTTCAAAGCAAGCCGGCACCACGGTCCTGACTGCATCATCGCTGTCTTTATTGGGTGTTTTTAGCAATTATTTCGATTTATTCACATATGAGTGGATGTGGTGGACTGCCATGATTTTGGTTAATGCAGGACACTACTGAATAATGCGCATCAGAGGGGATTTAAAAAGTGGGTGTACGCAAAGTAGCCTGATATAGGCCGTACACTGTACCTGCGTATACGTCCACTACACACCATTGCAAATTCCCGCGCCACATGGCCTTGCAGTCAAGTGTATATGACATAAAAATATATTTTGTAATATCAATCAGTGCAATTAGTGCTATCTGCTAGCAAACTTTAGCGATTTTTTGCAAACGTTTATTTACAGAACAGCACCATAAACACAAACACAAGATTGAAGGTAATATACATATAATGAAAAATTGTCATAAAAATCCTTATTAATGGCAAAAATTACCTATATTTATGAGTCTGCTTGCTCGAGTGAGCAGGCATGTTGGAAAATGGAAATTTCTCTTAGCCCTTCGTTTGAAGTGAGGTCCCGAAAAATCTTTGTTTGGAGGCCTATCTGGCCCTTCCCCTTCCCCCTACCCCTCCAACTAAATGAGAAATGAGACACCCCTAGCACTTCACGTAAATGCGCCAAACGGAGGGGAAGGGCAAAGTGTAGGGGTAAGGGGTAGAATTGCGATTGAGCCTTAGTGTAGTGAAGCTTCATTTAATGAAGAGTAACTGTAAGCTTAGCTCACTACATTTTCTAAGTAGCTTGCCCAACACTGCTTACCACTGCTGAAGCATTTTATTTTGTAATGCATCCGGTTTTAACACCCCCCCCCCCCCCTCCCCCCTGGAGCCAAGCCAGCTCTTCTCACCTTTATTCATAGGTTGGGGGGAAGGTGGAAGATGAAATGGCAAGTTTAAAAGTGACACGAACGACCCTCATTAACAATTGTGAGGTTAGATGTTTGAAGGGTTGTGAAAGCCGTAAGATAATGCATGGGGTCAAAGTCCAAAACGCAAGAAATATCTGTGCTGTGTTACTCGTTTGTTGCGCTGAATCACATGCAATTACAAAATACAATGCTCTCCAGTTTTTAATTTAATTTAATTTGTTATGCCTTTATTCTCAAAATACACTATTAGGATCTAATATCGCTACAACTTTGCACACATTAATACGGCAACGACTTTACTTTTTATTATCTTTTTTTTTTTTTTTTTTTGATAACAGATTCTTAACAACAATGCCAAAAAAAAAAAAAAAAACTTATTTATTCAAGTGATCAGAAATGTACATTATATTTTCTTTTTACACTTTAGCCAATGCTTAGACATTTTTAAACAACTTTAGACATTGTTACAGTCCAGTATGTCCACCCTGACACAGCCGGAAGAACTTCGGTTTAACTGTAAACAGTCCCTTTTACTTCAATTATTTTTTAAGAAAAAATAAAAGGCATGGGCAGCTCGCAATCAGAATGTACAGCACCAAAATCACAAAAACAAATCTTAATAATAATAATAATAATAATAACAACAATAATAACAATAATAATAATAATAATAATAAATAAATAAAATAATTTTTAACACTACAAAAAGTATAGTTTATAATTCTCCTCTTTACTCAAATCAATTTTTAGTGTATCTAAAATTGTATATATGGTAAGAAAAAGACGAACTACCTCTCAAACATACATATATTAATTTGATAATAATAATAATAATAACTTTGACTTTTATAGCGCCTTTCAAGAAACCCAAGGCCGCTTTACAAGGGATGGGAACTGGTGTCGGAGGGGGGGGGGGGGGGGGGGGTTAGAGACCAAAGGCCTCTGTGAACAAGTATGCCTTGAGGTGCTTTTTGAAGGACAGCAGTCTGGGGGCATGACGTATGTGGAGAGGTAGTTTGTTCCAGAGGGTGGGGGCAGAAACACAGAAAGCTCTATCACCAAAAGTCCGTAGCCTGGTGCGAGGAGTGGCAAGCTGGTCCTTGTCAGAGGATCGCAGGGACCTTGGCTGTGAGCAACGGTGGAGGAGATCAGCGAGGTACTGGGGTGCAAGTCCATGGAGTGATTTGTAGGTTAGGAGCAGGATTTTGTATGGAATGCGAAATTTGACGGGGAGCCAGTGAAGCTTCTTGAGTGTGGGGGTGATGTGCTGCCGTGGCTTCGATCGTGTCAGGACCCTGGCAGCTGAGTTTTGGACATACTGCAGTCTATCCAGGGTCTTACTGGGCAGACCATACAGTACACCATTGCAGTAGTCCAAGCGGGATGTAATGAAGGCATGGATGAGTGTTTCAGTCACAGAGTCAGAGAGTGATGACCGGAGTCTGGAGATGTTTTTGAGGTGAAAGAACGCAGACTTGGTGGTGGTTTTTATATGAGCCTGGAGTGAGAGTATGGGGTCCAGGATGACACCAAGGTTGCGTACTTCTGGGGATGGCCTGATGGTATAGCCATCCACAACCAGGGAAAGATCACCAACCTTCTTAGCCAGTGATGGGGGGGCCACCACCAAGAGCTCCGTCTTCTTATTGTTAAGTTTGAGTAGGTTGGCAGTCATCCAAGTTTTTATTTCATGCAGGCAGTTGACAAGGGATATGGGAGGAAGCTGAGCCGAGGGTTTAGTGCTTATGTAGAGCTGTGTGTCGTCAGCATAGCAGTGGAAACTGAGTCCATGGTGACGGATGATTTGACCAAGGGGGAGCATGTAAATGGTGAACAGAAGGGGGCCAAGTACCGATCCCTGGGGCACACCATGATTGACTGGAGCTGGGGTTGAGTTTGAGTCTTTGATGGTGATGTATTGTTTCCTACCGCAGAGGTAAGACTGAAACCAGGAGAGAGCAGAGTCAGTGAGTCCTAAGTATTCATGAAGGCGGTTGAGGAGGATGGCGTGGGAGACAGTGTCAAAAGCCGCAGAGAAGTCCAGGAGGATGAGGAGACTGATGAGGCCATTATCGGCAGCTGTGAGAAGGTCATTCATGATTTTGATGAGGGCGGTCTCTGTGCTATGGTGGGGTCTGAAGCCAGATTGCAAGGGTTCACAGAGCTCATGGTGGGACATGTGTTGCTGTAGCTGAGCAGCCACAGCTCTTTCCAGAATTTTGCTGAGGAAAGGAAGGTTGGATATAGGGCGGTGATTGCTGGGATCATCTGGGTCCAAGCCAGGCTTTTTCAGTGTGGGGATCACCACAGCAGTTTTGAAGCTGGTGGGGACCACCCCTAGTGCCAGTGAGGTGTTGATGATACTAGCCATGGCAGAGCACAGGGTAGGCAAACATGCCTTTACCAAGGTAGTAGGCATGGAATGTTGATGTTGCTTTAAAACGTTGAAATATATAATGTATTTTGTCCTGAAGATGAAAGTTGCGGAGTTAGTAATGTGTAACTGCCCACGGCACCGACAGGATCACTTGATTTTTTTTTCCATTATAAATGTGGATACAGCTTGCAATACTCGTTTAAGAATTAGGCATTGTTCAAAACTAGGCTATTTTACATATTTCTTTTATTTGTGTACAACCACAATAAAAAAAAAAAAAAAAAAAAAAACTGCATGGGCAGCGCGCCATAATGTACAGCACAAAAAAACGCAAAAAGAAATCTAAAGAAAATCCTACTACTAATAATAATACATAAAATAAATTAACACTCCAAACTATAGTTTATATTTCTCCTCTTACACAAATCAATCAAATAAAGTGTATCTTAAATTGTATAAATGGTATGAAAAAGACGAGCTACCTCTCAAATCTTCATTTGCTGTTGGTTTAAAATGTTGAAATGTATAATGTGTAATTTTGTACTTGTTATTTTTTTCTCTTTTGTTTTGTTAATTTATTATTCATTCAGAAAAATATATTTCACATATGGGCATATTTATGTCTTCTACATACAGCTTAGGTTTTTCTCTGCGCACAAGCTCTGCGCATGACGGTCTGATGTTTATGCTGCTTTTTGCTTATGTGAAATTAATCCCCGAAAACGAATTTAGCTGTTTTTAATGTGTCACAGCCACCAATCAGTTCAAATTTAAATGTAATTTCACACAATCTTGTCAGTTAATATTAACTTAACGACGTCGGTTGTCGGTTGGGGAGAAAAACTAACTTAACATTTCTATTTCCAATGCAGTCTAATAAAAGTTCATCAGGAAAAAAGAAAAGAAAACAATAATGAAACTGCTCATGCTTATTAATAACTTTTTATTTGATGTTGAAGTATCTAAATAGTCTATAGGCTGTAACAAAGTGCTTTTCTAGTCCCGCTCCCACGAGCTTCCACGCGGTTTTATTCCGCATCCACCCGCACCCGCTTTATATTAACTATACACCCTTAGAATAAACTATATATATATATATATATATATATATATATACCCGCTTACAATAATTTTCTTCACGACCCGACCGTCCACGCTAAATTTAATTCTCGTTTCCAGAATCTCACATTTAATGATTTGGAAACAATGTCGAGTATAAAACTTTTTTCGCAGTACATCCATTATATTTCCATGTTCCACTTTTAAGACGTATTATAGCCCTGCATTTTAGTCCGTCAAATATCAAATGCGGGCTAAAATTATATTCTAGACATTCAGTGGTGATTAAAAAAAAAATTGCAGGGCTGGTGGAAAAACACGGTCCTGTCAGCAGCATTGAGTGCACGTTCAGCACAGCTTGGAAGGGTTCCTTGTTTAAAGCTTGCCACAAAACACTGGAAAAAGTAAATACCATGACTGTCAAATAGTAAGGAGATATTTTAATTATTTATTTAGAAACTACTGTTTTCTGAGTCAGTGATGATGCAGTTAACAGTCCTCCTCATATCCTCGTTGGACGCGCGCCTTTAGAGAGAAATGCATCTCTACGGACTAGCTACATAATAAAAACAGTTTTTGTTTTCTATTTGTTATTTTTTTCGTTAAGTAGTAATTTAAGTCTTTCTAGATATTTATTTATCATGTCTGACAAAAAATAACGGTTACATATTTTCCACTGAAAAAAATGTAACTGATCGAGCTTGAGCCTTCATGTCCTAAAAATGTGTTTTGCACTCTCTGCACAAACGATTGGATATGCACCTAATAGCACACATTTATATCTATTAGTATTTATATCTTTTATTTTACATCTATGGATTTTATTTTAGCCAATTCGTGATTTGAGAAGGCAAATTGAAACACAGAGTAGGTCAACTCTCTGTCTGCCGCTCAGTCTTTAAGAAACAAAAAGCTTACGTTTAACGAACAAAAATGCTCCAAACTTTTTTTTTCTAAATTAACTTAATAAAAAAGAAACGAAATTATAAATACTTTGCCGTTACATACAGAATGAATTACCGATTATGGCGCCAGATATTGAAACAGACGTAAATGCTGTCCAAATAGCCCTCTTTGTGCAGGGTTTGGCTACAGAATGTTGTTCCTTGCGCCACCTGGTGGATATTATATGAAGCGCAACAACGTTGCAAAAAAACCTGAAAAAGCCCCTGCAGTAGAACGCGTGGCCACGCGTGCCGAATTGCAGGCTGCCGCATGAAAATAGACGCATTTTTAATGGCCAGATCTGTATGAGGCCGCTACAGTGGTGGCTCAAGACCAAGGGTTTCTCCCCGAGGGGAGATCCGTTCCGCAAGATCAAGGTCACGCAGCGATGCCTTCGTACCCTGAGCATGTGGAAGAAACCTTGGTTTCTATCTCAGGGCCCGGTCCTGGGAGCTCTGTGTCGCCGCATTACGCTAGCGACAGATGCATCCCTCACCGGGTGGGGAGCGGTCATGAGTGGCCGCTCGGCCTCCGGCCTGTGGACTGGTCATCATCTCTCATGGCACATCAATTGCCTAGAGATGCTAGCAGTTTTCAAGGCTTTGAGGCATTTCCTTCCAGACCTGAGGAACCGCCATGTGCTAGTCCGCACCGACAACACAGCGGTGGTGTATTACATCAACCACCAGGGGGGTGTGCGTTCACGGCCCTTGTTCAAGCTGGCATACCATATCCTCCTGTGGTCCCAAGGGAAACTCCTCTAATTGAGCGCAGTTCATATCCCTGGGCATCTGAACGTGGGGGCAGACATCCTGTCAAGGCAGGGGCCGAGGCCCGGGGAAAGGATGCTTCACCCCGAGGTGGTGAAGCAGATATGGAGAGTGTTTGGCCAGGCTCAGGTGGACCTCTTTGCGACTCAGGAGACATCGCAATGTCCCCTCTGGTACTCTCTAGCGCCTCCAGCTCCACTGGGGCTGGACGCCATGGTACAGACATGGCCGAGGCTTCGTCTGTACGCTTTCCCCCCGATCGCTCTGCTCCCAGGAGTTCTAGAAAGAGTACGCCGGTACGGAGTCAGTCTACTGTTAGTAGCCCCGTACTGGCCGGCCCGAGTATGGTTCTCGGACATCATTTCCCTCCTCGACAGCTCTCCGTGGGAGATTCCGGTCAGGAAGGACCTTCTTTCTCAGGCTGGGGGCACAATCTGCCACGCCCACCCGGAGAAGTGGAAACTATGGGTGTGGCCTCTGAGGGGGCACACCTCATAGACGGTGGTCTTTCAGCCGAGGTTGTTGAGACCATCCTTCATTCTAGAGCTCCCTCTACTAGGAAACTTTATGACCTTAAGTGGAAAGTTTTCACCTCGTGGTGTAAAGAGCGACACGCTGACCCAGTTCACTGCCCGGTTGGTACAGTGCTGGAATTCTTGCAGTCTCGCCTCTCCACAGGGCTAGCCCACTCCATCCTGAAGGTGTACGTGGCGGCATTATCGGCCTTCCACACCCCGGTTGGTGGTTTGTCAGTGGGCAGGAACCCGCTGGTCACACGTTTCCTTCATGGTGCACTCAGGATAAGGCCTCGGGTGACACCCAGAACCCCATCGTGGGATCTCGCTGTGGTGCTTGAAGCCCTCTCTCGGCCTCCATTCGAGCCCATAGAGGAGATTTCAGATCGCTTCCTTACAATTAAGACGGCGCTGCTGTTGGCTCTTACTTCTCTGAGGAGAGTAGGTGACCTTCAGGCCCTTTCAGTGGCCCCTTCCTATATCGACTTTGCGCCTGGGTTGGCCAAAGCGTTCCTCTACCCTAGACCCGGGTATGTACCGAAGGTTCCAACAGCGGTACCACAGCCAGTCACCCTACAGGCCTTTTATCCTCCTCCATTCGTGGAGAATGACCATCGGAAGTATAACTGTATGTGTCCAGTATGAGCACTGGACACATACGTCCACAGAGCTGCCCTGTGGCGTAAGTCAGAGCAACTATTGGTCTGTTACGGTCCCCCCAAGAGGGGGCTCCCGGCAACAAAGCAATACTATCAGTAGATGGATCGTGGATGCCATAACTACTGCATATGAGTCCTCTGGCCTGCCATCGCCGATGGATGTCAAGGCTCACTCTACTCGAGGCATGGCGGCCTCTAAAGCTCTGCTAGCTGGTGTCCCTATTCAGGACATCTGCAGTGCGGCGGGTTGGTCCACACCCCTGACCTTTGTTAGGTTTTACGAACTAGACCTACAAGCTACAAGCTCATCTGTCCTAAGTGGACAGCGAAGGCGCGATCCCTCGTGAGCCCGAGGGCCGAGGTGGATGTTTCCTCTTGCGCTGGGTGCTCCCCAGGCAGAGATGTAATTCCGCTCACGTCCTGGCAGTTTTCCAGGCGGAGCCATTCTGGTGTCTTGGCCGGAGTTTCCAGACACTATCCCACTCGCATCCTGGCATTCTTCCCAGGCGGAGCAACCTAGCGTCCTGGCATCTTCCCCAGACGCTACCTGTCCCTCTATGTCTGGCTGGTCCCCAGACTGAGGTCGACACTTTCCTCGTGAGCCCGAGGGCCGAGGCGGATCATATCCCTCTTCGCTGGGTACTCCCAGGCAGAGATGTAATTCCACTCGCGTCCTGGCTGATTTGCAGGCGGAGCCAATTCAGTCCCTCTCGTGCTGGCTGTCCCCAAGACGGAGTTTGGACTACTTTTCCTCGAGCGCCTGAGGGCCGAGGTTCCTACCATGTTTCCTCTTGCGCTGGGGCCTCCCCCAGGCAGAGATGTAATCCCACTCGCGTCCTGGCAGTTTTCCAGGCGGAGTCCTTCTAGTCCCTCTTGTGCTGGCTGTTCCCCAGACAGAGCGGGCCACTTCCTCGCGAGCCCGAGGGCCGAGGTATATGCCATCTCCCTCTTGCTCTGGCAGATCTCCGGACAGAGGGGTAATTTTTCTCTTGTTTCCTGGCAGATTTCCCAGGCAGAGAACCTTCGGTGCCCCGGCAGGTTTCTGCCTCTGGCACTGCCCTCCTGTTCTGGGCTGGTCCCCCAGACAGAGGTGTATTGTTTCTCTCGCCCTGGTCCCCCCAGGCAGAGAGCTCTTCCTGGCCTGATCCACCAGAAGCAGCGCTTCCTTTCTTTCCCAGACAAACACCACTGGGCAGGAATTTGGAAGTTGGCATATCGTGCTCCATAGCGTTGAATGACGCAGTGTTGAGTTCCCGAAAGGGAACGTCTCAGGTTACGTATGTAACCCTGGTTCCCTGAGGGAACGAGACACTGAGGGAGCTTTATAAGAGCTAATAAATAGCCAATATTCTAGTAATATGCATGCTAATAAGCAACAAGCTAATATGAGAATTGGTTCCTAAACTAAAGTGTTACCAGAACATTGCATCAATTACTCACAAAATACAAGGCAGTTTAAATACAAATGCAGGGTTACACTTCATTTCATCTTTCCACTGTAGACATTATTTTACCTATGAGGAACTTTGCAACATGTTATCAAATTCTCAGACTATTCATTTAGTAGTAGACTGTTATAGCAGAGGTTATAGAGTTAGAAGAGTAAGTTGATATGATACTTGCAACGTTTTTTTATTTGGTAGAATGTCTATTGGCGGGACCATTAAAATAAAGTGGTAGGAGATATTAAGCAGACTGGTAGTTGACATGTAGCTGCAAACGTCTAAAGTAGACTATTGAAATAAAGTGTTACAAAATACAGAGCATATCCAAATATCCTTAGTTAAAGCAAAAAGACATGAAACTAGGTGTATGCTGTCACGAATATATTCTGTTTTGTTCTGTTTTTGTTTTGTATTCATTATGTCCCAGAGTTCTCATTGCTCATAAACTATGACATTAATAGTTTGTGTGTTGCTTGCCACAATATGTGACACCTGCATTAAATAAAAAAAGACAATTTAAAATTTCTTTTAAAAAAATACATTCATAGGGGAGAAAATTTAAAAGCATAACAACTGAAACATCAGTATGTTTCAATAATAGGATTTTCTGGTCATTTAAAAAAATAAAAAATAAAAAGAATACTAACAATAACAGTTTTATAAACAGGGAGGAGCAATAACAATCGTAACAATACTCAGCCATCTGAAAGAGAAAGTCCAAGGCTTATATAGTGTGTCTGATTGGTTGCAGATATGTGTGTGTAATCAGTGCAATGGATGATGGGAAATGTAGTCCAGGGTGACATGCAACAGTCTGTCTAGTGTGAGTATCAATGTAATTTGACAGCGACCTCTGGAGGCGAGCGGATGGAAAACCACAGACCGGATTCGTGACACCAACAGTGGTATGATAATTTATTGTTATTTATGTCTGATTATTGTTGTCACTTGTCACTTGTTTTGTATTGACACATGGTCTGGGTCGTGTCCATTTACCATGCTCTTTGCTTCTGTACATGGCTTTTGTTTTTTTTCTATGAGCCATGTCCTTATCTGTCTCATGTCTATACATCAATACATTGTTCCTGTAATCTTACATTACAGGACAAAGTAACACATATGAGTATCCGTTTTTTTAGATGCCATTTAGACAATTTTAGTTCAGCCTGTTTCACTCTAAGATACAACAGATTACTGAAGTAAAATAGGTTGTAAATGTCAATTTACACTGCCTTCAATAGTGTATGCTCTGTAGATTCATCTGCTTTAATTAATCTAGATTTGACTTTATGTAATCTACTGTGCTGCTCTCAAGAGACGAGCAAAATGCAACTCTGCCTAATGTGTCTCATCAGAAACTTCCTTTGACAATATACAGACCCATACTTCAGCAGAGCTGCAGGATGTCTTTCCCATTTTTGTTATGACACCATCATGATATA
Organism: Garra rufa; assembly: GCF_049309525.1. Taxonomy (NCBI): domain Eukaryota; kingdom Metazoa; phylum Chordata; class Actinopteri; order Cypriniformes; family Cyprinidae; genus Garra; species Garra rufa. The sequence goes on from NC_133378.1 coordinate 10,078,335, forward strand.
AATTCACTCCCATGTCCTATTTAGCACAGCAGGACAGAAACTATATAAACTAACTCTGCAATTACTGCCAATGAGGTTAAGGAATTCTTCATGAAAATTGCTAACATTAAGAAGGAACATCTAAAGAAATGCTTGCTACTACTTCAGACAATCTATTGACTCCTGCACATTCAAACCCAACCCTTTTTTATTGGAGTGGTTTTCTTTTCCATTTAAGTAAAGCTGAAGAAGAGGGAAGAGATTTGTATGTGGGGTGTCACTGGGATAGGTAGAAAGAGGCACAGAATAAATGAGGTTGTAGATCAAGTAAGGTCAGAGAAAAGGAATGAAAAGAGCATTCCTTTTCTCTTTTTCATTTGACGAAGGCTTTTCCTGGGCTCTGACAGGCATAGCATAACAATGGGACAGAAATAGCAACTGTCTTTCCCAGAGGATCACCTCACAAGGAGCCACTCCAGCCAACAAAATGTTCATGAGCCCATGTGTTTATCTGCAATCGATTAAAGTGGTCCTTAGAGACGTTCAAACACAATCAATCAATAGTACTGAAGACCCGAACACAAAAGCTACAGTTCTACTTTGACCAGAGGACAATACAGACATTTATGTGATAGTCATCTAGCAATCCTTGACCCAGAATGCCACATACATTAATATCAATTTGTTATAAGTCTGACCTTAGACTTTTAATTCTAAGACAGATAGACTCAAATGTTGCAAGAGATTTTTTCAGAGACCATGAAAACATCATGGGTTATGTAATCACTATAATACATCCAAACTACCAAGTGAGAAAGCCAAAACCAGGGCAATGTCTGACAAATGATATATGTATTTCTGTCATGACAACTCTCTGAGAGATTAGCATGGCATGCCCTCCACTAATACTGGCACCCTTGGTAATTATGAGCAAAGGTGGTTGTAAAATTAAATCGGCATCTTTTATTCTTTTCATCTTTCATAAAAAAAGCACACAATTCTAACCTATCATTGAAGTAAAACAACGGAAAGTGTAGGAAAAATCTCATTATGAATTTTTTTTTCTAGTTCACATTGTCCACATTAATTGCAACTCCCTTTTCCCAAAATGATAGCTCTGAGTTTTCTCCTATAATGCCTGCTGAGTTAGAGAAACACCTGATATATCAGAGACCATTCCTTCATACACAATCTCTACATATCCTTCAGATTTCCAGTCCCATGTTGGTGCTTGTTCTCTTAAGTTCACCCCACTCATTTTCTATAGGGTTCAGGTCAGGGAACTTCGACGGCCATGGCAGAAGCTTCATTTTGTGCTCAGTGACACATGTTTATGTTGATTTAGATGTTGCGTTTTGTATCATTGTCCTGATGGAAGACCCATCCATGGGACATTATAAGATTTCTATCAGAGGCAGTCAGGTTTATATTTTTAATCTGTTGGTATTTAATAGAACCCACGATGCCATGTAGCTGAACAACATATCCAAGACCTCCAGCAAAAAAAAAAAAAAAACAGGCCCAAAACATTAAAGATCCAGCAGTATATATAACTGTGGACATGGGTTCTTTTTATCCCTGTTTGCACCAAACCCATCTTGTGGGTTTGCTGCCAAAAAGCTTTTGTTTTTTAGCTTCATCTGACCAGCGAAGTCAGCCACATCTGAAGTTCCAGTCGTGTCTGAAAATTGAATATGCTGGAGTTTGTTTTTTTTAATTGAGTGAGGAGAATTTTTCTTAAAACCCTCCCAAACAACATGTGGTGATTTAGGGGCTATTTGATTTTGTTAGGATTTTGTCAGGACGATATAGACACGCATCCTCTTCCAGGATGCAAATGCACTGCTGTACCAGGTGAGCTACCTAGCAAGTTTACTACATCAGAAAAGCTGTACATAAAGAGGTAGTTATGTGATTACAATATATTTTAATGAACAACTGTAGGCTTTCAAGCAAGAACTTTGCATTCCAGTCCTGCAACAGCTCTTTTTACAAATGTGAGACAAACTTTTGTGGTTTTAAATGTGAGGAATGGCTTCCACCTTGCCACTGTATTGTCTGTATATATGAAATGTGCATGTTTGTAAGTGTATAATTTTTTGCCTGATTTAGAATATAAAAGGATGTTCCTTTTTGACAAATAACTGACTGAGAGTTCAGACATGTTCAATGCAGGTGGGCTAATCGCAACATTTATGACTGTAAATCCCCATGAGCCTGTCCCTGAACTCTGTACAGAACAAATCATTTATACAACAGAACAACATCAGCTGCACTGCTGAGCCAATTATTTCTCTTTCTCTCTTTCTGTGTGTATGACAGATTCTTGGAAGATATTTTTCCTCACCAAACAGGGTTCACATGGGGTTATGCGCCACTCCACACCCTCAAATAATTTATCACCATTCAGCCCAGGTATGGCAAATCCCTAAAGACACAATTACCAAGCCCTTTTCACTTGAGAAATGACACACACACAAACACACAACACAACACAAAATACAGCTCTGCTCAGTTTCCTCCATTGTTATGTCAGGGCCTGTTCATTCTTTAGCATAACCAGCTGTTTTAGCAGCACAGACTGTCTGAAACAGCAACCGGGGTTAAAGCTAAATGTGCTAGACAAAAAAAAAAGCTAAATATATATTTAAATGGTTTGTAGTCAGTCTGTAATTATGAAATACTGTGCATTCAATATCAATTGACAGTAAGCAGTTGTCATGATCGGGGCTGTGGGGTTTCCCTCAGCCTCCTGAGGTCGCTATTCACACTGCACTTCTGATAGCATTCACCTGTCCTTGTCGTTAACACTGATTCACTCACAGCTGTTCACCATTTGCACTTTTGTATAAGAACTCTCATTTCTCACTCCTGCTTCATGTCTGCATTGTCTTTTGTCCTCTGTGTATTTTGTATTCTAGATTCCGGCTCTTGACCTTGTTCTTGTTTTGTTCTTTTAGTATTCAGTTTATGTCGTGTTGTGCCGTGTTGGCCTTTTGGTTTGGTTGTGTTTGTTTATTTGTTTAATTAAAACCCTTACCCTGCATTTGGACCCAGACTTCCTTTACTAATCCGTGACAGAATGCAGACATCGATGATGGGTCCAGCGGGGAGAATTTTTTTTGAGGGGGCAGCAACCACCTGCTCGGTTCCGGACACTGAGGGGATGTCCTTTGAGGTGGCGTCGGCAGCTCGGTTCGAGTTTATCTACGCCTGCCTGGCGGCGATGGACACCCGCAGTGCCGAGACGGCGCGGAAGCGCCCCTGCTTTGCAGAGGAGGTGGCGACGACCGCTCTCACTGTTCCTGACGCGGCGGTGACCGCTCTCGCTGTTCCTGACGCGGAGGTGACCGCTCTCGCTGTTCCTGACGCGGCGGTGACCGCTCTCGCTGTTCCTGACGCGGCGGTGACCGCTCTCGCTGTTCCTGACGCGGCGGTGACCGCTCTCCCTGTTCCTGACGCGGCGGTGACCGCTCTCGCTGTTCCTGAAGCGGCGGTGACCGCTCTCGCTGTTCCTGAAGCGGCGGTGACCGCTCTCGCTGTTCCTGACGCGGCGGTGACCGCTCTCGCTGTTCCTGACGCGGCGGTGACCGTTCTCGCTGTTCCTGACGCGGCGGTGACCGCTCTCGCTGTTCCTGACGCGGCGGTGACCGCTCTCGCTGTTCCTGACGCGGCGGTGACCGCTCTCGCTGTTCCTGACGCGGCGGTGACCGCTCTCGCTGTTCCTGACGCGGCGGTGACCGCTCTCTCTGTTCCTGACGCGGCGGTGACCGCTCTCGCTGTTCCTGACGCGGCGGTGACCGCTCTCGCTGTTCCTGATCCGGCGGTGACCGCTCTCGCTGTTCCTGACGCGGCGGTGACCGCGCTCTCTGTTCCGGACGCGGCGGTGACCGCGCTCTCTGTTCCGGACGCGGCGGTGACCGCGCTCTCTGTTCCGGACGCGGCGGTGACCGCTTTCTTTGTTCCTGACGCGGCGGTGACCGCGCTCTCTGTTCCGGACGCGGCGGTGACCGCTCTCTCTGTTCCTGACGCGCCGGTGACCCCGCTCTCTGTTCTGGAAGCGCCGGTGACCGCGCTCTCTGTTCCTGACGCGGCGGTGACCGCGCTCTCTGTTCCTGACGCGCCGGTGACCCCGCTCTCTGTTCTGGAAGCGCCGGTGACCGCGCTCTCTGTTCATTTTAAGAGAGATGTTGATGTATAAATAACATTTCAACTAATAGAATTTGAGTTTTTCTTCAATGGAAGTAGTTTTTTTTTTTTTCCACAGGAAATCAAATATACATAGGTTTCTTCAAGTTTCTTGGGACGTTGCCACAGTGCTTCTGGATTTAGTCTATATCAGGTTTTTCTGTTTCCTTGTGTAATTCCAGAGAGACTGGATGATGATGATGGTGAGGTCAGATCTCTGTGCGGAGCACAGGCTGTTCATACTTTACATAAATTATCAGGAAAAAATAGAGGTGAATAGAAAATAATGCAATGTGGTTAGGTTTAACAAACCTGGCTGCACCTGCATTTCCTAAATGAGAATGTGTTGCAGAAGTAAGATTTCTGATAATTTCAGGCTGATGTTCACATTTTGAATTGCACATTTGCACTATAGCTATTATTAAAGAGTGACAAAAAAGTGACAGATATTGCCTAACTTTAAATGGACTCCAGGGACAAAAATAAAATGATGATAAAACATTAAATATGTCTTTAAACTAAACTTAACTAGTAACCTGCAGCGGCAATTTAGCTAGCAGTACAACTGTAGACAGCTCAACCTCAAAAATGATAGTAACAGAAAAGTGTTCTTCAAAATTCCCTGAACTTTAAACAATTTATCCTAAATAAAAAAAAAAAACTTAATTTCTCTTGACAATCTTTAGTATACACTTTATCAGTGACAGCTCTCAAGGTCTGGACAGATTATTTTACATGGCATTCAAATAGTTTGTGTAGTTTTATTTTAAAGCTTCAGGCTGCTGGAGAGATTCTGCATACACTGACAAAATTTTTCAAATCACCATGACGGGCACAAAAATCTACTTCTGAAGTTTTTGTTGTTGTGTCAGAACTATTCAGAAATATTTGCTGAGTGAACTGAGAGCTCTCAAAATAGAGCATTTTTTCCCCAAGGAGAAGTCTGTGTAATATTTTTCAGCATTCAATGCTAATTCCTAGAGAGCAGGTATTAGCTTGGCAGATACATATTTGTGGTGTAGACTAATATATTCCAATATTTTGAGATGCACAAACTGTACATTGTGTGCTGAAATTAAGTGGACATTTTATTGCACTATATTTACTCACTAAAAATATTTAAAAATGTACATTTTGGAACTGACAGTAGGGGGAACTAACCCATCTGTTAATCTGCAAGTGGGCACAGTTATTAATACTGGATATTTGTTCGTTTTGAAATAACTTATTTGTAGGTTGAGGTTATTCTGTTCAGACTGTAGACACTACTAATATGAAATAAACCATCAATAGTTGAACAGAAACGTGCCTATTTTCTGTATCCCTGAGCTGTTTAACAGGAACCCAGTGTTAAGGCAGACTTTTGCACTCTCTTCCTCTTTTTCTGGCTGTCTGATGCACGTCCTCTCACTCTGTTAGCTCTGTCTGTCTGAGGAAAAAGTGCTTTGCACACACTTTTCAGGGCTTCATAATAATCATATGTTCAAAGGCTGCATGGAAACACAAAGGAGGGGGGGTGGGGGGATTTCAAAATGGGTTGCCATAGAAACAGTGTTGCAGCCACCAGAAAACTGGAGAGTCTTGGGATTCGGTACTTTTACTGTTCATCAGTTATTAACGTTGTATTGTGCTCATGCCACATGAGTCTCCAGCAGAAATGCTGGAAAGAAAGTGATGTCTGAGATGTTGTGGATTTGACTTCTATGACTTCTAATCATAGAAGTCCAGACTTGCTTTTGAGCAGTAAGGTTCAATTATGATATTTCCTATTGGAAAGCTTCTAACCTGTTTCTAATTACAAATTACTACTACGTTCACTATATTGCTTTTTTAGTATTGTACATTATTTGTTTACGAAAAAACTATGTGTCACGTAATAACAAGGGGGTCTGGGTCCAAATGCGGGAAAGTAGTTTTTTAATAAAAATAATAACAAACAAAACAAAACCAAAAAGCCAACACGGCAGACTAAACATAAACTGAACAAAACAAGAAACACGGTCAAGAGCCAGGATCTAGAATACAGAGTACACGACAGAACATAAAGACAATGCAGACATGAAGCAGGAGTGAGAAGTGAGAGTTCTTATAGTCCAGATAGTGAACAGCTGTGAGTGAAATCAGTGCTAATGACAAGACAGACGTGAACGATCAGGGGAGTGCAGTGCAAGGGGAACAGCGACCTCGAGAGGCTGAGGGAAGACCCACAGCCCCGATCATGACAGTACCCCCTCCCTACGGAACGGCTTCCAGACGTTCCCAAAGTCTGGAGGGAGGAGGAACGGAGGAAGGCAACTCAGGGGGAGGGATGGCGGGCCAGGCCCGTGCAGCGGAGTCCCAAGGACCCGCCTAGCCACCCGAGGAACGCGAGCCGGCCCCGCCGCCAGAGGAGCATCAGTGGACGCCGCCGCCATAGGAACGCGAGTTGGCCTCGCCGCCAGTGGAACGTGCGCGGTCACCGCCGTGTCAGGAACAGAGAGCGCAGTCGCCTCCGTGTCAGGAACAGAGAGCGCGGTCGTCTCCGCGTCAGGAACAGAGAGTGCGATCGTCTCCGCATCAGGAACAGAGAGCGCGGTCGCTTCCGCGTCAGGAACAGAGACGGCGGTTGCTTCCGCGTCAGGAACAGAGAGCGCAGTCGCCTCCGCGTCAGGAACAGCGAGCGCAGTCGCCTCCGTGTCAGGAACAGCGAGCGCAGCCGCCTCCGCGTCAGGAATAGAGAGCGCAGTCGCCTCCACGTCAGGAACAGAAGGCGCAGTCGTCTCCGCGTCTGGAACAAAGAGCGCAGCCGCCTCCGCGTCAGGAACAGAGCGCGCAGCCGTCTCCGCGTCAGGAACAGAGCGCGCAGCCGCCTCCGCGTCAGGAACAGAGAGCGCAGCCGCCTCCGCGTCAGGAACAGAGAGCGCAGCCGCCTCCGCGTCAGGAACAGAGAGCGCAGCCGCCTCCGCGTCAGGAACAGAAATCGTGGTGAGGGCCGCGTCAGGAACAGAAACAGTGGTCGCCTCCGCGTCAGGAACAGAGGTCTTGGTCTCCGGCGCGTCAGGCACGGAGATAGCGGACACCGCCGCGTCAGGCACGGAGATAGCAGACAACACCGCCGCGTCCGGAACAGAGAGCACGGTCACGGCCACCTCAGGCACGGAGACAGCGGACACCGCCTCGTCAGGAATGGATATGGCGTTCACCGCCGCGTCAGGAACAGAGGGCGCGGTCACCTGCGCGTCAGGAACGGAGACAACGGACACTTCTGCCTTCCCACGGAAAAGCCACTCCGCCCCCACCGCAAAGCGGGAATGCAGTCGCACACTTTCGGCCCTACAGGCCTCCATCTCGGCCAGGTAGCCGTGAATCACCTCCTCGAATCGAGCGGCCGACGCCGCCTCCGCCTCCTCGGAGAAAAAAAAATTACTCCCCGCTGGACCCATCTGTGATGTCTGCATTCTGTCACGTAATAACAAGGGGGTCTGGGTCCAAATGCGGGAAAGTAGTTTTTTAATGAAAATAATAACAAACAAAACAAAACCAAAAAGCCAACACGGCAGACTAAACATAAACTCAAACATAAACTGAACAAAACAAGAAACACGGTCAAGAGCCAGGATCTAGAATACAGAGTACACGACAGAACATAAAGACAATGCAGACATGAAGCAGGAGTGAGAAGTGAGAGTTCTTATAGTCCAGATAGTGAACAGCTGTGAGTGAAATCAGTGCTAATGACAAGACAGACATGAAAGATCAGGGGAGTGCAGTGCAAGGGGAACAGCGACCTCGAGAGGCTGAGGGAAGACCCACAGCCCCGATCATGACACTATGCTTCTAAAAAAAGAGGGAGAGTTGTAGCTGAATCCATGCAACTTTGCAAAGCTGTTTGCAAATATTATGATTTCTGGTTTGGTAAACTGTTGGTAATGATGGAACTTGTGAGTTTGGGATGGGACTGTCTGGTTCTGTGTTTATGCCCACTGTTTAATATATCTATATCTAGTCTTGGAGGAAGATAATAAAAAAATTGGAAAAGAG
>NC_133378.1:10087021-10154139 GCF_049309525.1 Garra rufa
GATAAGGAAACTAGTTTTTACTGTACTTTGACCAGGGACTCAGTCATGCTGAAATAGCTCTATGTCTGTCATTGATAAGCCATTTCAGAAGGAGGTTACAACTATATCACCATGGACCACACAGTGACTCTGCACAAGTGGGTATTTTCATTGCCCATCAGCTCCAGGAACAGGGAAATCTGCATGGTTACAGAATGATGTTTGAAAAAAGGTTGGCATTTTAAGACATTAACTTGTAAGCACAAAATGCTAAATACTTTTCTTTTAAGTATAAATAAGACTTTATTAGATGAATTTAAGACATATAACCTAATCTTGCTGCAAAACTTAGGACACAAAACTGTCATTGGAAAAGAAACTAAAGTAGCAAAAAGAAATAAATAAGAAAGTGTGATGAGACTAGATGACTTATCTTCTCATAGTTATTAGCAGTGGGTGTGCAAGCAAAAGCATGTTGAAGGGTGCTGAAAGAGTGCAAAAAGCAGTAGCAAAAAGCAATGGCTAAAAAGTCGAATAGGCAAACTGCAGAATTTGATGATGTCCTGAGTTTTTAAACTCGGTTGTTGGACACATCACAAATGGCATCTTGACTAATTAGACATTGTCTTAGCTTAGGGTATTGCTATGTTTCTCCTCCCAATACATAAATCAATGTGTTTTGTTATTAGTGTTATGTTATTAGCCATACAGAACAAATGTATGGGTTCCATACATGATAGGGAGTTATGCAATAGCCTGATATTCTTATTTTAGACATCATTTTGGTGCATATAAAAGCAGTCTCTGTAAGGTTCTGTGAACCTGAAGATGTGTTCTGTGAGGAACAAAAGGTCAAAGGGTCTAGAAGGAACCTTGTCTTTGTCCTGAGTAGGGGAAACCCCAAGAAAATCTTTAACCCATGACTGTCCTCATGGATTTGCTCTTAATGGTCATGATAAGGTGAGTTGGGATTATTAATAAGGGTTCTTTTGTTTTAATGCGGCAAGCTTTTCAAAGCTGTGAAAGAGTTGGTTTGCTGGGCTTGGTTTAGGCTGGCTGGCGCTAGAATCTGATTTATAATTATTCATGTTGTCTTGGGCCTCTTTGTGTAATTCGGCTCCTTGTGTTTCAACAATGTTCTGATCGAATCTTAAATTGCCTGATTCGCACTGATATGCTACAAATCTCTTCTGTCATTTTATGACCTCACTTTCCCTTCTCTTTAAAATGGTGAAATAAATAAATCATGTGAAATCATTAATAGATGTGTAGTTCTGAAAAATTACTGTGTAACATCGTTTTGGTGTGCTATTCTATAAACAATTTGCTCTTTTTCTTATTTACAAGACTTCTCTGGGACTCAGGACAGGCCCATGACCTCATTCGAATGTGTGCATGTGCTACAGTGAGACGGAAGAGTGTGAAAACACTGCAAATGGTTATCTTTATCTCTTATTTTCACACTTTTCATCACTGGGAGCTTTTAAGTTTTGGCTTGGGGAAAAATTATATATTATTGATGGATAAGCCATATGTGTATTAATCACATTCAAATAGTTTTTGTGGAAGGATGAGTCGTGTGCAGAAAGAAGAAGCAGGCTGAGAGTCATCCTGTTTGCAGAAGAAAATGCTCAGCGTTTTTGAGCATTCATGCTGGTTCACTCTCTGAGAAGCACTGAGATTTTTTTTTCTCACCCTTATACTGTCCAAATTCTAAAAGACTGAATTCACACCTCACATTATCAGGGGAACTCCTTTGCTTTTAGTCTACAGGTGTGAAGGACTGGATTTGTGTGTGTCAGCTCCACTCACCTTCATTTTCAGCTGTTATTTAAAGTATGTTACAAACACTTTCCAGTCACTGCCACTCTTTGAACCCTGAGTAATGCAAGTTCCCACATAGCAACTGATGTCTGGCCCAGCTCTGGGCCAAGCGAGCAGTTACACTCGGCCAAAATGCAGCAAAGAATTATGGCCCTTGTGTGGCCCAGATCTGGACTACAGACATGAGCCACACATGAGCCATAACTGGCCCAAATCTCAGCCAAATAGTAACTTATAACTAGCCCTGAACTGGGCCAGAACATGTTTTAATAGTGCTACCCAATCTCAGCCTCCAGTCAACCACATAGAGACCAATCTGATAGCAAGCAACCATTGAATCAATGTCAAAAAAATAGTTGATTTGCCAAAGTTGGGCCAAACAAGGGCCGAGTGTAACTACTTGCTTGCAATTGCTATGCGGGTTCTTGCTCTCAGGTTATTTCTGCTTTAGTGATTTTGTACACACTGAGTTTAGGGGATTAAATAAATAAATAAAAATCATTTAAAAACTTTTTTTTTTGCATCACACAATCTCCCTTTGACTGTTACAGTTTTTTTCAGTCGCTAACAAGCGTTTGTCCAAACAGTTGTCACATTTTCAAAACTCTAAACACAATTAGCACAGCATCGGTCTTTTGTGGCCATACCATTCACACATTTTATGTCGTTTTCACTCAATATGCAGTCAGTGAACACATTTCCACAATGCTTACATTTTCTTAACAGACAAGCTACAGTATACCTCCCAACAAAATTATGGATTGTTTTTGTAGTATTTACAAATGTTAACACACAACATCCCACAATAGCAAAAACAATATTCCAAACCTTAGATACAGTATAAAAACCTCTGCTTCTGCAATATCAGTTCAAAAACAATATCAATATCAAAAATATATCTCAGCTGATAATACAGTTTTTCTCAATTGCTAAGACACATTTCTTGAAAGCTGCTCTCCTTTTCTCTAAACTGTGAACACAAAACCCAATTTTCAAGCTACATTCACAAAATCTCAGACTCTTCTTGCAAAACCAAACTTTCACCTCAAAACAGTTCAATCTGTGCTCAAAACTGAACTATGTTGTCAAATCGTGCCCCGAGTCAATCAAAATTAAAAACACTACTGAACAGTCACTAAACACTACGTAGAAAAATAGAAAACACAATGCTCAGGACATGAAGCTGGAGAAATAAATGTTTATTGTTCACTGTAGGCTAAATGCATGTTGCAAAACAAAGAAAACCTGTGCATTTAGCACTTGTACAAAAAGACAAAACAGAAAGCTTGTGCATTTACACGTAGCACTTTCTAAAAACAAACAGAAATCCTATGCGTTTGTCACTTGTGAACAGTAAGCCCATGTAAAAATAAAGTACAAAAATATACAAATAAGTGCAATACTCAGCCTCAGCATCATGTCTCCGTACTGGGTCAGGCCACAGGACTTCATCCACATCACAGGCCACATTTTGTCTGGCCAGGCAACAACATAGATGGGAAGAGTTCGTGTGAGAGGAGGTCGAGGTGGTCGAGGTGGTCAGCGAAGACAAAGAACAGTAATATCTGATGAAATCAGAGCTACTGTGATTGACCATGTTCTTGTCCATGGTATGAGCATGAGGGAGGCTGGACAAAGGGTACAACCAAACATCAGTAGATTCACTGTGTCCACCATAATCCGAAGATTTAGAGAAGAGAACAGGTAATTACCATTTTTTGACATTATAGGACAGTATGTAAATGTTGACAGCAATTACTGTGACATACTATAGAGCTGGTAAGTCCCGCCCATCCGTAAAACCCCACTGGACCTCTAGATTGAAAAATCGTCAATGCAAGTGAATGTGAGAAAATACAGTTTTTTCTGAATGCTTAAGCGCTAATGGTGATTCTTGTAGCACAATTTCTAAAACTATTAATACGTATAGCAAAACCACTCACTGAGTTTGCAAAACTAAAAGCACAAACACTGCTTTGCACTCAGTTTGCAATTTTGTAACACACACTTTGCAGAACTTTAAACACAACTCACTGCTTACACTCAATTACCAAATTTCCAACACACTCCTAGCAAAATTATATACATGTATGGCTATCATTAACACTATTTTGTGTTCTGACTTTGTCTTGGTTTTGATGAGTGTGAATAAACACCAATACTTGAAGTTTGGATCCTTGTATGTGTACATGACACTATGACAAAAGTTTGACCTCAAATTGACATCTGTACACAGGGAAAGCAAAAGCCAGATGTGTTTTGTATTCATACCATCAGTGTGCAGTTGGCACATTGTGTGCTTAGTAGATGATGGCTTGTGTTTACTGTTTGTTACGAAAACACCATTTTTACGAAGGTGTGAAGAGTTAATCTAGCTGTGTTCGCTTTTGCAAGAGAACTACAATGTTTTGATAATTGGGTGAAAGGTTTTCTTATTTGTGTGTAGAGTTTTGCAAAAATAGCCAATAGTTACAAAAAATGTGCTTAAGCAATCAGAAAAAACTGTAATTATTTGACTATACTGTAATGTCAAAAAAATGGTAATTACCTGTTCTCTTCTCTAAATCTTCGGATTATGTTGGACACAGTGAATCTACTGATGTTTGGATTTCATCAGATATTACTGTTCTTCGCTGACCACCTCGACCACCTCTCACACAAACTCTTCTTCTCAGGCCTCACAAACCAGTGCTCTCTGAACTGGCTTACTGTATATGTTCCCTCACATCATTAACCACAAGTGTGATCAGTTTTGAGTTGTTGTGTTCAAGTGGTGACACCTGTGCTTTAATTGTGTTTGACTTTTGTCACCTGTGCTCACCATTATGCAGCACGGGTGCATCGCAATGAAAATGTGTTGGCAAGTTGTGTCTAAACAGGTGAAAAGTGCTTATGGTTTTGCCAAAAGAGCGATTGATTCAATCAATGGGTTCAGGCAACTGAGCATTTGGTTCAGACATTAGGGTTTAGTGTTTTAGCAATTGAGAAATACTGTAAACAAACAATTGAATAGTTGATTTATGTTGGGTAAATTGGGCCAACCACAGCAGATTCCAGTCTGGCTTAGACTCAGAGGCAGTCATTTTTTTCTATTACATTTACACTTATACAGTAAAATGAGGACTTTGAGGAGTGATGTTTTGGAAACAGGGTTGGGGTCAATTCAGGAATGAACTCAACAATTCCAATTCAAAGAAGGAAATGGAATTGGAATGGAATTAGAATTGGAATTCAACAACAATTACAGGAAAGAGAGTTGGAATTGAATTGGAATTACAGGAAGTGGAATTCAATTCAGGGAAATTCCACTGAATTCCATTTACAGTTTTTTTCAATCGCTAACAAGCGCTTACCCATACTTCAGATACTTTTTCTAAACTCTTAACACAGACTCGCAACTACAAAACACAATTGGCCAAATGGATAATTTTCTTTTCAAAAATACATTTTGTTAAATATATACTAACTCTTCATTTCAAAACAGAACACATCTTTCTCTGCACACACTAACTTTACCAAAACACTGGAAACCTGACTCAAAATGAAATTATTCTGTCAAAGAATAACACTTGTTTTCACTTCACAAGGTACATGCAGTCAATCAAAGTACACCAGGTTTCAAAATACTGGCTACTGTTGACATTACAAAAACTGCATAGACTTTTTATGTTTCAGTTTTACAGGTATTTGCATGCAAAATATGCAATCCACCGTTTTGACACTAAATTTCTTGGTTGGGAACTGTATGTCCACATGTACAGTAATGTTCACATTCAAAAGCATTCCAGTAAAAAGCAAATATGTTTCTTTTTCTGTTTATTACAAGAGGTACAGTAGAAACACGGTATGATAGAACAGAAAAAGTTTTACAGTCTTGATTACAGTGAACAAAATATCCATGAAACACACAAGAGCATTCTGAAATTCCAATTCACTTCTTGGAATGGAATTGGATTTGGAATTGGAATGTCAGGAAACTGAATTGAAATCAAATAAATTCCATTAAATTCCACTTGAGTTGCTAGTTTCTAGTACATTAAATATTGTAAATCACATAAACTACAAACCTATAAAATAAATACAGAGTACTGTATGTTTAGTTGGTTAAGCATGATCATTTCACATGCCAAATTTCAGGAAATTATGATAATTCGATGCAATAAAAAGTGAATGGAATACATGAATGAACATGACTAATTTTTTTTGCGAGTTGAGACATATATTATGTGGTAATCATATATTGAATGTACAGTACATACAGAAACACCACTGTCATTCAATTAATTTTTTATTTACTTGCATTTGATCAACTCTATTTCATACATTACTTGGTATTTGTAAAGCATCATAAATAAAGTTCAAATGTATGTCTCTAAATGCAATCACAAATAGATGCTCAGAAACAGCAATAAATGGAATTCAGTGGAATTTCCCTGAATTGAATTCCACTTCTTGTAATTCCAATTCAATTCCAACTCTGTTTCCTGTAATTGTTGTTGAATTCCAATTCTAATTCCATTCCAATTCCATTTCCTTCTTTGAATTGGAATTGTTGAGTTCATTCCTGAATTGACCCCAACCCTGTTTCCAAAACATCACTCCTCAAAGTCCTCATTTTACTGTATAAGTGTGAATGTAATAGAAAAAAAATTACTGCCTCTGAGTCTAAGCCAGACTGGAATCTGCTGTGGTTAGCCCAATTTACCCAACATAAATCAGCTGTGTGTCAATTATTCAATTGTTTGTTTATTATCAGCTGAGATATATTTTTGATATTGATATTGTTTTTGAACTGATATCATTGCAGAAGCAGAGGTGTTTGTACTGTATCTAAGGTTTGGAATATTGTTTTTGCTATTGTGGGATGTTGTGTGTTAACATTCGTAAATACTACAAAAACAATCCATAATTTTGTTGGGAGGTATAGCTTGTCTGTTAAGAAAATGTAAGCATTGTGGAAATGTGTTCACTGACTGCATACTGGGTGAAAACGACATGAAATGTGTGAATGGTAAGGCCATAAAAGACCGATGCTGTGCTTATTGTGTTTAGAGTTTTGAAAATGTGACAACTCTTTGGACAAACGCTTGTTAGCGACTAAAAAAAACTGTATTGCTATTTCTGAGCATCTATGTGTGATTGCATTTAGATACATACATTTTAACTTTATTTATGATGCTTCACAAATACCAAGTAATGTATGAAATAGAGTTGATCAAATGCAAGTAAATAAAAATGAGAACTGTACATTATGAATTAATAATTGAATGACAGTGGTGATAAGTTTCTGTATGTACTATACATTCAATATATGATTACCACATAATATATGTCTCAACTCACAAAAAAATGAGTCATGTTCATTCATGTATTTCATTCACTTTTTATTGCATCGAATTATCATAATTTCCTGAAATTTGGCATGTGAAATGATCATGCTTAACCAACTAAACATACAGTACTTTGTATTTCTTTTATATGGTTGTTGTTTATGTGATTTACAATATTTAATGTACTATAAACTAGCAACTCAAGTGGATTTTTTTGGAATTTATTTGATTTCAATTATGTTTCCTGACATTCCAATTCCAAATCCAATTCCATTCGAGGAAGTGAATTGGAATTTACCATTCATTCTCAATTCAATTCCTTTCAAGATCGCAGAGATTAGATACAGTAATTTTGTGCTTTTTTTAGACCCCTTTTTTATCTGGGCTTTTTGCTGTTGTTATTTTTATTTTTTTATTTTATTTTTTTTTTTTTTGTTCAGAATGCTCGTGTGTGTTTCATGGATATTTTGTTCACTGTAAGCAATACAGTAAAACTTTTTCTGTTCTATCATAGAATGTTTCTGCTGTACCTCCTGTTATAAACAGCAAAAAGAAACTTATTTGCTTTTTACTGGAATGTTTTTGAATGTGAACATTACTGTACATGTGGACAGACCAACCAAGAAGTTCCCAAGCAAGAAATTTAGTGTCAAAATGGTGAATTGCATGTTTTGCATGCAAATACCTGTAAAACTGAAACATAAAAAGTCTATGCAGTTTTTGTAATGTCAACAATAGCCAGTATTTTGAAACCTGGTGTACTTTGATTGACTGCATGTACCTTGTGAAGTGAAAACAAGTGTTATTCTTTGACAGAATAATTTCATTTTGAGTCAGATTTCCAGTGTTTTGGTAAAGTTAGTGTGTGCAGAGAAAGATGTGTTCTATTTTGAAATGAAGAGTTAGTATATATTTAACAAAATGTATTTTTGAGAAGAAAATTATCCATTTGGCCAATTGTGTTTTGTAGGTGCGAGTCTGTGTTAAGAGTTTAGAAAAAGTATCTGAAGTATGGGTAAGCGCTTGTTAGCGATTGAAAAAAAAAAACTGTAACACTGCACTGTTAGGCTGGAATTCATGCTCAGCCTTTGTGAACAGTAAAGCCTGCCTTCTTTGATTTGACTGACCGTATCAGTCATTTTGACACTGACGAGTTGGTCCACTGAGGCAACTCAGATGAGAAAGTCAATTATGTTGGCATTAGAAGTATCATGCAGCACATGCTGTAAGTGTGTTATTATTAAACAATTTGACATTGGTGATGGCTATTGCAATGTTTTCAGAAAATCTACATAGAACAAGATGTTATCACATGTCTGGACAGTGCTTTGTTTAAAGCAACAGCTTAAAGGCAGTAAACAAAACTTTCTAATATAGCTAAAAGAGGGTTCAGAATAAACTCCATGTAGATTTAATTCAAGTGTTTACTATTAACTGATAAGTACAAATTAAAGTCAATTGTGTGGTTACAATGGTATAGCAAATATTTATATTCTTTGTGAGTGGTGTTTGCCCATGCAGAAGTCACTTCCACAATACTAAAGCGCTGTCGGTGGATGCTAGGGTGTTGTTAGGTATTTACTAGGAGGTTGTTACTGACTATAGTCAAAAGAGCTCACCCCAACATTTTTATTATTTTCTAAAAAAAATATTCCAAATATAATTTGAATGTAGGTGTATGGAATTTTCTGTAATATTTACAAAGGCCTTTTTTCCTCTTTTTTTTCTTCAGTTCTGGTTCCCATATTTTGCTGTGGGGAGGTTTGTAAATTTGGCATACAACACACGGTCTTATTATTCTTTTTTATGCTGGAAGTTAACACAACCTCTGATTCAGTATCTCCAAAGCATTGTAATACATCAAATATATATATCCAACATCTCACACATCAGAATGCCAGATGTAAATGTAATCCTGTTTAAGAATATGCAGACACTATTCAGATGTGATACATGTTAATGGAGTGCCACAATCTGTTGCAACATGATGCTTGAATTAGCAAAAAAAGATTCCATAGTTTATTACAGTTTTTCTCAATTGCTTAAACACATTTCTTGAAATTATGCCTCTTATTTGCGAAACTCTAAACACAAATCCACAACTCCTAACTCATTTCCCCAAACTTCCTATATTGAGGTCAAAATGAAGCTCTCCACTCAAAACAATTCAATCTTGCTGAAAAACCAAACTTTGCTTTCAGACATGACACACAAATCCTCAAAAACAAACACACTACAAAACAGTTTTACACACTGATGAGATAAATTCAAAACAATACTACAAAAACAATACAAATAAAAAAAATTTCACATTATGAACACAACAAATCTATTCCTTTGCAAGTGTTTTATTCCTTAATTAAATGTACTGTAGAGTACAGTACAAAACAGCAAAAAACAACAAAATAATTATTCTGCCCAGCATCCTGTCTTTGGTCTGGGACAGGCCAAAGAACCTCTTCAGCATCACAGGCTAAATTAGCCCTGGCCAGGAGCAGGGGTAAAATCCTCTTGCATGCCTGATCCAACCCTGGCACTCATCAACTAAAATATTGAGACTGCTTGTCTTCTTGTCCTTGCTCTTCCTCTGTCTCTTCCATGTTGTTGTCGTCATCGTCCTCCTTCTCCTCCTCCTCTTCCTCTTTCACCTCCTACTCTTCCTCTTCAAAATTACACATTACTGTATGTGGGATATTGATTGAAAAAGACTGGATAGGATTCACAGTTACACTTGTACTAGTGGTCTGACAAAAAATAAAAAAAATAAAATAAAATCACACAGCGTCATTGTGAAACAGAAAAAAAAGAAATATGGGCACAAAGGTGAAAATAAAAATAAGAAAGTCCACTGTCAGAATTTGTAACTCCTGTGTTGTCCTCTGTCTATATGCTTTCCAATGGAAGGTTCATGAGATGTACCTTTGAGCTATTTCAGAGAACTACTTTATCATTGGTTGATCTATATTATCTTCATTAGTGAAAGTCAAGATTCACTTGAATAATTCATGGCAAATTTACAAAAGTCTAATAGAAATGTGTAGAATATATGATTGACAGTTTAGGACAACTAGATCAAAAATTTTGCATTTAGGTAATGATTTATACGATGAGCTAATGACTTGATGTTTTGAGGGGTAAGACTATTGCACAGAGAACGTCTCAGGTTACGTATGTAACCCTGGTTCCCTGAGGGAACGAGACACTGCGTCATCAACGCTTTGGGGAACGCCATTGGCGAGCCGCACTCTGAACATGTCTACAACCAATGAATTGACGGGAGTGACGCACCGGCGCGGTGACGTCACCGGCGTGGTGACGTAAGCGACCGGGAAGTATAAAGCACGTGCGTTTGATGCCGGCGTCAGCTTCTTAGGGAATGAAGCGAGCGCCGTAGGGATGCGGGAATTATGGTCCATGACGCAGTGTCTCGTTCCCTCAGGGAACCAGGGTTACATACGTAACCTGAGACGTTCCCTTCCGGGAACTCGAACTGCGTCATCAACGCTTTGGGGAACGAGACTACCCACGCCCCCATGATTCCAAATCCCTGCGCAGTTTCTGTTTGCTGCTAAGCCAAGGGAAAGGAACGCGTTGTGTCTCTGGTGCATCACTCCAGAGAAGAAGTTCCCTCTGTCTGGTAACACTAAGGCGCCAGAACAAGAAGGAAATAGTGTCTGGAATACTTACCTGCCAAGACACTGTGATAACTCCGCCTGGGAAATCTTGCCAGGACGCGAGTGGTATTACACCTCTGTCTGGGAACCATACGTGCCAGAACAAGAGGGAGAATAATCCATGGTCTAGTAATCTACTAGAACCAGAGGGAGAGTATTCCTCGGCCCTCGGTCACACAAGGAAAGTGGTAGACCTCTGCCTGGTCGCCAGCCAGAGCGAGAGGTACTCCTCGGCCCTCAGGCGCACGAGGAGTCTTAGTCCTTTGTCTGGGAATAGCCAGAACAGGAGGGACCGCAATAACCATTGTCTAGTATTCCACGGACAAGATGGTGTAGGTAGTCCTCGGCCCTCAGGCCCACGAGGACAGTGCACTCCAGGGGCGGAGCCAGAGGGGTGGCTTGGGGTGGCCCACGCCACCCCTGAGAATTGATTGGCCACCCCAGGTGCCACCCCAAAATCCTACTCTACGATTGGCCATTAACGTGCTCAAAGGCGGAACCGTTGTTGACGCACTTGCTGCCATTAAATCAGCGCGGGGGCTTGGACGGTCAGACACCAGAACTCAGAAATGTAAGTAGCAAATGTTTGATGTAAGCTAACCAACAATACATGGCTTACTGTTTTTTAGCATGTGAGTTTACAGCACTACTACTTGTGCTAGCACGCAAAGATATCTATTTACCTGTCACATCTGCCTTGATATCTAATCGCACACACAGCCCAGTATTAAGTCTGTTGAATCACGTCATGTATGCTAGGCTAATTTATCTACTGTACCTGCCTTTTTTCTGCTTTTCTGCCTACTCAGTCGACATTTGCTAGGTCATTAACTGTTAACTGTAGGCTACTTTTGTAAAAAGGATTTAACGATTTATCATTAGCAGATTAGCAGACGCAATTTTATGCAAAAAAACGTAGCCTACATTATATTTTAACCAAGGAACCAAATAAAACACGCCAGCAAGGTAACGTTAGCTCGCCGGCCCCTACCTTCAGTAAGTTAGGTTTAGGCTATATTCCCAGATAAATTCCACGCACGGTTTCGTTTTTGTTTGTTCTAACGTTATATATACAGTCAATGTTTTCAAGCCCTGTGTTGCTAACATACCTAGGCTGTGAAATTAAGGTCTAGCCTACTGGTGGGTTTAATTGAATTTGAGCAATAGGAAACCAATTTACATCTGGAGATAGTTCTTTGTGCTCGCCAAAATCATAGAAATTATCATTACAAGACACTTACAGTAGCTCCTGTAATCCAAGACAGATTTTCTTCGAGTTGTTAGGCTTTAGAGTATTTAGTTTAACAAATGACATGGAAACAAACTTAATTCATCTCATCCACATATCCTTATGCACAATGCACAACAGTTTAGCTTAAACCGTGAGAATCAAGCAAACCTCACGGCCGTCAGCAGGGCCTTAAAGTGACAGGCACTGAATTCGACTTGCACATCACCAATGCAGTAATGACATGAAAGAGTAGTCTATATAGTTTAAACTTTATAAATACTAATAGTTTAGCTCACAGGACAGATGTGGCCTTTGATTAAGCTTTAATTTTGTGTAATTAATTGTAAATAATACGTTCTTTGTTGTTCATTGTGCCATTTCTTGTTCGTTTCATTTCAATTTCTAATAATAATGTAAGTAATAATTACTAATAATGTAAATGGAAGGAAATCTGACTTCATTGCACTGCAGTATGATAAGTTTGTTTATTTATATTTGATTTTATTCAAATAAAAAGAAATTTGATGTAAGAGTACGGTCTTTGTCCTTCAATTTATGAGTATGGTGTTTGATGCATGATTTTATGATTCCACCCTTGAATTAATCAGTGCTCCACTAAGGCCACCCCTGTTAAAAAAGTCTAGAATCGCCACTGGTGCACTCGACCTCAAGAGTGCTCCTCGGCCCTCAGGCTCACGAGGAGAGGGTAGACCTTTGTCTGGGGTTCCGCCAGAACAAGAGGGACTCAAGAGCTCGGCCTGGTACTCCCGCCAGGACACGAGGAGAATAAGCCATTGTCTAGCATACCGCGGACAAGAGGGCACTGCAATCCTCGGCCCTCGGGCACACGAGGAAGACAGTAATAGGCCTCTGCCTGGTAGCCAGCCAGCGCAAGAGGCACTCCTCGGCCCTCAGGCGCACGAGGAGTCTTAGTCCTTGGTCTGGGAGAAAGCCAGAACCAGAGGGACCGAAATACACTCGGTCTGGTAGCCTTGCCAGAACAAGAGGGGAATAAGCCATTGTCTAGTATTCCACGGACAAGAGGGCGATATGATCCTCGGCCCTAAGGCACACGAGGATAGAGTTCTCGACATTTGCCTGACATTTGATCAGTGCAGAGGGAGAAATAGTCCTCAGCCCAGAGAGTTCCTCGGCCACACGAGGAAGGTAGTCAACCTCTGTCTGGTCGCCAGCCAGAGCGAGAGGTACTCCTCGGCCCTCAGGCTCACGAGGAGAAGGTAGTCCTTTGTCTGGGGTTCAGCCAGAACAAGAGGGACTCAATAGCTCGGCCTGGTACTCCCGCCAGGGCACGAGAGGAATAAGCCATTGTCTAGCATTCCGCGGACAAGAGGGCACTGTAATCCTCGGCCCTCGGGCACACGAGGAAGACAGTAATAAGCCTCTACCTGGTAGCCAGCCAGCGCAGGAGGCACTCCTCGGCCCTCAGGCACACGAGGAGTCTTAGTCCTTGGTCTGGGAAGAGCCAGAAACCAGCGGGACCGAAATACACTCGGTCTGGTAGCATCCTGCGCCAGAACACGAGGAGAATTAAGCCATTGTCTAGCATTCCGCGGACAAGAGGGCTGTATAGTTCTCGGCCCTCAGGCACACGAGAACAGTGGACCTCTGCCTGGTTCGCCAGCCAGTGCGAGAGGTACTCCTCGGCCCTCGGGCTCACGAGGAGTCTTAGTCCTTGGTCTGGGAAAGGCCAGAAACCAGAGGGACCGAAATACACTCGGTCTGGTAGCTTCTTGCGCCAGAACACGAGGGGAATAAGCCTTTGTCTAGTAGTCCACAGACAAGAGGGCTATATGATCCTCGGCCCTCAGGCACACGAGGATAGGGTTCTCAACCGCTGCCTGCCATATGACCAGCGCAGAGGGAGAAGTGCTCCTCGGCCCTCAGGCACTCGAGGAGAAAGTAGGCGAAAAGACTTCTCTTCTTTCTTGATAGAAAGAATGCACCTTGAGAAGTCTCCTCCTGGCTAGGGAGGGGGCTGAATTTCTGGGCTTAGCCTTTGCTAAGGCGAGGGGACAAAGGAGCCAGGAGTGGCTCTGAGGTCGAGTTCATAGAATCTGACGTAATGTCAGAGGCGAGGACCAACCCGCAGCACTGCAGATGTCCTGGCTAGGGACACCTGCCATCAGAGCTTTTTAGAGGCAGACAGCCTCAGGAGGAGTGAGTCTTGACTCCCCATGGAGCTGGGAGACCAGAGGACTTGAAAGTAGTAGAAATGGCATCCGTGATCCATCTACTGATAGCTCTGATCGTGCCACATGCTTTCTTTCGTGGCCGTATGTGCCCAGTGCTCACACTGGACAGATATACTTCCCATTGGTCGCACTCCAAGAATGGAGGTAATAGAGGCTTGAGACCCCTCGGGGTCTCAACCTGAGTGCACCACCGAGGAAACCATACCGACGAACCACCACGAGGGGCGTGGTAGGCCAATAAGCCGCCACGACACCCTCAGGATGGAGTGAGCTGGTTTAGTGGGTTTGCGGGGACTCTAGTACTGTACCAGCGGGCAGTAACTAGGTCTAGATGGTGTTCGTGACACCATGAAGCAAACAAGTTCCACTTAAAGTTTCCTCGTAGAGGAAGCTCTGGATAGGAGCAGGGTCTCAATCAACCTCGGTTGAGAGACCCGAGTCTATGAGTTGCGCCCCCCCAGGGGCCATACTCATAATTTTCCACCTCTCCATGTGGGGGTAGCAGACCGCGCCCCCAGCTTGAGAGGGGAGGTCCAAAACCATGGTTGGACTAGCCGTGTCGATGCCGGCATGCTCTTTCCAGAACTCCAGGGCGCACAGCGATCGGGAGAATGCGTACAGACGCAGCCTTGGCCACGTCTGTACTATGGCGTCCAGTCCGGGCGGACCTGGATGTACTAGGGAGAACCAGAGAGAACATTGCGATATCTATCGAGTCGCTAGAGGTCCCATCTTCTGAGTCTCCATGCTTCATCACTTCCTGATGGAGCTTCGATCTCCCGACCGTGGAGGAAACGTGTGACCAGGGGACTCTGCGCACTAACCTTCTTATTTTTATTTAGGTTAGTCCCGCGGAGGGTGAGACTGCGGAGACTCCAGTACTGTACCAAGCGGGCAGTAAACTGGGTCAAAACTGGTGTGGATTACACCGTGCGGTCGATCACTTCCTACAGGTCATAGGGTTTCCTCATAGGGGGAGCTCTGGAGTGAGGGATGGTCTCAGCAACCTCGGTGGAGAGACCGGCCTCTATGAGATGTGCCCCCTCAGGGGTCACACTCATTCCAGAACTCCCGGGAGCAGAGCGATCGGGGAAAGGGCGTACAAAACGAGGCCTCGGCCACATTTGTACCATAGCGTCCAGTCCCGCAGGAGCTGGAAGCGATAGAGAGCACCAGAGGGGACATTGCGATGTCTCTCGAGTCGCAAATAGATCCACCTGAGTCTGGAAAGACAGTCTCTGCTTCACTCATTCTGGGTGAAGCACATATTCCCCGGGCCTCGGCCCCTGCCTTGGCAGGACGTCTGCTCCCATAGGAAACCAAGGTTTCTTCCACATGTCTAGAGCACGTAGGCATTGCCGCGTGACTCTAATGCGAAATGGGTTTCCCCTCGGGGAGAACCCCTTGGTTTTGAGCCACCACTGAAGCGGCCTCATGTACAGCAGTCCAAGAGGTATCACGTTGGATGCAGCTGTCATAAGACCTAACAGTATTTGAAACTGTTTTACAGTGAGTGACCAGCCTAGCTTGGTCGCATTGGCTGTAGTGAGGATCGACTCGAGCAGGTGACATATGTGCCTGCGTCATGATCGAATCCCACACGACAACTTGGATAAGTGGTTCTCTGTGATGGAGAAAGCACACTTTTCTTGCGAGCGAGAACAACACCTCGACGTTGAACCGCTAACCAGTGCTAGGCCGAAAGGAAGAGCTCTGTCTCGGTAAGCTTTGTCCCTAAAAGCAACCCACAGAAACTTCCTGTATTGAAGAAGGACGGAGATGTCTTTCAGATCTATTGTGACAAATCAGTCCTCAGACCTGATTTGAAACACTGACAGTTTTGAACTTCAGTTACTGACTGAGAGGTTAAGCTGTCTGAGATCAAAGAAGGACCGCAGTCCGCCATCCTTCCTGACTAGGGACCACCTCGATGGTCCCCTGTCCAGAGCCTGCTCGGGGCCCACCTTGGTGGGAAATACCCCGCTATACCTTCCTCACAGTACGCAGGACCCATGTAGATGCTTTCGGCAGTAGTATCAACGCTGCCAGAAATTCTACTAAGGGTACCAGCCTTTCGAGACTGGCCTCTGATTTGCCCTGAGCTTCCAGCTCAGTGCCCTGTAACGGAGAACCGGCAGGACACCTGAACTGACTGTGATAGCTGTAAATGCGGGCAATTGAGGGAGCGGAACGTCGGCGATTGTTGGAGGAAGTACCGCACCGCGGGCTTCCACAACCAGCAGTTGACCGCCAATTGTCAGAAGGGAAAGGAGATAGGCTTTGGTAAGCCGTCTACATTCCCAACAGACCTAGCTGCGACCGCGTGCAGCTGCCGTTCTACCTCCTTCTTATTCAATAACCAGACCTTGAAAGTCTACTACGGAAACCAGTCTCTCAAGACTGGTGTCTGGTGTTACTAGAGATATTGATTCAGTGCCCTGTAACAGCTAGCTGGCAGGGAACACCTGAATCAATTCTTCTGAGCACCCCCGTGGGGGTGGCGAACTCTCTAGCTCCGCTACGTTTCCGGGCGGAGAGACCAGAGAATGATGTTCGCGGGAGACTGCCGCGCCCTGTAACACTGGCAGGGTTAGCTGACGAATCTCCTAAGGGCCCCGAAGAGGGGCGGCCACCATGTATTGTGGTGAACCACCGACCTCCACGAGAGGGACTGCCCTTATTGGCACTGTACCGCAGTAGTCAGGGCCATATTATGCGAGGATCTCTCAGACTAAAGCACGACCCTCAGATCGGCTTAGTCTTTGAAGCCCCCGGTCAGGAGTGTTGCTAATCCCGCCCTCTAGGTCTCACCGGAGGGAAACAGGCTGCAATGCTCCTATTATGAGCCTCTTTTTTTTTTTGTACATTTTGCCCATCAAGCCTGAAAAGCAAAGACGGAGCTTTCAAGGATGATGCCAGGCTGGGCGACAGATAGCTGATTAGCGTCTGTTCAACCCGCGGCATCATCTTTCTTTCTAGTTTTTCCCATGATCTAGACAGTTCAGTGTGCAGATCGGGGAAGAACAGACAGCTCCGTTTTGGAAGTGCTGACTTAGTCCGCGGAAAACAAAAAGTTTGCTTTTCTGCGGCTCATTTTTTGCATTAGTCAGCACGTCCAATAGCTCCTCATGCTGAGGCGATCAGGGGGGGGCGGTTGAATACTTTCGACAACGTTCTCCACATCAACCTCCTCAGAGGAAGATAGGAGAAGCGCTGAAAACACTTCCTGGAAGGAAGGAACCGCATTGCGGGCTTCCTCATCCAGTAGGAGTTTTACCGATCCAATAAGGAAGGAGATAGGGGATCACCCGTCTCCGTTCCTTCTAGCAGATCTGGCTGCGAACCCCACGAGTGCAGCTGCCGCTCCGCCTCGACGGAAGCGGGGCCAGACCCGCGAGGAACGCTAGCGAAAGCCCCCTCCTCGAAGAGGGCTTTCTGGGGACGGAGCACCCGCAGTGGAGAACGCTCACACTGCAGGCAGCCAACCCCCTCAAGGGCTGACTGTGCATGCTCCGAACCCAAGCAGACCATACACAGACTGTGTGTATCCCTGCCAACAATGAAGCGCTGGCAGGGAAGAGCACACTGTCTATGTGGCTGCTCAACCGCTTTTCTAGAAATGTTTCTTTCCCCCTTTTGGTTGACATATTGCTCAAATAAAAGTTGTGCAAACTGGCACAAAAAACAGCAATATGCAGACAGACAGACACACACAGAGCGCTCGCTGAATGACAAAAGGTGACGCCGGCATCAAACGCACGTGCTTTATACTTCCCGGTCGCTTACGTCACCGCGCCGGTGACGTCACCGCGCCGGTGCCGTCACCGCGCCGGTGCGTCACTCCCGTCAATTCATTGGTTGTAGACATGTTCAGAGTGCAGCTCGCCAATGGCGTTCCCCAAAGCGTTGATGACGCAGTTCGAGTTCCCGGAAGGGAACTACAGTATATAATACATTTTGAGCAACATGACAATAGCAACTGATAATGTAGGAAACTGCAGACAAATGTATATTTCATTTCTGATCTGAGAAATGCACCAAAGTGACTGAAAAAAACTTTTATCCTTTTATCTCCATCGAAGGTTCTGATTGGTGTGTGCTAAATTTTGACTCCTAGTGTTTCCAGTTGGGTAATTGTGTGCTAATTGAGCTCAAACTTCGCAGACTTGAGTGAACAATATTGAATGCTTGTGCTTTCTAAATGACCTCATGGTGTAAGCACTGAGAAATGTAGGGATTTGTGTGTAGAGTTTTGAAGTAACAGTTCACCAAATATAACTCATGTGTCAAAGCAGGGAATAGTGTTTATAGTTTAGGGAAATGGGTGTGCTTTTTCAAAAATGGCGTTATAGTTTTGAAATTTTAGTTCAAAAGACTGGTTATAGTGTTTTAGCAATTGAGAAAAACTAATGATTTCAGGCAAGGGTGCCCTCTGCTGACTGATTTTACTGTTAAATGTATTTGCTTTTAATCTTATAAACATAAAGACACTGCTTTGTTTATTTAGCTTTGTTCTAGTTTAGCCTCTTTTTTTTCAAATCAGCACATAGGAAGTCACCTTTCTCTGCCATCTCAGTTAAAGTTACTTTTTTTACAGTCCCCATTTCCTTCATTATTTAGACATTACTTATTTTATTTATTGCTATATACTGTGTTGTTTACTGAGTTACACACTTTAGAAGTGTGGTTTAGAAATGAAATCATGTTGTGCATATTTGAATGGTCAGAGGAGAACTCAAGGCACAGGGCTTCAGGTGACTTGATTACTTTTCTTTTTGCTGGCATCCTCAGAGCTGAAAGGGGCGTTCATTAAATCATACTGTATATTTCATGCACTCCCCACTCTTACTCTACACCACTGCAATGCAGCCCTGCGTCCAGCTGAACACAATCACACACATGTTTTATGGGATGCTACTGGCTGTGAAACATCCAGAGTGCTTTTTTTTTTTTTTTTTTTTTTTTTTTTTTTTTTCCTTTGGGAAATAGTAGTGATTGAGTGTTTTATAACTCTCAGACTGTGGTGCTGCTGATTTTAGATAAGCTGTCTTTTGTTTATTAATGACATTAACATATGCGTATAAGAGAACAGCTTCGGATGCAAGAGCTGTGCATGTGCACATGGCAAGACTGGGTTTCCATAGAAACACAGTGTTGTAGTTTTGATTGCATAAAACGTATTGCTTATGTTGCATTATAGTGGTGTTTGCCAGCATTGCTGTTACTATTCTTTTTTACATAGGTTTAGTGTTTTGAACAAAGCTTTAAACTCTTCTGTCTTAAATTATGCAGCTAAACCTCAAATCATTCAGCTTGTAGAGGAAATAGATTAACATGAAAAGAGGGACACATAGGTATAAATACTTGGGAGTGGATTATTTTTACTTGAACTACTTTAGTTTAGTTAACCTAAAGGAAAAAAATAAAAATAGAAAGCAGAAGGTATGGCAGGGCAACGTAGCGTCTCGTTCCCTTTCTGGGAACCATGGTTACATACAAGAGGTGTAAAGTATTGGAGTAAATGTAATTAATTATTGTAGTTCAGTAACTTTTCAGATACTTTGTAGTTTTACTGACTATCAAAGATATTAGCAACTTTTGCTCTCTTCTTTATTACATTTTTAATGAGTATCTGTACTTATTACTCCACTACATTTAAAATGAGTGTTGCAGTTACACATTACATTTTGCATGGCACATAGCTTTTCTGCAGCAGTTTATTTCTGCTACAAAAGATGTGATATCATAACCTAAACCAAACTTGTCAACAAGGCTTACTTTACAGAGCATCACCCCATAAGTAAAGTGTGCTTGTAGCAGCCTCATGCTGTGGGGTAGTTTTTCAGCAGCAGTGACTGAAGGACTCGTCAGAGTAGAAGAAAAGCTCAATGCACCAAAAATATTGAGATAACCTTAAAGAAAACCTAGTCCAGAGCATTCAGAACCTCAGACTGGGCCAAAGGTTCCAACATGACAATGACCTTAAGCACACAGCCAAGGCAACACAGGAGTGGCTTAGGGACAACTCTGTGAATGTCCTAGAGTGGCCCAGCCAGAGCCCTGTCTTAAAGTTGTTGAATGTAATGGGTGTCTGTTTGCCCGTCATTCTGTTCTTTGTTCCCTTTGGTTTTTGGCTTATTGTTTGTTCTAGTTTTTCCATGAAATATCTGCACATAGACCCTTGCCTCTGCCTGTTTTCTCAAGCTCCTTCACAATATTACAGTTTTTGACTGGCAAGTCTCTTTGACTAATACATCTCGGGGCCTATATTTAGTAAATGTAAAATAATTAGGTACTGTTAAAATCAGATACTCTAAGACTTTTACTCAAGTTGTTTTGGAATTGGTGAACGCAACTAGTGGAGTGATTTTTACTGTAAGGTATCTGTACTTTTACTTAAGTGTGGTTTTCAGGTACTCTTTGAACCTCTGTTACATATGTAATCTAGAGACATTCCCCTTCAAGGTAACTTGCGCTGTGTCAGAACAGTTTGGGAATGACATGCTGACAAATGCCCGTACAGTGTAAAGTCATATGCGCACAAATAAGACGGAAGAATTCTAGACCTAGGAGTTAATCCAATGTCTAGGTTATAAAACCTGACTAGAGGAAACCGGGATGACCAACTCAGCACATTACATATATCCTGCAAGTATACACCAGAGAAATAGGCCTTGAAGGCAGCCTTACTCCTAGTTAAGGCCACACCCACAGTTTCTATAACTGAGGGTGCATGATTGTGCTGCCTGCCTAAATCAGAATCAAAATGAGCTTTATTAGCCAGGTGTGTGCAAACACACAAGGGATTTGTTGTGTTTTTTTAAGGTGCTTCTGGTACATACAAGCATACATACATATCAGACATGAGAACAGAAAACATTTAAATAGTAATATTTAACAATAAATTATAATAATGTGTATGAATCTGGAACAGAAGATTTCCACCTAACTGGAATCTCCCACAGAGAGCCATTTAGGAGGGACACAAGGTCTAAGAACCATACTTGGGCCCCCCAGAAAGGGGCTACTAGTAGCAGATGGACCCCGTCCCGGCAGACTTTCTCTAGAACTCCTGGGAGCAGAGCAACTAGGGGAAAGGTGAACAGATGCGGCTTTGCCCACATCTGAACCATAGCGTCTAGTCCAAGAGCAGCTGGGTGTGTGAGGGAGAACCACAGTGGACAATATAGGTCTTTTAAAACTCAAACAAGTCAACCAGAGCTTGGCCTAACAGCCTTCAAATCTGCTTCATCACCTCAGG
This sequence comes from Garra rufa, assembly GCF_049309525.1. Classification (NCBI taxonomy): domain Eukaryota; kingdom Metazoa; phylum Chordata; class Actinopteri; order Cypriniformes; family Cyprinidae; genus Garra; species Garra rufa. Next base: position 10,108,534 of record NC_133378.1, read on the forward strand.
GTGGTGCCTCCATTCTCAGAGCCTCGACCCCTGCCTCAACTGGATGTCTGCACCCTGGCTGAGGCATTTAGGATTGTAGTGGTATGTAGAAATATAGACTGCCCTCAGGGAGAACAGCTTTCCCTGGGCCCACAGGAGGATCTGTTGTGCCAGTTTGCAAAGCAGGCACAACCACAGACATCCCAGACGATTGATGTAAGTGACCAATGATGTGTTGTCTGTGTGAACAAGCACATGGTGTCCTCTCTGATCTGGGAGGAAGTGTTTCAGTGCACAAAACATGGCCAGCATCTCCAGGCAATTTATGTGCCACAAAAGATGATGATCGTCCAATAGACATTGAGCTAAATGAGCACTCATAATCGCCCCCCTACCCATGAAGGACGCATACGTCATAAGCGTCATCACCTGTCTGGGACAGGAACCAAGACTTCTTCTACATGACTAAGGAATCGCGGCCTGACTTTAATCATGGAATGCCCCTCGGGGAAAACCCCTTGGTCCTAAACCACCACCGCAATGGTCTCATGTACAGCAGACCAAAAGTTATCACATTGGACACTGCTAACAGTCTCTGAAACTGTTTCATAGTGAGTGACTGACCTAGCTTGACACTGTGCATGGCCGAATCGATAGAAGCAGGCGACAGACGTGCCTGCATCGTTGTCAAATCCCACTCTACTCCAAGATCTTGAGAAGATCACACATTCTAATTTTACATGTGCTTCAGGACACCGCCATGCAGAGGCATTCCCAAAGCATTCAAATGCAGTGCAAGTTCCCTTGAAGGGGAATTTTAGATACAATACAATACAATACAATGTATAATTTTTTACAGTATAATTGTATACACGCAAATAGAGCATACAGAGCTTACAGTACACAACACTTTTCTGTAATCCTCATTTCAATGTTTCTAATGTTTAAAAAAGTGCCATGAAAGAATTTTTAAGGAGTTCAGGTTTGTCTGCTCAGGAAGTCATTTTATACTTGAAAATCAGAAGAATAAAATACTTTATAGTACTTTATAGCCCATAAGTCAGCTGGCTGAAGGCAGCCTGGGCTGTGCTGATAACATGGACTTTTTGCTTCTGTTCTTGTGAGAGTTTTATTGATTCCCTTCCTCTGTATTACTTTTTATTGAGGACATTTGCTTTTCATCACCGACATTGTACATTTTTTATTGAGGTCGGATATAAGCAAGTTTAAACTGGATTCTGTTGACTGGAAGGACTAACTTGCAATTGTTTGACTAGTACTTATTCTGTATGCAAAACAATGTCATATGGATGACAAAACAAATCATTTACTGTGCAAATATATTTAAGAAATCATCTTATTTTGATAAGCAAATAATTACTGAATTTATTATGAGTTATGAAATAGCTGGTCATACACAACCACTGTTTAGTGTATGAAAAATAAGATGCATCAGCACAAACAGAAAGGATAGAAAAAGAGATTTATATTATATCGCATATAATTTAGTCAGAAGGTTAAGAATTAAGGTTAAGGCTAAATGTATCCTCTACCGTAGGGTCACTTAAACATAACCCTCCGGTTTCACAGAAAAGGCTTAAGGCTAGTCCTAGACTAAAATGCATGTTTGAGCTGTGCCAACTGAAAATATATTGCTCTGACATATCTTAAAATCAGGGATTTTTAAAAAAGGCCTATTCCTGGTTTAAGCTAAGCCCTGTCTGTGAAACCGGGCCATAATGTTTAATTTTAGTGGTTAGGGCTGAATTAATGTTTACTACATAGTGTTAGTGTTAGAACAAATCTTAACCAGGAATGTCAGGTAACACTTTAGTTTAGGAACCAATGCTTACTATTAACTAGTTGCTTGTTAGCATGTATAGTACTAACATATTGGCTGCTTATTAGCAATATAAAGCACATATTAATGTTTTTATTTTGCATGATTAATTTAGATCTCTTAATCCACCCCATACCTAAACCCAACAGTTGCCTTACTAACTTTTAATAAGCAGCAACTATTTTAAGAGTTTATTGTGGCAAAAGTATTGTAGTCAATACTCTTCAAAGTGCAGCAATGCTTTCCCCAGTTTTGTTAGGTCTTTGACCACTTCATTTATTAACCCATCTGTTCCCTTTCATGTATTTTCTCTGATAGGCATGACTTGTCAAGCGCGGACGTCATACACAGAGGACGAGGTGCTGTGGGGCCACAGATTCTTCCCGGTCATCTCTCTGGAGGAGGGCTTCTTTAAAGTTGATTATTCTCAGTTTCATGGCACATTTGAAGTTCCTACACCTCCCTACAGTGTGAAAGAGCAGGATGAGGCATTACTCATGTCCTCTCCGCTCATGGCCCCGTCTCTCTGCAACAGCGGAGAGAAGAACAGCTCCCTGGACTGCTTGGAACTGCTGGAGGATCCAGAGAGCACGACCAAATTACCAGCCAAGTTGCAGAAGTTGACAGGTAGAGATGGGCTGCCCAGGAAGCTCCTGAGAATGAGCTCAACCACATCAGAAATGACATACAGCCTTGGCGAACTGCCCATGAAGCTCCAACGCATCAGTTCTGTGCCTGGGGTCTCAGAGGAAAGGCAGGTTACCAAGACAACTAAGATTGCCACAGAGGCCATCAGCAAATCGGTTGCGGACTTGCCACCGAAACTGCAAAGACTGGCTGGGGGAGGAGGCCACATGGATGGACACCTGCCCCCCAAACTCCGCAAGATGAACTCTGATCGCTTCACATAGAATAACTTTCTTCTCTGGCTGCTGTCAAAAGGGCCCTCATAGAATTTCAGCTGTTTAGCATGTATATAGAGACAGATACACCATATATGCATTACTAATGAAGTAGGTTATTAATTCAAATTATAATTCAAAAATGTTTGTTCCTGTGGTGGCTTCATATGCAGTGAACAGACTCTTTCAGGTTGTTGTTACTACAAGCACAATCTGGTATGGATGACACCCTCAAGTGCATGTTAAAATATCTCTCCTTCTGATGGCATGACAAGCTGTACATATTTATTTGCCAAGGAAATGTTACCAAATATTTATTTCTTCAAGCTATATGGCGACATATGGCCATAGTCACACAGTTGCGTTATTTACCATTGTACCTGTTCACTGAGCTTATGTTACATTGCATGTTTAACTTAACAAAGGTGGTAAATAGATGTTTAGACTTATATACACTAATAATTCATGTTTCAGTGTTCACACATGCATTATTTATTTATTTATTCATTTATTTTTTTCTCCAGAGCATGGTTGCTAACTGATAGACCAGTAATGCTTATAATCCTCTTAGATCATTAAAACAAAATTAGTTAACTAATTATTTAGAATAGAAAAGCTATTAGAACAAACAACATGATTGTGAATTATCAGTGAATACTTGGCTATGGTAAGCTTTTTATGGCTGTTACATTTATTGAGAATATTAGAAAAGCGGGAAAAATAGAGAAATCACTTTGGAAAAGCTGGTATCTGTCAACTTCTTCATAATAGTTCACCCAGTACTGTTATTTTCCACCTCTCCCTCAAGTGGTTCGAATGCTGCCTTTTGTTTTGATGACGAAGAAGATGCTTTGCAAAAAGTTGCTGCTGTACTTTTTAAAAAATGGATGCAGAAATAAATAAAATAAATAATAATAAACATTGGTAAAAACATTGTTCCAATAGGTCCAATTGGTTAATGCTAATTAATGCATTAACTATCAATAGCGATACATTTGTTGCAGTGTTTATTAACCTTTGTTAATGCTAGTTTTGTTTATTTTACATTATTTTAATGTATTACTAAAAGTGGAAATTAAAATAACTAAGATTAATACATGCTTTGGAAATATTGTTACCTAACTGTAGTTAGGTAACATGAACTAACAGTGAAAAATACTTCTAAAGCATGTATTATTCTTAGTCTAGTGGAGCCTTTTATTGTGAAGTGACCAACCAGTCTAAAATAATGTACGCTATATTCCAAGCTTAAAATGTTCTTTATGTCATAGTTTGAAATTACACAAGGACAGAATTTTCTTTTTTGGATGAGCTATTCCTTTTACTGTAACAGAGCAATACTGAATGGCTGATGAATTCCAATATCTATGTAACCATTTAGCGAACTGAACATCAAATAATGCACATTTTACTACAGGTGAACTGTGTATTTATTTATTTATTTTTTTTATTACTGTCTCCTATCCCAGCTTCATATGCATAAGCCATACTTAGATTGATTTCTCCTAAAAGAGTAAACACTGTGGTTCTGTGGAAAGGTATTAATGGCTGACTAATTTATTGCATACGGCAAATGTACTTTTCATTTAATCAATAACAACAACAACAGCAAAAACGTTGGTGAACAAAATGCACCCAGCATGACACAAAATGTACAGAACATTCATTTAGTGAAGGATATTTTGTGATTACATTAAACGTTGCTTTGCTGTGATGCTAGTGGTGCAATTACACACTTCACCATAAAACTGGACATTTCAATATCTTTTACAACAAATAGTTTCTACAAATGGATTATATGGCAGGGACTTTGAAAAATGTCTTTGATGTGCTTTCAGGGCATTAGGACTAATGTAATCCACTCTATCCACATTATTAAATAATTTCTTCGTAATAAGTCAGGTGAAGACTCAAGGAATGAAATATCTGATTCTGCCTCTTCAACTTTTAATAACCCTGGACTTAAGTGAACCTTCTGGCTTATTGAAAAGGATTTAAAGGAAGTTTAATTTTATTCCCCCCACCACCGCCATTTCTTTCAGAATCTGAATGTAATGTTGGGTGTCTACGCAGTCAGTGAAGTAGAACCGAGCATTAGTAGCCTTGATTGGCTGATCCTATAAAGTGTTGCGGTAGTGTCTGAATCCTTTTAATGCACCCTCACTGAGCATCTCTCACTCAAGAGATTTTTAGCCTGAATTGCCATGGAGATCCCAGCACTTTCGTCCATTAGCCACAGTGTCATTTAAAAAAGAGAACTGTCACTTGAGTGTTTTACACCTGCACCCTTATGGATCACCTCTGCTGTATAAACTGAACAGATGAGAGGTGAATTGAGATCCACTCCAGCCATAAACTGTGGCACTAAATAGTGTAGTGAGTCACTATCATCCTCTCAATCACTTCTTTCTATTGCTGGCTTTGTTATTTAAGTCCCTTTGACTCTCCATAGCAGGTCGGTGGTCATTATCAATGAACAAAATAATGTGGATTGAGGCTGAAACCAATACCCAATTAAATGTTGTCTATAAAACCAGTCAACCGGTCTTTAATGAACAGTTTGTTAATTAGTTCTATCGATTTCAGAGCTGGGTCATTCTCAGGAAACAGTGACATTAGTGGCTGGTAATTTCAGCAAGGTGGCCTTCATATGCTATTGGGAATATTATAAATAGGAGTTGACGACTTGGAAATTGCACATAAAATTCCCCTTTGTTATAATTATGACTGGAAAAATATTTTGATACTTATGTTAAAATGACAAACAATGCATAAGAGAAATTTTCAGTACTGAATGGTAGGTTCATTAATTCTTCAAAATGTTGTGTTAGCTGTTGCAGTAAAATGATGTCTATTGAGAGACAAATAATTTTCCTTATCAACTTTACTGACTTCTTATTCTGTGTGATCCTGGATTTTGAGGGAGGAAAATGCTCCAACTTTAAAACAACAACAACAAACCCTCTTTAATCCAGTCAATATTACAAAACTCCTCTCCCCAATCTGCTTTTACTTCACACCACTCACATACTCAGGTCTAGAACCCCACAAACACAGAAACGATACAATCAGGACTTTTGGAACGTCACAAGATAAATACATAGGAAATGCTAGCATATGCCTATAGTCATATTTGTCTTTTGGCTGTAGATTTGGGTGTTGGCTGAAGAATAGAATGTGTGAGGATATTTGCACAATTTACCATTGCAACTGTAGAGAAATGAACTGTAACCAAAATACGCATAATAAAATGGCTCACATTGATAGTCATGTTACATTCCAACATTTTAAATGCAATCCAGATTTACATTGTATGATAACATAAGGATGGCACAGCATTTTTGAATAACAGTTTTGGAACCTCTACTCTACATTAAATCATTATTTTTTTTCTCTGCTGTGCAAAATGGCTACAATTATCCACAAAATGAAGTGACTTTTAAATACAAAAATTCATGTAAATTAACTCCAAAAGCTATATCATTAAATTACCTCACACACATTCTCTGTTTGCTAAGGGTTTGATATGCCAGCCATTCATTTGCACTCATAAAAGCTCTATTTCTCATTTAATTGAGGAAGGCTCTAAATGGCCAAAGCTAAATTTAGAGTGTTGACTTTGTGTTAGGTGCTGAGTGTGCCTGTTTTGTTGCTTTGTTGACCTAATGCTGAGTGGAACTTGCATGGATTTAAAATTTCTAATCTCCTTGAGCTGTGTATGTTCCAAATAACATCTTTCAGACATTTGATTTAGTTCTGTCTGTCCTTCACACAGAGATGTTGAATTACCCATTTGGCATCTGAATTAGTCGATATTGTGCAGAAATGCAATATCAAGGAGACAAATGTTGCATCAAGAGTAGTCTTTCCCTCTAAAAATGTGTTTTGCTTTTACATCTCTCAGTGTAGGATTTCTCTTATCAAGCGCCAGTGAATGCACTGAAAGTAGTTTCCATTCAGAAAAGATTGGTCCTAAAACTGAATCACTCACTCCATTAGAAGCACAGGTGTTTGGCTCAAGACTCAACATGTAGGAAGCAGGCAGATGTCTGGCACTTTCCCTAAAGCTTCTTATGTTATTGTATCTTGCTGTCCTGTGGCATGATTTCCCCTGCATAAAAAAAGATCCATAATTTATTAGTATTATTATTACCCACATATGGCCCTAAACTAGCTAGCTCCTACTAAGTAACAGCTTTAAAAATTTATAGATACAAAGATTTTTACAAAATTATTATACACTGTCAGAAAAACGAAACAGGTACAAAAGCTGTCACTGGTGTGGTACCCTTTCAAAATGTGCTAATATGAATTACTTAGGAAACTTTGAGTGTACCCTTTAAATGGGTACCACCAGTGATAGCTTTTGTACCAATGTTCCAGGGAGGCAAAAAAATTGCTACCATCATATAAAATTAACAATAAATAAATGCCTGTATAATAATATTTAGTTTGAAATCTGGGGGGTCAGCGTATATTTATATAGATTGTACCCTGTTTTCTGAGTATGACATTTGGTTTAGGAATCCTTTTTCAAATCAACAGAGATATATAAGTTATTTTCTGAAAAGCTCAGACCAAAGATCATCGCTGTATGTGCAATTTGGATGTTTTCAGTAAATGGTACTTGTAAGTATTTAATATAAAGTCATCAAATCATTTATGGGTGACTGAGAGCTCATTAGATAATTACCAATCATTAGTCATTCCTTAATCTTCTCTTTTAATGTTCTCTCAGTACATTCTATCCACACTTCCGTCTTTCCTTACATCCCTCTTTCATCCTTCTCTTCGTCTCTCTCTCCTCCTCATCCTGTCCCTTGTGAGAGCACCTCTGTGTGGCTTTGCTGACGTACAAGTGATTAGTCTGAGTTAGGCTGCAGAGACGTGGGGGAATATTTGATTCACAGCAGCTGCCCTCTTTACTGTGGAGTGTACAGATGGGGGTGCACCTGCGTCCCTCAGCCTTTTCACATACACACACACTCATGTGTAGTGAGTACAAATAAAGATATGCACACACAAACAGACAAACTCAAGCACACGCACATAAATATACAGATGGTTAAAAAACTTACAAATCTTTACAATTATTTATCACATTATGTAGCTTTCTTTCCCTGTGTATCTGTTTACATAGATTGTACCCTCAATGTTGTTACAGGCTGCAGAAATGCTTAAATTGACTTTTTGAAGTGTGCATGTTTGGGTATTTTTAAAATGATTGCTCATTCTCCATGCAGTAATGCCTGGAGAATGAAAGTGTTGCTCATGACCACAACATTGCGATTACAACAGGGTGCACCCCATGGTACTGTACATCTTGTACATTCCCTCATACATTCTCCTGTTTTTGGATGGGCTAATCAAAAGAACTTTATGAGATTAAGCGCATCTGCCATTTCAGACAGCAATAGTATAACTCTGTTTTGATTCAGTGCAACATTGCTTTCAGAGCGCAGCATCTTTTTCCCTTCTCAGGGAACCAAGTTATGTACATAACTCTGAATTTAAATAAGCTCCACAATACTGTGAAATGTATACACAAGTACAAATGATTTAAGCCAGAAGGACCTGGGATCCTGGGGCTGAATCCACAACCACACTATGAAACCAACGAACGTGTGGAAAAGGGCCAGCCTGCCAGACATCCTGCAAAGGCCCACCTCTTGATAACACCTTTTAAGCAGCTTCAGTCTGGGGAGAATCTAGATGCATAGAGGCGAAGCAATACTGTGTGCCTCACAGACAAAAGAAATTGCATCAGAAACCTAATGTGTTATCGTCTGTTTGGTGGCAGTGGATCCTTGGTTGTGCCAGCCAAAGCAGACAAAAAGTTTTCTACGTAAATCCAAAGGGCCTGGACTGGACATAACCTATTCAGCCTTTCCTGCTCTGGCAAGTCAAATGGTAAGTCAAACACATCCGATAATGCTTCTTATACAAAAATATCTCAGGAAGGAACTCAGACTGCAGTCTCTAAATTTTCAGCCGGGGGTAAATGATTGTCCCCCGAACCCCCAGGTTTCTCCTGGTCCAAATCTTCCATGTAGAGTCTTCCAGGAGAGACACCAAGTCTGAGACTATACTGGCCAGAATGGAGTATCAAGATTACTTTGTTTTGATTAACTAGAACTACTAGAAGCAGAGCATTTGAGGTAAAGGCATATAGACGCAGCCTTGGCCACATCTGTGCCATGGCATCCAGGTCCAATGGGTTGAACGAGAGGGGACAATGGGTTGTCTCTTTGGAGGCAAACAAGTCCACTTCCACTTGCCTGTACCTTTTCCCTATGGACTTTGCTATTTTTGAATAGAGTTAACAGTTTCTGCCTCTACTCCTGTCTTGACAGAATGTCTGTACCAATTCAGGTGTCCAGGGATGATAACTGCCTTCAGGGAGAGAAGTTTGTCCTCAGCCCTAAGCATCAACATTAAAGCGGGCGTGAATGCAGCCCATCCTGTTGCTTTTTGTAGAAGAGTACTGATGTGTTGTTCGTTCACACCAAGGGTCTCCAAACTCTGTCCTGCAGAGCTGCAGAGACATATTGAGGCAAATTAGAGCTACACTCTGCAGGACACAGGCCCTTCAGGACTGAGTTTGGAGACCCCTGGTCCACACCAACACACGGTAGCCCCTGAGGTCTGGGAGGAAGTGTTTCAGTGCTAGGAACACAATTACACAAGTAATTGAGTACATGCATGCCTTAGAATCACAATGGAGCATTCCATCAGTCACAGCGCTTCATCCATGCACTTAGTGAAAGTGCAGGGCGATAAGGCTAAGTCGAGAGAAAGAACTCAAAACTGCACCCTTGAAAGCAAACCTCAGGAACTTCCTGTGTTTGAACAAAATGCTGATGTGGAAATATCTGTCCTTTAAATGTATCATGACAGATAAATTGAGTTTTCATTGTAACTGAAAATTAAAATGCACAGTCCCGATCGAGTGGTGAGGTGGTTCAAGATAGCACTATCACCTAACAGCATGAAGATCCTTGGTTTGAGTCCTGGCTGAATCAAGAAGCCTTTCTGTGTGGAATCCTCACGTTGGTGTGGGTTTACTTTAGATCCTCCAGAAATGTATTCATTAATGTTGTAACAGTATTCTATACAGTACTACAATAAAAGGGTTTCAGAATAGTGCCGGATCTTGTGCAAATTATCATGTCAGTCAGGACCACCACTGATTGTTGGTCTGAATGCAAGAAAACGTTTTGTAAATGGGTTATTATACTGTATATCTTAGAACTGAATGTCAGTATGTGCCAGGGTGCATTTTATGCTATGATTCAATCTTTAACTATCTGAAGCTAACACAACCTCCACCCACATCCCTGTTTCTAGCAGGTTAACAGACTTTTTCCATGTAGACAGTCAGACACCAGCAAAAGTGAAAGGGAAGTAACATATGGAATTGCTTTGAGTTACATTTATTTATATAGCACTTTTTACAATACATATTGTTTCAAAACAGCTTCACAGAAATAAAGAAAAAAATATGTGTTAATGTTGCAGAATCCATCAGTTTTCTTTGCGTACAAAAGGTATTTTCGTAGCTTCATAAAATTATGGTTGAACCACTTGTGGCAGATTGGACTATTATGATGACGTCTTTCATACTTTTCTGGGCCTTGACAGTGTGATTTACTTGGCAGTCAATGGGACAGTCACAAACCTCCTGGTTTTCATTCAAAATATCTTAAATTGTGCTCCGAAGACAAACAAAGTTTTTACAGATTTGGAACGACATAGGGGTAAGTGATTAATGATAAAATGTAAATTTTGGGGTGGAGTAATGCTTCAACTAAACTGAGATGAATAATGACAATACTTTCTTCTATAGAGCTGATTTAAAGCTGGAATTAAAGTTGTTTCATAACTAAAATAACAACTTTATTCACCAATTCATCTCATCTGCGTCACCATAGCACCATTTTGGATAATATCCCCTGAACGCAAACAGCGTACACTGTTCTCTGTCAGCTCTGGCAGTCAATGGGACAGTTACAAACCTCCCGGTTTTTATCCAAAATATCTTAAATTCTGTTCCAAAGACAAACTAATCTTTTACAGGTTTGGAATGACATGGTGATTAATGACAAAATGTTAATTTTGGGTCGGAGTAACCCTTTAAATGTTGATTCCGTTCATTTCAGTAACAGTGATGCTGTAAAGTTCATCAATTTTGAAACAAATTTAGCTTTAAACCAACTCTACAAAAGACATTAGTGTCATTATTCAGCTCAATCTACCTCAGTGTTGATTTAGTTCAGTAACTGTATCAGTGTTGCACAGAAAAGTTCATCAGTTGTAAAAATGTAGTTGAAAATATGTCAACAATTACAAGTCCCATTCCGAGACTGCACTATAAGATTAGGAATTTGTGTGCAATGTGTGCAGCTCATATTTTACCATGGATACCATCCTGGACCTCTGAGGATACCTTTACTGATAAGCAGGTTAAATATAGTTACGAACAGGGGTAGGTGTAGGGTTTGGCTTTGGGGTAGGGACATGATTTTATAAAAAAATAAGTATGTTGTTTTTATAGCATACTGTTTTATAATGTACAGCAATTTGCTATTTAAATTTATCTATTACTATTTACACCTAGTATAAATCACATCTAACATTATTTGTATTTAGTGCAAATAACCTCTTCCATTTGTTTGTGTGCTTTTCATGGTGAATGATCAATGGATGCTTGCGTATGTTGTCATTTAAACCAGACTTTTTGACAAGAGTTTTCAGGAATAAGGCAGCATGGGAATTTGCATAGTTATAATATGCAGTAAAAGTATGCACAGTTTTCTTGAGTATGTCTACATTTATATAATATGACTATAATATGATTCTGCTCATAGGATTTTCTGATCAGCACAGGACTTGTTTGGTCTAACACAGATATTCTTGATTAAACTAGTCTAAGCAACAATAATCCGAAATATATCATCCTCAGCGTACATCAAGATGAGGAATTTTATGAAACACAGAACTGGTATAAAAGAATACAGAACTTCACTGTAACTTGTAAAAGAGAGTCTCCAGAGGAAACCCTTGGCTTTTTCTTAATCACATAGACAAATTTGAAGTTCCTGGTTTGCCTAATTTTCATATTTTCTTCTTTATACTCTCAATCTCTTTTTCTTTTAATTATTTTTAGCTTTTGTCATTGTCTAGTCAGTGTCACTGAATTGGTTTAATTTTTTTTTAATCTTATCTATTTTCAGTGCTGGAAGGAATAATAGCATGTATGCTTAAAAAAGCAGATTAAATTGAGTATAATATGTATTTTTCTCTCAAAGATATGATTTTATCCATGTGGAATTCATTATCCATTTAGCATTTGAAAATGACTTTGGTTAAATCTATTCTAGAACAATAATCCCCTTTGAAGACAAGTGAGGGAGAGAGGTAACTGGATTATACAACTTTACATTATACAAATTTAACACTTGTTTTATCCTTGAATTGTAAACAAGCTGAATCTGTGATTGTCAACTGCAGTCCGCAGATTTTTAGACGGTCACAACCTCCACAGAGAACCCACCAGAGAATTTCATAAAACACATGAATTTGGGTCTCTCAAGAGGTTGTTCATCAGACAGTATAGAGGTTACAGTAAAGCAAACTTAGGCCCAGATCCTGCAAGTGAAATTTATATTTTTAGAAAGCTTGGATTAAAAAGGGTGCTTGTCTTATTTTAGACACTGTGCTTGAACGAGAGCTGTTATTTGCGTGCAATTACCCTCTTTCTCTCCCTCTCTGATACCATCTGCCCTCTAAATATCACCAACAGATGGGGGGAATAAGCATGACGTTAAGCTTTTGGGCCTGACAGCAGAAGCACTCCTTACGGCTGCCAATGAAGTCATTCATCAAAAATCAAAACTAAATAAGTAAATGATACGATTACTGTTATTATTACTGTTATTGTATATGAGTGATATGGTGAGACTCTTTTACATAGCTTGCTATGTGCTAGAGCTACAATGATTCTCTGTTCAGAATCATTCCAAATCAGATATACCAATATATGTAACAGACACATGGGCAAGTAGCAGAAAAGCAGAAATAAAAAAAGAACATCTTATGAGCTGATGAAACAAAAGTTGGAACTTTGGAAGACATGGCCCCAGTTTGGAGCACATTTTTGTAAATTTTCACATTATTGTCAATTAAAATATTATTGTCATTGCCTAAATTCATTGTACCCCACTGAGCAAAATAAATGAATATGGCATGACAAAATACTGACCAAATTTAAAAGATATTTTGTCAACAATAAAATATTTCACATTGTACTGTGAAAAACTGTAACAACAGAACTACATAATGTATAACAACATAACTACACTGTACAGCTATGAAAAGCTAAATATTTATTTGTTTATGCCTTCACATACACAAGCAATGGATTTTAAAAAGTAACATTGATGTTATAGAGAGTCAGAGATGCTATTGACCTTGTTTCTATATCTATGTCTCTTTTTTTTGTTGTTGCTGAGGGTCTTTTATCTTCTGTCTGCCAGACGCTTTCTACCTGAGTGGCGCAGAGGCCTCTAAACAGGTGCACTGAAAATTTTTGTATATTTTGGTGTATATTCTGCATGCTGGCATTGGGAGAACATATAGTAATACTTTTTACTTGCTCTGTCAATGAAACAACTTTCCTTTTTGCCGTATATAATTTATCCAACTTATTTTTTAGACCCTCTTCAACAACACGTCAAAAATAAATAAATAAATCCCCTCAGAAGAAAAATAAAACAAAAGGAACAAATGATCATAGAATATCCTGTTGTACTCAGAATTGCATCAGAGGTAAAATGTGCAGTCAGAGGCACCACTAGACCCTTTATGTCTCTGAGGCACACAAGTAAAGGAATATGTTCACTTTTACTGTTATTTAAAGGTCATTATAAACAAACAAAAGTATTACTTGACAATATCCATCTATAGAATTAAATAATTTTTCAACTGGATATAAGGAACATTTTCTGCTATGGTATCCCTATAGAATTAAATAATTTTTCAACTGGATATAAGGAACATTTTCTGCTATGGTATCCCTATAGAATTAAATAATTTTTCAACTGTATATAAGGAACATTTTCTGCTATGGTATCCCTGCACATAACCACAGACTTCTTAGGGTTTAAAAGTCAGTTAGTATTCATAACTTATTATTATTTATACTGCACTGGCAATATCAAATGACAACAAAACTTGAACTGAACTAAGCTGGATAATCACACCACTGTCTTCTGTAGAGCTGTGTCTTAAACACAAATGGATTGTCTCTGCGTGAGCAGTATATGTTGTAGAGCAAAACGTCAAAGCATCGTCAAGTTATGTTTATTGCTACAAATAGCTGCTCACATAAAGTTCAAGGCATTAATGTTTGCCTACAAAACCACTACTGGCTCTACACCCCTTTACCTAAATGACAGAGCTGGTTCGTCTGGCCAGAGGAGAACTGGCCCCCCGACTGAGCCTGGTTTCTCCCAAGGTTTTTTTCTCCATTTCTGTTTTTTCTTTTTATTTATAATATAATTAACACACACGTGCGCGCACACACACACACACACACACACACACATACACACACACACACACACACACACACACACACACACACACACACACACACACACACACACACACACACACACATGTTGTGTTTACATGTTTTATGGGGACATTCCATAGGTGTAATGGTTTTTATACTGTACAAACCGTACTTTCTATTGCCCTACACCTACCCTACACCTAAACCTAGCCCTCACAGGAGATTGTGCATACGTTTACTTCATCAAAAAAACTCATTGTGCATGATTTATAAGCCTGTTTCCTCATGGGGACCTGAGAAATGTCCCCACAAGGTCAAAATCTACTGGTATTCCTATCCTTGTGGGGACATTTGGTCCCCACAACGTGATGAATACCAGGTACACACATACACACACACACACACACACACACACACACACACACACACACACACACACACACACACACACACACCTTGCTACGTGTACTGTTAGGCTAAACAAGACTTATCATAGCAGTTGCATATTATTGCTCTTTTATCACTCTTCAATTGCCCTCATTTGTTAGTTGCTTTGGATAAAAGCGTCTGCTAAATAACTAAATGTATATATAAATGTAAATGTTTACCACAGACTTTATTTTACTCACAAATTCAACATTCAAATTAACTTTTTATTGTGAATATGAAAATGAACTGAAGAATGAATGTTGATGCAGTTAATCACAGTCATTTAGTCCATCTCTTTCTCAAAATACCTTTCTCTACATAATACAATAAGCTTTTAACTTTGCTAAAGCAATGCTTTCGAATTAGACTTGTGCTCATCTGTTAAACTGTTAAATGTGAGATTTGAATGGAGAAAGGAAATAGTTCTGCATACAGTGCAAGACATGTTTTAAAGGGATCCTATTATGCTTTTTCACTTACAAAGTTACAAAGTTACAAATCTCAAAGTCCACTCCAAAGGGAGATATTTAGTTTTTAAAAAATCCCTTTTAAAGAACTACAAGTACAAGTACACCTCAAAAACAAATTAAAGACTTTGTAAAGGAGCATAATAGGACCCCTTTAAGACACCCCGTTCTTATTTATTTATATACTTTTGCTGTCGAACTGTTGTGCAAACGCAATCTCGCACTCATAGTCATATGATATGGCTCAGCATGACTGTGATTACCTCATATATTGTACATACAAATCAGTCCTATACTTTCTCATGAAGAATATGCTACTACTCATAACAGTCTTGTTTCCTACTGAAGTCCTCCAGCTCAAAACTCTCCAAACACACTTCTCTGTGGATGCGGTATGAATTATGGATGAACGAATGGTTAAACAACAGAGCAATGTCCCGTAATAGAAGACATTAGAGAGTTCTCAACCCTATAAGGTTATGTACTTTTACCAGAAAAACACTCTTTTTTTTTGTATTCATTCTATCCCTGTCTCTCAGTCCACCTGTATCAATTTTTTATGTTGTTAGGAGAGTAAGAGACCTCTGCTGGTACACTCTGTAAAAGTCCTTGGAACCACTTTAGAATAGGGAACATATATTCACTATTAAACTAAAAGTTTTTTTCCCCTGAACAAAGTAAGTACTTATAAAGCACATATTAATGCCTTATTCTGCATGATTTTAGATCATTTATTTCAACCCCAAATCTAAACTGTTTAGGTATTTGTCCTTAAAATAAAGAATTTGTGCATAGAATTTAGAATTGAGAAGTACAAATAGAGTTTGTCCTTAAAATAAAGTGTTACCAAAGTCCTTACCAAGATCAGTAAAACTTTAGAATACAGTTCCTTCATTAATGAATAACTACAAATAATAGCATATTGAACAAACAGAATCCAAGCCTTTTCAGTCATTTGGTACCCAATTTAAACACAAATCCCAGAGGAGTCAGTGACTCAGGCAATGAGTCATAGCGTCCTACTGGACTAACTAAGTAAACCTCATGCATCTGTAATGGTAGGGCAATTAACCTTTAATCCATTTTACCAAGGGAGAAATAAAAAGGAGCAGCCTATAGAACATGTTTCCACTGGAGACTCTCTTACAAGATACATTGAAGTTTTATATTCTTTCATACCAGTTCTGTGTTTCAAAAAAATCCTCATCTTGATGTATGCTGTGGATGGCTTTTTCCAATTTATTTTAGTTTTCTTGATTTTATAGTGAACTGATGGAATCATGATTCCTGTCTATTTGTTTCTACAGACTTCTAAGACCAAAGATAGCATTTAGGATGCATAAAAGAAACAGTACTTAACTTTACATGTCATGTTAGTTAACACATCAAAATAAATAGACACTTAAAATGATGGATTATTTTTGAGCCTGTTGGGTCATGTGGTGGGTTATTTTTTTTCCAGTGTTGGGTAGCTTTTGTTTTACCCAGCCATTGGGTTAGTGGCTGGGTCAGTGTCACTGACAGCTAAATACTATATACCCTTCCCCCTCCCTCAGACGAAACAACCCAGCCCGGGTTTAATTCAACCCAGCTGCTGATTTACAGTCAGAGTGCGGGCTTTTTAAGTCGTCTTTAGGAGAGAGCAGTTCTAAGTTGGTGCATTTCATAGTGAAATAAAGATTTGTATACGATTTATTTAATCTATAAAGTCTTTTGATTATTACTGTTGCCTGTAGTAATCCTGTGTGTCATCTCTGTTCCTGACGCGGCGGTGACCGCGCTCTCTGTTCCGGACGCGGCGGTGACCGCGCTCTCCGTTCCGGACGCGGCGGTGACCGCGCTCTCTGTTCCGGACGCGGCGGTGACCGCTCTCTCTGTTCCTGATGCGGCGGTGACCGCTCTCTCTGTTCCGGACGCGGAAGTGACCGCGCTCTCTGTTCATGACGCGGTGGTGACCGCGCTCTCTGTTCCGGACGCGGCGGTGACCGCGCTCTCTGTTCCTGACGTGGCGGTGACCGCGCTCTCTGTTCCTGACGCGGCCGTGACTGCTCTCTCTGTTCCGGACGCGGCGGCGACCGCTATCTCCGTTCCTGACGTGGCGGTGACCGCCCACTCTGTGCCTGAGGCGGCGGCAATCGCTATCTCTGTTCCTGACGCGGCCGTGACCGCCCTCTCTGTTCCTGACGTGGCAGTGACCGCCCACTCTGTGCCCGAGGCGGCGGCGACCGCTATCTCTGTTCCTGACGTGGCAGTGACCGCCCACTCTGTGCCCGAGGCGGCGGCGACCGCTATCTCTGTTCCTGACGTGGCAGTGACCGCCCACTCTGTGCCCGAGGCGGCGGCGACCGCTATCTCTGTTCCTTACGTGGCAGTGACCGCCCACTCCGTGCCCGAGGTGGCGGCAACTGCTATCTCTGTTCCTGACGCAGCCGTGACCGCTCTCTTTGTTCCAGATGCGGCGGCACTGCACGGGCCTGGCCCGCCATCCCTCCCCCTGATGCACCTTCCACCGTTCCTCCTCCCTCAAAATTTTTTTTTTGGAAATGTCTGGAAGCCGTTCCCTAGAGGGGGGGTAATGTCATGACTCTGGGCTGCAGCTTTTCCCTTCTCCACACGATGTCGCTGTTTCACTTCCTCCCGCACTTTCACTCCCCTTATTGTGTACACCTGTCTTGATTATGTCACATGTTTCTCCCACAGCTGTTTACTATTACCACAGTCTTTATAATCTTCATTCTCCCACCACTCTTATGAGTCTGCATTGTTTCTTGTCTCTGTATGTCTTTAGTTCTGTCTAGTATACTCTGTGTTTCTTAAATCCCTGACCTTTGATCGTGTTTGTTTATGTTTTGGTTTGTTTGTTTAATTAAAATACCTCTTACCTGCATCTGGACCCAGACCCTTTCCTTCAACCAACGTGACAAACCCTAACAGATAGTTTACATGTAGTTGCAAATAAAGGACAGTTAGCTGACATGTAGTTGCAAAGTTGCGTATAGTTTGTAGAATGGTCTAAATCAGAGATTCTCAACCGGTGGGCTGTGGCCCACTAGTGGGCCTCAGTAGGCGCTTTTCCACTGTCGGGCCAGTGCGAGCCGGTGCTAAGAGCGTGCTGGGCGGGGCCAATGGCCTCGAGTCTCAAGCACCAAGGCCAAAAGTAAGCTGCGTTTCCACAATCGAGCCAGTAGCCTCGCTGCGCAATCCTAAAGCCCGCCCTTTACACACCTCCTTGGATCAAACATCACGAAACCCCTCCCCTTTCAGCGGGGAGATTGAAAGTAAGTCAGGTAGACCACCATAGTGTGATCATCGAACGAGCAAAATGGAGAGAGCTGAAGCGGCTGTTTGTTTGCTCCTTTTGGTGTTTTCTTGGTGGAAGATAAGGCAGCGAAACCAAGATGCGAAGACGGCGGCATCACGCGTTTACGCCGAAAGCTTATGTTAGCTGCAAGGCTAAAAAAAAAAGAACAATACAGCGACATGGAAGCCGGATACAGCGAATGCAGAAACGCTTTGTAATGTTGGTGATGTCTGTTCTGATGCAAGAAGTGCTCTGCAACAGTTGTTTATGCTGCAGCAATATTTGTAATATATTACATTAATAAATCACTTGAAAAGGAGCTTTGTTTTTATGACCTACACACAAATCTTTCGTCTAACTTGGTATTACATCAAACAAAATGTTGCATACTATCTACACACTACTACAAAAAATAACTACACAGTTGTACTTCTAGTATAATCTTTTATGCCTTTATTTAGGTACAGATACAGGTACAGTGTATGTTAACATGTTATCAAGGTGTGTTGGTGAGTTTTTGTGGGTTTTTTGGACGATGTAAATCAACTTATACATCAGATCTCAGTTTTATAGGATCTTATTTGCATATGTCCAAATTTAAATAAGAGTAGATACTCAGACATGCATTTAAATAATGTTTTCATCACATAGTTGTCTGTAACAACAGTTAATAGTGTAACTATTACTGAACAGGACCGGATTTTCACAGGACACAAAAGGTGCCCCATCAGATAACCATTTAAGTAATGTGTCCATCAAAACTGCATAGATTTCTATATCAATATCTGCCAAATTGAAAAGTGTGTTCTCTGGGCACCGCTTTGTCCAGTGTGTGTTTTTATGGCTTTGTACTGCGCCTGCAATTTCTTCAACTTGTCTCGAACTTGCAATGTAGTGCGCTGGATATTTAGCTTTGCGAGTTCAGCAACGATGTATTTTATCACATAATCGTTTTTGCAGATGCCGTCAAACTGGCGTTGTATATTGTCCTCGGCCCAAATGCTTAGAAGAGACCTGTATTAGTATTACAGCGAAATGCGCATCTTACCTCAGACACACTACGCCTTTCACTTTGACCACGCCTCAAGCCCTAGCTGGCCCGCTTTGGCCCAAGGTTTTCGTAGGGCCAAAAAACCCGGGCCATTGGCCCTGAGGAAGCACCGACGAGGCACGATCAGGCCCCGGAAGTGACATTGGAAACGCGACTGGCCCTGGCACGCACTAGCACGCCTGCTTTTGGGAGAGGGTGCTCGCTGCAGAGCCATGTGGGAGGAGCTAGAGCTCCAGCTCCCCCTCGCTGGAGGTAATGGGTGGAGATAGACATCTAACCACACCCTAACCCTACCCCTTACCCTATCCCTAACCTTAACTCCACCCATTTGTTCACTCAGAGGTGGAGCTGGACATCAAGAGAGGTGGAGCTGGAGGCCATTTGGCTCTGCAGTGAGCAGTACTTGGCTTTTGGCCCGACAGTGGAAACGCGGCTAGTGATCCTCCAGGGGGGCCACAAGATTAAAATTAATTTAAATATTATCCTAACATTTTTAAAAATTTGTATTATTAATGTTTTCAATTAAAATAAGCAAAGCATGGCCTCTCTCGTATTCTGTGATTGACTGCTTTGGATTTGGCGCAGAAAGCCTCATTGCAATGTTAAATAAAGACTGAACGGTGGTTCCAAACTTCCAACCGCTGCAAGCGAACTTCATTTTAGAGACCTGCAAGGGATGGATTTTTTAGTCCTACTTCCGCAGAAATATATGTTATTTCATCTTGCTCCCGCTCATGACATTTATGTTTTGTCCCACTCCCGCCCGTAAAAGCCCGCATAAAAGTTCTCTACTTCTCTTGAATGCATGAAACAAACCGTCACACTAATGTAAAGGTAAAGACGATCAGAGTAATAGTAACGAACTTGCGCATGCCTAATGTATGCCACTCTTGTATATCAGAGTCGTACATTAAGTTTCGCTATTGATACACAAACTATTCTAATCCATAGTGTTTTTGCGTGGAATTTCAAAATATTTGCATAGTTGTCAAAATTAATGTTCTGTGAGTGTTTTATAATGAATGCTCACCCATAGAGGAGGATCTTGTGAGGGTCAGTGGTGTTTATGCACATATGAGCACCAGCATCAACAGATTTAGAATGTATTTGCTGTATTTTTCATTTGCATGTTTATTTTATAATTGATACAAACAGTAGATATTCAGTCAGTCCAGTTATGGACAGGTTTATTGAGTGGTCTTTTGGCATCTTCCTGTTGTCCTGTTTTGACTTTCTTAAGTAAAAGGTTTTCTTTTAAATTCAAAAGTATAGTTTTAATTTAAAGTTTGTTTAAATTAGAATTTGGAATTTTGATGTTTTATATAACATACAGTAGAAAAATTAAAGGCAAAACAAATGTTTTGGTTAATAAAAAAGGTTTAAAAATATACACCTTTAGAGGAAATGTCAGGCTTAGGGGGGCCTTGCAAAATTGACCGCCTCGGCGCGTCTGCGTAAAAAAAGGTTGAGAACCCCTGGTCTAAATAAAGTGGAATAAATAAAGTGTAACTGGAACAGAGTGATTATGAACCTCATTATAGGTGAACTGCTAAAGGTTAGCTATACCTGCCAGGACTTTTGCAGAAACATACTGGATGAGAAGGTGCTGATTGAGGCTGGAAGATCTGACAAAAACAGGTTACAAACAGATGCCAAAACACAACACAAACCAAAAATACTGACAGGACCCTCCCTCTAGGAACGGCTCCTGACATTCCTCCCAGGATAGGCAGGTTTATGAGCATGGAAGTCCCTAATTAATTTGGCCATACCCTTCCCAGGAGGGGGAGATCTACCTGCTGGTGTGAAAGGAGAAGACGTTTGAGAAGCAAGACATGAAAGGTCGGATTAATCTTTAAGGATCTAGGTAAATATAATTAGTAAGTAACAGTGTAACTTTCCTTGCCACTCTGAAAGGTCCGATGAAACACTGGGAGCATTTGCTGGATATTGCAAGGGTAGGTTTTTAGAGGCAAACTCTCTGGCTGAGACACCGTGTGGGAGCTGGTCTGCATCTACAATTAGCCTGTCACTAATATTGCTGAGAAACTTTGAGAAGCTTGTGTCAAGCCTTCTTTCATGTCAGACGACAGCGTCGGATGAACTGCAGTGCGGAGAGAACTACAACTTCAACTTTTTGTTCTGGAAACAGTGGAGGGGTATAACCAAATCCCTGTAGCAAAGGAGCATATAGTGTGTGTATTCCGCCCACGTAATGAAGACTGACTTGGAGGTTGGATTATTAGCTGCCATGCAGTCTCCATCTCTATGTTTGACCATTGGACTGATAGGCTCAGCATGACCCCCAGAATGCCCACCAGAATCGAGAAGAAAACTGAGGGCCTTGATCAGAGACACTGTCCTGTGGGAGGCCAAAGACTAGAAAAACATGGTTAATGATCAACTCTGCAGTCGCTTTAAGAGTGGGTAAATGAATCTGCCAGAGAGATGAGAGACTTTCCCCTGATTGCATGCGGGACAGGTGCTTACAAAGCAAGGTATCCTCCTTGATGGTCGGCCAGCAAATCCATCTCTGAGAGAATTCAAGATACAAGTAGTGTCTGGATGACAGGTCGAATGAGAGAAGTGACCCCATTGAAGAACCTGGGAGAGAACTGATTTAGGGACAAAAGAGTGGTTGGTAGACCCTCCACCTGGGTCTGGTTCCCGAACCTGGGCTTGTCTTATTGTATTTTTAAGTTCCGGGATGGTCCAGGAGAGTAAGAATGGGTGCTGAAGTAAAGGGAAGACTAGTGTTGTTTTTGTTTATGAAACTTTCCAAAAATCGCTTGGACATCTGGGATGCAAAATAAACTTTTTCCACCTTTGACCACAAGATGTCATTAGTGTACAACGTGTTGAAAAGCTTCCAGTAATTAACCTTTTTACGATACAGTTGAGGGGAACGCTTCGGTGCTTTGAAAAGCTTCATTTTCCCATCACTACTAAAAAGTAGAAAAAATGTATGTGTCGTTTGTTCTTTTTCTCCCAAAGACGAACCACAGCTGACCGGCCATAGGTCCCTTTCTCTGTGTCAGACTGAGCTTTGTTTGTAGTCGTCTTCTAGACAATGCCACGAGTGGGGCTTGAGAAAGTGACGTCGCCTGCGGTTTAGGCTACGGCTCTGGTCTAGAAGGGATACAGCTCTGGCTACTCGGCATGCGCACATTAATCTAAAGTTACAATTTCGTTTCGTCTCATGTTCGTCAACGAAAATGAAAAGACATTTTAGCATACTTTTTATTTTGTAAACCACATTTAGTCTCGTTTTTATTCATCAATGATATTGCATTATACATTTTACTATAGTCATCGTCACATGACCAGCATTTTCGTTTCGTCTTGTCTCGTTTTCGTCACATGATAAAGGTTCGTTGACGACGATATTTAGTCATATTTTTCGTTGACGAAAGCAACACTAGTGAGGACTAATGAGAATATCATCCAAAGGGCATACTAGGAACTCGTAGTGCACAGTGGGAATTTTAAATGTAGTCTTCCACCCTTGTCCAATGCACACTAGATGTTAAGCATTGCACACGTCAAGTTTGGTGAAGATGGAAGCTGCAGTAACTCAAAAGCTGTGGCCATAAACGTCAAGGGGTAGCGGTTAGTATGGTGATCTGGTTAAGGCCTCGATAATCCATCCTTTCTCCCAATAAAGAAAAAAAACAGCTCCAGTAGAAGAAATGGATAAATGAATAATCCCCACAACAAGGGATTCCTCAATGTAGTTGTCCATAGTTGCATGCTTGGAAAAAGAAAAAGAGAAGATGCAACCTCTGGGATGACAGGTACCTGGATGGTGCAGTCAAATGGACGGTGTGGTGGTAAAGAGGTGGCTTTCTTTTTACTAAAGACTGCCTTAAGATAGTTGTACTGAGTGGAGACTCGGGATGTGTCTAGGGTTTCTTGAGACTCAAGAGTAGGATCGGGGAGCTCTGGATCAAACAGGTGGCATGACATGTGGGACCCAATGGAGGACAGCACTAGTGGACCAGTCAAGATGGAGGTTACGGTGAAGAAGGCAGGGGCTAAATACACACAGCTGAGTGAGACACATGTGAACAGAATAACACTAATTGAAAGTAGAGTAAGCTGAACATGAGAGCATTATGAGGACCTCTAGAGGGGGAAAAAACTGACATCATCGAAATGAAAGTTATAATTTGCAAAGTTCTTTATTAAGTAGCCTAAATCATTTTTGAAAACCCACGATCATCATATTAATACTTGACCAGCCATTTACTGTTCAACAATTGTAAAAACATAGTTGTAAGAAAAACATCTCCCCACCCCCTAAATCCATAACACTGTACAGCTTGATATGTATGCATTAATTCAAAGCTTCGGGCGGTATGAGGTGCACAACAATGACACAAACACAGTTACAAGAGGCCTTTTTTGCCATCCCAGATGGGAGAATTACACCTCAAGGGTAAAATAAAAAGAAGAACATGCCAAAAGAAAAAGGACTCAGGATATCAGTGTTCTGACTGGATCCTAGCCTCCAGAAATAGAAACAATTTTAGAAGAATGATATGAATATATGTTCACTATGATCATGACAAGGAACAAGAGGAGATGGATGTTGGAGAACATGATGCTGTAGTGTACTACTTTTATTAAGAATGACTTTTCAGAGTATACTTTTTGTACACAGTTGACCTTTTGCAAAAACCCACCCTCCATAGAAATTGTTGTTATGTCCGACAAACAATGCAGCTCTCATGGTCGCCATGATTTTGCCAAGTAAGACATGTTCCTGGATCAACATCTTTTGTTGATCCTGGATCAACATTACTGCCCAGAAATATAAACTTAACCCAATCCCTACCCCTAAACCTAACCCTTCCCATAATTTATTCCTAAAATCAGAGGGAAATGATAGCTGATTAACAAGGGTCGTAAAGCACCTAACTCTGATTTTAAGCATAAAACTGACATTTTCTGAAAAGTTATCCCTCAATTCTGATTGGTTGATTGGAATGTTGTTCCAGGATCAACAAAACAGTAAAACATACATTGCAAAACAAAGAGGAAACTGACAACACGCTGACAAACAAGACAGAGCAGGTTACTTCTGGTATAAAACAAATAGGTCTCAGGTCTAAAATGTTGTTTTTTAAGACATTCAAACAAAAAATACAGTTGTATGGCTCTTTAATGTGTTGTCACAGATTTCTGTATTGACTTATTTGACTAATCAACACATAAACTGTTCGTCTTGTTTTATTTAATGAAAACACAAAATAAACATAAATGGATATCAGAACGTATTTTATTTCAACTGCGGAAAGATACATACAATTTTTCAAGATTAATTCCATTGAAGTTAATCTACTCTCCTCTCTGATTTGTTTGTCAGACATAATGGCAGTGTGATGATTGGTCAGATCACCTGTCAGTAAATCTGTTTGCAAAGGGTCAATTGTGTGAACTGGGAAAGGTAACAGGTACAGTAGTTTGTTGAACACTGAGATTTCTAACAGCATAAAACGCATTATGTCCAGGATTATTCATAGGGGTGCTCTGTAAAACTGAGTTTAATGAAAGCTAGATTCTGTCATCAGCATTTTAATATAGATACAGTTAAGTTTTATGGACAGTATTTATGGCATACTGTGCAAACATTCTTACAAGATGAGTAGAAAAAAAAATGTCAGTAGCAGTACAGTCTGAGAGGTACTCTTTATCCTTTGGGAGGAACTGGAAAACCCTGACAATAGCCTCTTTTTCCAGCGAGGACATAATCTTGACTTGCTGTCTTTCAGCACACAGAAAGTCATGATCAGCTGTCATGATCAGCACATGTCTTGTGAACAGCATGCTGAGAAGCTTCCTTATCAGGTTATTGGTGGCGTCTCACATAAATGCATGTCACATACCTCCATCACTGTCTGTGCCAATTCCAGTCAATCACCCCCCACCCCTCCCGTCTTTTTCCCACCCTCTCCTGGACTTTACCTTATCCTTTTCTCCCACTATATAAATAAAGGTGACTTGACTTGTCTCTCTCTAGTTTTGTTCATGCTCTTCTGCAATTTATCAATATGGACACCAAATGTTGTTTACAGTTCAAATACTGTTTACTTTATTTTATTTAATTGTACTTTTTCTATTTATAGTTTTGGTATGCTGTGACATTTCAAATTTTTTCAATTTATATTCCTAGTCATCTATGCATATGGTCAATGCTATCAAAACAATTAACAATTAAGAATATATAACTGATTTAAATTTTATTTCAAACACATTAACAAACATTCATTATAGCCCACTGACATCAGAACTATAATAGAACTATAATACTACAAATACAGGTGTTTTCTTTAAGTTTTCATATTCATTACGTCTGAACAGAGAATCACCACATCTGGACACATAAATGTAGATATATGTTGAAAAGAAAGATGTGGGGGATATTTCAAACCAATTATGCAACAGCAGTGCATGGAATAAGACATTTTCCCAAATCATAAGCAAACCTTTGTTCCAGTTGGTTCTGCTTTTCTGCGAAAAAGAGAATGAAAAATAGCAGTTTTGCTATACTGTCTGTATATTATGGCCCCAAGCAACACAGAACAATATGAACTACAAGAAGATGATGATGATCTGAGTCCTCGCTGCAACATTGGTCAGTGATGTTGCTCATATTTCCTTACAACATCTCCATTTGCTCATTTAATGCTCACCCTTGAAGAATAAAATAATTCTAAAAACCAGAAATCAATATCATTGTAATCATTCTGCTTCACATAAGAAGGCCTTCCTTGGCTTTATTCACCCCTCTCTCATTATTGTTTCATGTCTCTCCTTGTGTTCTGTTCATTAAAGGTGAAAAAAAGCTCAACAATATAATTTAGAAAAAGAAAGAGCAGCTTCCATGTTTCTCACACTGCATTCTCAGTCTAGATTTGTGTACTTTTGTTTTTCCTATAGAGTATTTTCGGAGATGGAGGTGTTATCTGAAAACCACAACCCAGACTTCAGAGCCAAGGAAAAACAACCTCTGAGCATTATTATCCCCTATTTTCCCCCATTTTTTTCTGAGTAATATCTGCAGAAAACAAACAAACAACAAATAAATTAATAAATAAATAAAAACCTTCTACTTATTAATCTTGTATATATCCATGCAATTTGAACATAATACATATTTGTGCTCTTTAACTAAAAATGTGAACATAGGGTACTGGTAACTGTGTTTCAACATGGACTGATGTCGCCCTCTGCTGTTAAAAAAAAATAACACTTAATTTCAAATATTCACATTATTCACCTTACAAGCTTATTGGCTGTTAGCACTTACAAAGCACATAATGATGCCTTATTCTACATAATGTTACATCCTTTAATCATATATATTAGATAGTGCTCTCCAAATTAAAGTGTGACCAAAAAAAAAAAAAAAAAAAAAAAACAGGTAAAAAAAAAACAGGTAAACAGAAACATATACAGTACATATACTGAATAACGAAAATAGTGACTGAATAACAAAAATACTGTATGCAATGTGTAATATATTTATTTATTTTTTTTTTTATTTTTTTTTTTTTTTACAATTAATATCACACAACAGAAGGGAACAGAGACAACATAACAGCAACATATGATAATTTATATGGATATAATATATATGGATCAAAAAAAGTTAATCAAAGTTGTTCTAAGACAAGAACAGGTATTGTTTTGGTTTTAGGACAGTTTTGATGATTTTGATCCACTTCAAATGTGTAATATATATATATATATATATATATATATATGATTTATATGATAAGCAGGCACAAGTCAGGCAGCGGTTCTAGATAGAATGACGAAACCAGACACTGAGGGATTGTGAGAAACCAGCTGATATAAGGAGGTCTAATGAGGAGTGCCAGCTGTTGGGATCTGGAGCTGGCGATGTTGACTCTGTAACAATTACATTACAATATTTTTAACTTTTAAAATATAGATATGCACATAAAGAAGGCTGCACCAACAACCTGGCCAGATCTGTGGACACAATAAAAGTCAAAGTTAAACAAAAGCTGGGATTTTCAATCAAATATCTTTGATCTAAACAATAATTTTTACCTATTAACCAAAATTAACTTAGAAATTATATAAAAAAATTATCTTTTTGATAATATCTTCCTTCAGGTAGACTGCATGTTGTTAAATACTTTATGTATAAGAAGACTGTGCACTTATTATTTATGAATGGGAAAAAGTGCAACTCCCAATACTGCGAATAAGCCGTTTCTCAATATGCGTTCTTGTCTGTACTTGTGTTCTTGTGGACTTGTGAAATGTCATCAGTTGTCGCCCAAGTACTGTTCCAATTCAAAGTTCACATCTAGCAAGTACAGTTCAAATCCCTGGATGTGCTCTTGCTCCGCCCCTTTTATCAAGGATGCATCAAGAGGAGACTTGTGCGAACTTGAGACGGGATGCACTTTTTTCCAGGGGTTTCAGTACAGCGTAATCGATACTGCGTCACCAGGCAGGCGTGGCCTATTTGAGAATTTGCATAGGTCACCGATCATGCGCAGTTAGGAAAAAGCCATTTGCTTTAGATACCTCCACTATTGCAGGGGTTTCGTGCACTTCATATTCATATACAGTATAATGAAATACCTGTCCACGTTCGCAGGGGTTTCGTGCACTTCATATTCATATACAGTATCTTGAAATACCTGTCCACGATCGTTTATATTCATATACAGTGTCTTGAAATACCTGTCCAAGATCGCAGGGGTTTCGTGCACTTCATATTTATATTCATATACAGTATCTTGAAATACCTGTCCACGAACGCAGGGGTTTCGTGCACTTCATAATTATATTCATATACAGTATCTTGAAATACCTGTCCACGAACGCAGGGGTTTCGTGCACTTCATAAATATATTCATATACAGTATCTTGAAATACCTGTCCACGATCGCAGGGGTTTCGTGCACTTCATATTTATATTCATATACAGTGTCTTGAAATACCTGTCCACGATCGCAGGGGTTTCGTGCACTTCATATTTATATTCATATACAGTGTCTTGAAATACCTGTCCAAGATCGCAGGGCTTTCGTGCACTTCATATTTATATTCATAAACAGTGTCTTGAAATACCTGTCCACGTTCGCAAGGGTTTCGTGCACTTCATAATTATATTCATATACAGTATCTTGAAATACCTGGCCACGATCGCAGGGGTTTCGTGCACTTCATATTTATATTCATATACAGTGTCTTGAAATACCTGTCCAAGATCGCAGGGGTTTCGTGCACTTATTTATATTCATATACAGTATCTTGAAATACCTGTCCACGATCGCAGGGGTTTCGTACACTTCATAATTATATTCATATACAGTATCATGAAACACCTGTCCAAGATCGCAGGGGTTTCGTGCCAGATACACTTCATATTTATATTCATAATGAAATACCTTTCCACGATCGCAGGGGTTTCGTGCCCTTCATAATTATATTCATATACAGTATCATGAAACACCTGTCCAAGATCGCAGGGGTTTCGTGCCAGATACACTTCATATTTATATTCATGTTGAAATACCTTTCCACGATCGCAGAGGTTTCATATTTATATTCATATACAGTATCATGAAATACCTGTCCACAATCGCAGGGGTTTCGTGCCCTTCATATTTATATTCATATAGAGTATTTTGAAATACCTGGCCACGATCGCAGGGGTTTCGAGCCCTTCATATTTATATTCATATACAGTGTCTTGAAATACCTGTCCACGATACCGTTGTAAACCATGATTAATTTTCGTAAATAGACGCTACACGTTTTACATTTCTATAACGGCTGTTTATTTGTTTTCGAAAATCGTTTAAATGTAAGATTTTAAAACATAAAAATAACCTGTATGACTGTGTTGTCCATCCATCAGTGCTGATCCTAGGTTTTGAAATGCCCGCGCAAAAAAAACTGACTTACTGCGCATGATCGGTGACCTCTCTTAATATATATATATTTTTTTTAGAAAGGGGCGTTTTCCCAACGCCCCCAGGGACGCCCATTTTACGTCGTGGTAATGAAACCCCTGGAATTTAGTGAGTCCCAACTTGAGGCAGCCATGTATCCCAGAATGCATTTCACACCAATCAGCAAGCGTTAATGGCGGAGGAGAAAACCCGCATAATTTTCAAAATATTACTGTTATTGTGTCATGAAATGTAGGTTTAAGAGTATTTCAGGCGAGAATGTAGTTGTTTAATACTCAAATCTGCGGTTTATTTACAAAGACAGCGCCTATTTGAAAATTTGTTTCGCCGATTTCGGAGATGAGAGTTCCAGGCGAACACCGGGTGCTCAGTGGTCATGTATCCCGCAGAGAGAGCCTCACCACGGCTAGTCCTTCTGACGTTTGCCGCTGGTCCCGATGTCTCTGTAGTGGTTAAACAAGAG
Organism: Garra rufa; assembly: GCF_049309525.1. Lineage (NCBI taxonomy): Eukaryota > Metazoa > Chordata > Actinopteri > Cypriniformes > Cyprinidae > Garra > Garra rufa. The sequence goes on from NC_133378.1 coordinate 10,138,506, forward strand.
GTATAATTCGTTTTCGGTAAATCTAACAGCTAATTTTTGGTCTTGTGAATCTATTATTTATTCCAGGTCATATCATTTTGACTGAGGACAAAGTTATGCTTCATAAATTATTTATCAATCGTAATTCAGAGCTGACTTTTTAGCATGCATTTGACCGAATTGTCTGCTTTTGTCTTTATTTCCGATTACATAAGTCTCTTATACTTTATACTTATACTTTTATAATGGCTAATACTGTTCATTAAAACTGACATTTAAAAAAGGCAGAGTTGTGCTTGTCATGTTTCATTTTATTATAAAAGATGTAACTAATTAAAGATGTATTATACACAGTGCACATATAGCTTAAATCACATTAATATGTTTTATTATTTTTAAAATGAGTACGAAAAGAGAGTTGTGGTTTATATTTGGAAGAAAACACAGAGGCAGTGGTGTTTGATATAACTTTCTTTTATTGTATTTGTAACGCGTTGCATGAACCATTTTTGTCGCTATTAATATGTTTAACGTTAAATGAAACAGAAAAGAGGCAATGCTGTTTGATATAAAATATTTCGTTTCACTGTAATGTTGTACATTCCCTGAACTATGTTTTTGCAGCTATTAATATGCTTAATTGAAAATGAAAAGAGGCAGAGGTGGTTGATATCATATTTCGTCTTATTGTAAATACATACAGTGAAGATAACCGGAGTAGAAAAGGCGAGCTGACTGACGTTATCAAGTACACTGCTGTTCCATTTGCAGAATTACAGGACTGGCATCCTCACGTCCTCGGGAGTTCGTACTCCCAAGTCAAACTTCCAAGTCTGAACTATGAAGGAGGCAAGTCCGAACTTTGCGTACTTGGTATTGAGAAACGGCCGTTGATTAGTGAGGTCATCACGTCACTGCAGCTGCTGTTAGAAGCTCCATTTCCTATAGAAACCGGCAGCTTTTGCAAACTCGTGCTTATGACTGTGCATGCACATTGGCTGGTCTGGCATCAAAAACAAGCTTTTTTGAATATAATGTAAAGGTTTCTAAAACACATTATTTTCCACATACTATACATTGTTGCTCCTCTCTGCCCTGCTTTTCTAAAACACATAGATTTTTACAAAGCTCATCATTCTGAAAAGTGAAGTGTGCTCTGATTAGCCAGCTATCCGGTGATTGGCCGAATACCTAGAGCATGTGACTGAAATGTTATGCCCAATACCATGTTGTCATGTCCTGGTGCGATGAGAAAAAAACAATAAAACCCATTATAAATGTGGCATTTGTTGCATCCAGTTGGGACATAATTACTGATTATAAAGACTTATACTGTCTTTTTACGTGTTGTGTTGCGCCGCGTTAACATAAAACCATTTCTGCATTTGTGATCGTAAAAACGACAAACAACAAGCACTACTCAAAACACTAGCAAATTCTTTAAATATGAAAACTTACTTACAGGCTGTGAGTCAGAAGCGCCAGACTGTTCTTACAACGTTTTAATTGCCCCACTTTATAGAAACAGCCTTTGTGCACAGTCTGCATTGTAGGATACTCTCCCAGGTTCAGGAAATAGTCCTCCGTAAACTGCGCTGCACACACTGTTCTGGAACAGTGTTGTAAATATAACTTAATCACTGTTTTCTAGTTGTGCCCCCTTCTGGAAGGCCAAACAAAGTACTTTTGCTTTTGCAACGAAACACACAGCATCTCCATGACATAGCGGTGGCTGCAACAATACTACAGCAAGAATAAAAGTCACACCTTCTTTTTTTTTGCTTATACATTTAGGCATTGTTATGCAAATCTTACCACACAGTGACAGAGGTGTGTTTGAATGAGCCGTTTTGGGAAGGTGTGGCTAAGTCTTAACTTTATAAAGAATATCTCTTTGGGTTTGAGACTTTAATCTTTGCAACTTTACAGATATTATGCAAAAACAGCTTGCAACAAAGGAAAACATGAAATCGCAACATATGACCCCTTTAAACATAAGAAACAAGCTTTATGAGACTGTTGTCAAATTTCATTAGTGCTTTCAAATCTGAAATGTTAACATAAGTCTAGTGAAGAGGAGTTTCAAAGATGGCCGCAGAGTGAAATTAAAAGGGACTTTGATGTTGTCAAAAGCATATACAGTAACATCTGTTGCATAACAGGCAAGCAGAGGTAGGGCTCATGAATAATTAAAATGTTTGCATTTCCTCATAGTGATCTGCTAAAATCAAAATGCGGACAGTGAATTGGGATTACAGTGTATTTAAACTGCGGCATGCTCAACTTTATGCACATGAGGAACGCAAAATGTCTTGGTTCCTCAATAGAGAAGTGTGATAGAGATGCTATGTCAGCAGTTGATGCTATGGGAACATCCCCAGGTGTAATGACTGTGTGAAGTCCATATAACAACACCAGTTCCTCTTCAGGGAACTCGCACTGCATCAGAAACACTTTAGGAATGCCTCTGCATGGTATAAGGTAAGTTACTGATTATCAAGAATACCATTATGATGTTGTTTATGAGACAGCATGAAATAGAGTGTCTATGTTCTCTTTTGGGATTACCAGGCTTTGCATATATAACATGAATATATAAATAAATATAAGTGACATGACGCTGTAAGTTAATGACACTATCATTATTTACTGTGTTGCAATTAGAATTTTTTTTATTTTTTATTTTTTTAGTTTCTGACAAGAACGAGGCAGAAGAGGTTTCTGAGAGGTTCTCAAGAGTCTCTACTTATATGTATCTCAACATCAAATGAGTTTCACTGGAAGTTGTTGTGAACTTTTCTCAGAGACCAGGAGACGTTTGGATATCTTGAAGCAGAAGTTTCTCTTTATTGAGATCCTAGCTGTTCGTTGCTGCAGTTCTTCAAAAGTCGTCTACTAAGGCATACATTACAGTTTATATACCTTTCCAGGGGGAGGATTACATAGAGGTGGAGTCAATCTAAACAAAGCATGCAAATGCAGTACAGGAATCAGCCCGTTACCAGAGTTCCCCAGCCTTGATCTCATTATCATAACAGTGTCATTCAAAGGCATAGGTGCTAATTCAGTCAGTCTGACAGTATTGCCCATACCTTCACATTATCATTGAGACAAAGGTATCATTCAAAGGCATATGTACTAATCCAATCAGTCTGACAGTATTACCCATACTTTAACATTATCATAGAGACAAAGGAATAGCTGTAACAAAAAGGTTAATGTCTCAGACACCTGGGCTGCCTGATTTGATCTTCTTCTAATGTCATCATCTGTACCTCTAAATTCAATGTACTTAACTTTAGATTTATCTGTGATGCTATGTAAGAATCTAGGGTCAGCATATCATGAACAGATTCTTAAATTTGTAATCCCACAGTTCCCCCTTTGAGAGTTCTAATAACTCTCACATAATACAAATTTAAACATTTAAAAGTTCGTTCTTGTAACCTTTGAATGTTACAGGCACATAGTACTTGCTCTGTGGTGATTGTTTGTAACGGCATGTTGACACAGAAACAAACATGCAGCTAGGGCTCGTTAAGTTCTTACGGGTAATAGTCTTTTCTGGTTGGACCAGTCATTTCCTTGTGATGGTCGTGGGTCATTTGCTGAATGAAACACTTGATACTGTGGACGCATAGATAGTACACCAGTAGGAGAATCAATAGCAGAACTGCTATTTCCTTGATCCACAGCCAGGGTTTCCCTAACAAGTTTCCAAACCATGAAGAACTATCTTCAGTCATCTGGTGTAATTTTGCTGAAAGATCAAGAATGTCTTGTTGGATTCTGTTGCAATGTTCATGGTGATTACTAGAATGGCAATCTTGATCGTGTTGATGGATGACTGAAGTTCTCTCATGTGATTCTCTGAAACTTTCATAAGTCCATTCTATAGCCTACGTTGGTTAACATAAGCCCCATCTTGCAGTCATGTAACTTGAAAAAGTTACAGGCACATACAACTTATTCTGTGTCTTGTCCTAGATTTACGTAGGTGTAATAGTTCTTTTCAGAACCATAACTGTTGACACATACGACAAGGGATGGTGAAATGTCGTACAAACTACATGATGTCACAGAAAATCATGTAGCGTAAGAGTGGAAGTCTTGAAGTCTATGGCGCCTGAATAGCTGTGAAGCTGTCTGTTTTCTGTAGTCCGTTTCCCACGTAGATTCACTCAGATGACTCTTTGTCCTCATGAAGCTTGTTCATGGATGTCTGAAGTGATGCTTCACACCAGGGTTTCTCTTATGAAGATGACTTGGCATACACATCTGAAACACAAGAAAACAAAGAAACAGCAGACCAGCAGTATTCATGCATAGACATTTTTAGACTTCTGTTGATCGTATAGTGGTTTTATTTATTACATTAAAATTCTAGTGATCTTATAGTGTTTTTTTTTTTCTTAACCTTATCTTAATTTGACACCTAATAGACCAGTGAGGTGGGGATTGAAAGTACTAAAGGGGAAAAACCTATGAGGAAATCTTCACCGCAGGATTGACCCCCGAGGCCTGATGCACTTCGGTTCTTTCCTGGGCTCCTCACTGGTTTGTGTGTCCTAATCTGTCCCTTTAAGTGTTGTGCACACTGTATAGTGTGAGACATAAGTTCCTAATGCAGAACAAAAATACATGTATTTCCAAAACAATGCAATCACTACATTTCAGTCCTCTAATTAAACATCAGTCCTGGTAGACATCATAACAGAGGATGGGTGACTGAATAGAATATTCTGGTATGGCTGTGAGTGTTCTTAACCAAGTGTCCCCAAGTTTGGGGGGAGTGATATTCAACTTCCCTTTGTTCTGTTAACAAAGAGTCTTTCATCTTTGTTGTAGATTACTGGGGTAATTAAGTATTCACAGCCTTAACGGTTAGCACCTCAGCAAGCTGCCCAGTGAGTTTGGTGTAGTGGGGAGGTGCTGTTTTAGCATTGCTAGCAGACTGTGTAAAAGCTGATTTACATTGTTAATTTCTTTTACGTATTTTTTGTTTTTCCTGCATTCTTTCATCCTGTGTCCAGGTTTACCGCAGTAATGACAACTACCCTCTCTCTTAGGACATTGACTTTCCTGTCAGTTCTCTGTTTTCAACTTAAAGGAAGCTGCTGCAATCTTTACTCTGGCTTTAACATCAGAGTTTCTTTCCCAAGTAGCTAACCTGTCCAAGTTGCTTTGCAGGGTTCTATTGGACCATGTGAGATCTAAGAAAGGCAGTGCATTTCTATATTCAATTAAAAGGCCATCAAACCATGTACGAGCTAGTGGTCCTTTATCATCTAGCACCTTCTCTGGAGTGTCAGCTATTCCACTGTATGCTGCAGCTGACTGACAAAACCTTTCAGTGTACTCACTTACAGTTTCATCCTTCTTTTGCACACAGTTAGTGATTCTGGACCAGTCTGTTTTGGGTCCTATGATATTCTTTAGAATTTTTAAAACACCTTCTCTCAAATCGCCTTTACTGGCATGTTGTAGTTCAGAAGTAACAGCAGACTCAAAACTGTTGAATTCAGATTCAGTTAGAATTTGTGACATCAGCTGTGTGACTTCTGCTAACGACATGTTGTAGAGACGCATTTTGCTGTTCAATGCTCTTCTGAATTCAGAAAAACTTGTGCGTGCTGAAGGTAAGCTCTGGGACAATCTCTCTATATCTTTAGGTCCAAGCATTCTTGCAATTGCTTGTACCTGAACAACAGAAGAGTTGGGAGGAACATTTTCAATTCCTTCAATTCCCTGAGATCGTCTTCTAGCACCACAAACCCTCACCGAATCTACAGGCACATCAGACACTGATTGGATGGCTACATCATTTTCAAAGAAAGCTTGTAAGTCAGGATAAATGTTATCAGGCTGACTAACTTCCATATCAGTTTTTTCTGAAGCTTTGTTGCGGTTCAATTTTTTAGTCAAAGCGGATATTCTAGCCCGGAGTTCTTTGTTCTGTTCCTCTAACTCTGAGTTACGCTGAGACTGTTGTGTAGCTAGCGCTAAACCAAATTCTCTGTGGCAGCAGATAATGCCTTTCACATTGTTCTTACGAATACATGCTCCAAGGACTTTCTTACACTCATCTACTGACCAAGTCTTGTCTGGATGGATCTCATATTTCTTAGTTAATTCTTGTCTAACTTTTTCAGTTACTATTAGGTTCATTTGCTCTCCTAACAGTGATTTGAATTCACTATCTGACCACAAAGGAGTTGCGAGAACACCCTTTTCAGTTGTGGGGATCAGCCTAGCATTCTTTCTAACCATTTTGCGAGTTTCTTTGTTACCACACAATCACAACACTAAAACTTCTCTGATCAACAGAGGGTACGCTTGTTAACACAGATCAACTATTGTTAACCTTCCCTGAATTAACAGAGGACAACACAAACTACTAGCACTTTATGCTAAACTTCTCTGCCAAAACAGAGGATAACAAATTTTAGCACTTTAAGGCTAAACTTCCCTGCTTAAAACAGAGGATAACAGATATTAGCACGTAATGCTAATCTTCCCTGCCCTGAAACAGAGGATAAACAATTTTAGCACGTAATGCTAAACTTCCCTGGGTGAACAGAGGATAACCAATTCTTCCCTGCCAAAAAAACAGAGGGTGAACAAATATTAACGTAATGTTAACCTTCCCTGAGTGAACAGAGGATAAACAACTTTAGCACGTAATGCTAAACTTCCCTGAATTAACAGAGGGTAACTTTTCATCTCTAAAAGAACACCTTTAGAGGATAACTTAGTTAACTAAACCCTACAGCTGTCTGTTAACTCTTCTCTGACGGCGCAGAGGATAACTATATGTACTGGTCTTTAGCGGTTCTTTTGAATAGAGTAGCACTCACCAACCCTTGGTTGTAAAGGAAGATTCATGGAAATCTTTGTTCAGCTGGAAGTTTCGCTCTGGATTCCAAAAGATGCAGACTTGAAAGCAGATCTTCTGTTGAGCTTGCTGTTCCAATCTGGATTCAGGTGAAGAAGCTGGAACTCTATCCGGGTCTCGGCACCAAAACTGTTGTGAACTTTTCTCAGAGACCAGGAGACGTTTGGATATCTTGAAGCAGAAGTTTCTCTTTATTGAGATCCTAGCTGTTCGTTGCTGCAGTTCTTCAAAAGTCGTCTACTAAGGCATATACATTACAGTTTATGTACCTTTCCAGGGGGAGGATTACATAGAGGTGGAGTCAATCTAAACAAAGCATGCAAATGCAGTACAGGAATCAGCCCGTTACCAGAGTTCCCCAGCCTTGATCTCATTATCATAACAGTGTCATTCAAAGGCATAGGTGCTAATTCAGTCAGTCTGACAGTATTGCCCATACCTTCACATTATCATTGAGACAAAGGTATCATTCAAAGGCATATGTACTAATCCAATCAGTCTGACAGTATTGCCCATACTTTAACATTATCATAGAGACAAAGGAATAGCTGTAACAAAAAGGTTAATGTCTCAGACACCTGGGCTGCCTGATTTGATCTTCTTCTAATGTCATCATCTGTACCTCTAAATTCAATGTACTTAACTTTAGATTTATCTGTGATGCTATGTAAGAATCTAGGGTCAGCATATCATGAACAGATTCTTAAATTTGTAATCCCACAAAGTTTACAAGCTGGCTTATCTTGATGCAGAAGTCCTAAAGAACACTCCGTGCATATGGTCAATTGCATCTACACTGTTGAAAGTCCAAGGCTACTAGAAATAGATGGACCCTGTCCCAGCGGGGACCCTTGCCACCAAGTGACAGACGCGACAGTCTGTGCTTGTGCCCACTATACAAGTTGGCATACCAGATCCTCCCCTCACTCAGAGCAACTGGATCAGGAAGCAGACATCCTGTCGGGACAGGGGCTGAGACCCTGGGAATGGAGGCTTCACCCTAATGTAGTGGAGCAGGTGGCGGATCTGTGTGCACCTTGAGATTTCACGCTATCCACTCTGGTTCTCCCTTTCACATCCTGCTCCTCTCAGACTGGATACCATGGTACAGACATGGCTGAGGCTGCATCTGGATGACTTTTTCTTGATTGCTCTGCTCCCAGGAGTTCTGAAGAAAGTCTATTTCTAGTAGCCCTGTTCTGGCTGGCCTGAGAATGGCTCTCTAACCTAGTGTCCCTCCTCAATGGCTCTCCCTAAGGAGATTCCAATCAGATGGGACTGACCCTCTTACTGACCCATGGGACTTAGTCAGGGGATGGAATTGTTAATCCATGCCTGGAATTATGGTTTTGGCCTCTGAGAGGACCCAACTCATAGACTCCGTTCTCTCAATTAAGGTTGTTGAGACCATACTCCACTCCAGAGCTCCCTTCATGAGGAAACTGTACTCCTTGAAGTGGGTTGTGTTCACTTTATGGTACGGATATCATCAGCTGGTCCCAGTTGACTGCCTGGTTAATTCAGTTCTGGAGTTCCTGCAGGGACGGTTCTCCACAGGGTTGACCCCCTCCACCTTAACGGAATAGCTGCTTACCACACACTTTTGAGTGGTCAGTCAGTGGGAAGAAACTGTCCATACCCCAAAAACAACAGATCAACAACAGATTATTTGATCCCCTGCTGATTTTGTACATTTTCCCACTGACAATTAATTTAACAGTGAGAGACAGAATAACAACAAAAAACATCACTAATCTCTGCTTTGCAGATGACATCGATGGACTGGTGGGAGAAGATCAAGAACTTAAAGACCTAGTGGATTGCCTGAATTATACAGTCGGGCTGTCAGCTGCTCGAACCATTCCAACCCCTTTGCCACACAGGCCAAGGCCTGGCAGGCCATCCCCGGGGTGTCAAACTGGGTTTTGGGGATAATAGAACAAAGTTATATGCTTCAATTCGCAATTCACTTCAATTGGTCTCCACCTTGGTTCAGAGAAAGGACATAGATAAGGTGAGGAATTTTCTGCCGAAAGGAGCCATGGAAATGGTTCCCCCAGCTCAGAGCGAGTCAGGCTTCTACAGACGCTACTTCCTCGTCCCCAAGAAGGATGGTGGTCTAAAACCCCAGAGCTCAGATTATTACTCTTTTGGTGCTTCCTTCTTCGGAGCAAGACCAAGAATCTAGCCTTCTTTGCCCTATTAGGGCATTGAGGAGCTAAATTGAACATTCTGACAATCAGAGCAGCTGTTCGTATGCTTCGGTGGCCGTACCAAAGGGCTTCTGTTTGCGAAGCAGAGGCTATCCAAATGGATAGTTGAGGGTATCATGCTGGCATACCCATCGTTGGGCCTACAATGCCTCATGTGAGTAAGAGCGTCGAGTGGGCTCTTATATGTCCCTTGCAGAAATTTGTGCGGCGGCCGGCTGGGCCTTGCTGTCCACATTTGCCAGGTTTTATAATCTTATAACCTTACAGGCCCGGGTCCTCTCTGCTTAAGTGGACTTGCCCTCAAATCCAGTGCTATGGCAGTATGTCCCCCTGTTTTTTGTACATTCTTGGCCCTCACCACGAGTTCTGAGGCTATACGAATACCCTGGGTTGGTCATTTAGATTGGGCAGATTTTTATTTAGACGGCCCTATTAGCCCCCCGGTGCTAGGACTGGTATTAGTCGTCCCTCTAACATAGCAACAGCGTGATTGTACTGGTTCCCCAAAGCGTCTTAAGACAGATGCAGTATGAGTGAAGTATCGATAGGGAACGTACTCGGTTACTTACGTAACCTCGGTTCCCTGAGATACGGGAACGAGTACTGCGTTGCTAGCCGTGCTATGTAGCCGCATGACCGCGTCATTGCTTCAGTCGAAGTAACCTTAGATCCTACGGCGAAATGCCCGCTTATGTTGCCAGATAGCCCCGCCCCTTCTGGCGGGCTCTGGTGGGCTTCATCGCCATAGGCTCGTGCAGCTCCACTGCCGAGCCATTGGTTTGTTTTTTATTCACTGCATGAACCAATGGCCGTGCAGTTACACTGTGTTATTGAAAAATGCTTCAGTCTCTGAGAAAAAGGAGTTTTCCCCAAAGTGTCTTAAAGGGATAGTTCACCCAAAAATGAAAATTTGATGTTTATCTGCTTACCCCCAGGGCATCCAAGATGTAGGTGACTTTGTTTCCTCAGAAAAACACAAACGAAGATTTTTAATGAAAACCGGTGCAGTCTGCCATCCTTATCATGGGCTTGGATGGGCACCAAACCTTTAAAAGTAAACAAAAACATGCACAGACAAATCCAAATTACACCCTGCGGCTCGTGATGATACATTGATGTCTTAAGACACGAAACGATCGGTTTTTGTGAGAAACTGAACAGTATTTATATAATTTTTACCTTTGATACACAGCCACGTCCATCTGTCATGAGCACGAGTTTGGCATCAGTCACGTCACATGTGCACGCGCTCTAACGTAGAATACGCAAACGCCGTAAGGGGAAATCAGGGAAAAATCCCGGATGAGTTTGCGCAAGCAAACGTAATCTTTTAGCTTTAAATCGGTTTAAACAATCAGGATACGCGCAAGTAATTACCATTTTGAATAGCCGCTATACCCACAATCTCTGTGCTCTGTGTAAACAATGAGTGTCGTATACATGCAACAGATCGCTTACGGCGTTTGCGTATTCTACGCTAGAGCGCGTGCACATGTGACGTGACTGATGCCAAACTCGTTCTCATGACAGATGGACGTGGCTGTGTATCAAAGGTAAAAATTATATAAATACTGTTCAGTTTCTCACAAAAACCGATCGTTTCGTGTCTTAAGACATCAATGTATCATCACGAGCCGCAGGGTGTAATTTGGATTTGTCTGTGCATGTTTTTGTTTACTTTTAAAGGTTTGGTGCCCATCCACGTCCATGATATGGCTGGCAGACTGCACCGGTTTTCATTAAAAATCTTCGTTTGTGTTTTTCTGAGGAAACAAAGTCACCTACATCTTGGATGCCCTGGGGGTAAGCAGATAAACATCAAATTTTCATTTTTGGGTGAACTATCCCTTTAAGACAAATTTATCTCAGGGAACCGAGAGTATGTTTCCCTGTACAAATGCCATTGGGTGAAAGGCCTTTTAATGTGTACTCTATTCAGTGTCTGATTAGAAAACCTAGACACCTACTGTATATTTATATTATGTTTTATGCATGTAAATACAGCCATAAATACCCTTATAAATTGGTTTATGTTATTTAATGGTAAATAAGCAAATCTATAGATTGGGAAATTAAATATTTAACTGTTCGACATACCAGTTTAGCATACCACTAGCCTGACAACTTTAGCTTATTAAATCCAAAACCTTTGATCTATTATCTTTGACCATTGTTAAGAACATGCACAGAATCCACAAAAGGATCTAGATCCTTTTCCCATTTGGTTGATAAAATAGTAAAGACCAGCACATGATAAGCTAAGGACCAGCTTAACCCTCCTGTTACCCTAAAATCCGCTAACACCTTTTATCCACTGGGGTCAATTTGACCCCAAATTTAAAACCTCTAGAATATGATATTTTTTTGCTAAAAGGTTAGTGTCAGGTAATTGATGTCTTTGTTGACTACTTAACAACACTCTGAAACACACCCCCCCACTTTCATTGTCAAACACCTGTGACAAAATCTCACTGACAGAAAACCTTTGCGTAGAGGCCATTTTCAATTGAGAGAGCAATTCAATTGACAGTGGTTCTCGCAATACTACAGGTATGGTTGTGTTCGTTTTTTTTTTTACAGTTTTTTTCAATCGCTAACAAGCGCTTACCCATACTTCAGATACTTTTTCTAAACTTTTAACACAGACTCGCACCTACAAAACACAACTGGCCAAATGGATAATTTTCTTCTCAAAAATACATTTTGTTAAATATATACTAACTCTTCATTTCAAAACAGAACACATCTTTCTCTGCACACACTAACTTTACCAAAACACTGGAAATCTGACTCAAAATGAAATTATTCTGTCAAAGAATATCACTTGTTTTCACTTCACAAGGTACATGCAGTCAATCAAAGTACACCAGGTTTCAAAATACTGGCTAATACTGAGAGAACAAAGGAGCCAGGAGTGGCTCTGAGGTCGAGTTCATAAAATCTGACGAACGTCAGAGGCGAGGACCAACCCGCAGCATTGCAGATGTCCTGTATAGGGACACCTGCCGTCAGAGCTTTGGAGGCAGACAAGCCTCGAGTAGAGTGAGCCTTGACTCCCAACGGAGATGGGAGACCAGAGGACTCATAAGCTGTAGAAATGGCATCTATGATCCATCTACTGATTGTAGGCTTTGAAGCCGGGCACCCCCTTTTTGGAGGGCCGAAACAGACAAAAAGTTGCTCTGATCTACGCCACACGGCAGCTCTGTGGACGTATGCATCTAGTGCTCTAACTGGACACATACAGTTATACTTCCTATGGTCGGACTCCAAGAATGGAGGAGGATAAAACGCCTGAAGCGTAATTGGCTGTGGTGCTAGGGATGGGACCTTGGGAACGTACCCAACTCTCGGGTAGAGAAATGCTTTGGCCATCCCTGGGGCAAAGTCAATATGTGAAGGGGCCACTGAGAGGGCCTGTAGGTCCCCAACTCTCTTCAGAGAGGTAAGAGCTAGCAGCAGCGCTGTCTTTATTGTAAGCATGCGATCTGAGATCTCCTCTATGGGCTCAAATGGAGGCTTGCATAGAGCTTCTAGCACCACGGCCAGGTCCCATGTAGGAACCCTCGGTTTCACTCGAGGCCTCAGCCTGAGTGCACCGCGGAGGAAACGAATGACCAGGGGGTCTCTGCCCACTGAGAGGCCACCGTGAGGGGAGTGGTAGGCAGATCTAGCCGCCACGTACACCTTCAGGGTGGAGTGAGCTAGCCCAGCGGAAAGGCGAGTTTGTAGGAACTGCAGTACTGTACCTATCGGGCAGTTAACTGGGTCTAAACGGTGTTCGCGACACAATAGAACAAACAGGTTCCACTTAAGGCCATAAAGTTTCCTCGTAGAGGGAGCTCTGGATTGGAGAAGGGTCTCAACAACCTCGGTTGAGAGACCAGCTTCTATGAGTTGCGCCCCTTCAGGGGCCATACCCATAACTTCCACCTCTCCGGGTGGGGGTGACAGATCGCACCCCCCAACCTGAGAGAGGAGGTCCCTCCTGACGGGGATCTACCACGGAGAGCCGTCGAGGAGGGCGATTAGGTCCGAGAACCATACTCGGGCCGGCCAGTACGGGGCTACTAGCAACAGCCGCACTTGATACCGGCGTACCCTTTCCAGAACTCCCGGGAGCAGAGCGATCGGGGGAAAAGCGTACAGACGAAGCCTCGGCCACGTCTGTACCATAGCATCCAGTCCGAGAGGAGCTGGATGAACTAGAGAGTACCAGAGGGGACATTGCGATGTCTCTCGAGTCGCGAAAAGGTCCACCTGAGCCTGGCCAAACACTCTCCAAATCTGCTTCACTACTTGTGGGTGAAGCATCCATTCCCCGGGCCTCGGCCCCTGCCTCGACAGGACGTCTGCTCCCACATTCAGATGTCCAGGAATATGGACTGCTCTCAGGGAGAGAAGTTTTCCTTGAGACCACAGGAGGATCCGGTACGCCAGCTTGTATAAGGGGCGTGAGCAGAGACCTCCTTGGTGATTTATGTAATAGACTACCGCAGTGCTGTCTGTACGGACCAACACGTGACGGTTTCTCAGGTCTGGAAGGAAACACTTCAGGGCCTGGAATACGGCCAGCATCTCTAGGCAATTTATGTGCCAGGAGAGATGGTGATCGCTCCATAGGCCTTGGGCTGAGCGGCCACTCATGACCGCTCCCCAGCCGGTGAGGGATGCATCTGTTGCTAGCGTGACGCGGCGACAAGGACCTCCCAACACCGGACCCTGAGAGAGGAACCAGGGTTTCTTCCACATGGCCAAGGCACGTAGGCAGCGCCGCGTGACCTTGATCTTGCCGAGTGGGTTTCCCCTCGGGGAGAACCCCTGGATTTGAGCCACCACTGCAGTGGTCTCATGTACAGCAGACCAAAAAGTATCACATTGGATGCTGCTGCCATAAGACCTAACAGTACTTGGAACTGTTTGACAGTGAGTGACAGGCCTAGCTTGACCGCATTTACTGCAGTAAGGATCGACTCGATCCGGGCAGGTGACATTCGTGCCTGCATCGTGGTCGAATCCCAAATTACACCTAGATAAGTGGTTCTCTGTAGTGGAGAAAGCACACTTTTCTTGGCGTTGAGTCTCAACCCCAATTCTTTCATGTGAGCGGGAACAACACCTCGATGTTGAACCGCTAACTGCTCCGAGCTGGCCAGGATCAGCCAGTCGTCTATGTAGTTGAGTATGCGGATGCCCTGGAGTCGCAGCGGAGCCAGAGCAGCATCCACACACTTTGTAAAAGTTCGGGGTAAGAGAGCTAGGCCGAAAGGAAGCACTCTGTATTGGTAAGCTTTGCCCCTGAAAGCGAACCTGAGAAACTTCCGGTGTTGAGGAAGGATACGTCTTTTAGATCTATCGTGACAAACCAGTCCTCGGACCTGATTTGTGACACGACATGTTTGACAGTTAAGATTTTGAACTTCAGTTTCTTGACTGAGCGGTTCAACTGCCTGAGATCTAAAATGGGCCGAAGCCCTCCATCCTTCTTGGGAACAATGAAGTACCGGCTGTAGAACCCGGACTCTCTGTCTTGTGGAGGGACCACCTCGATGGCCTCCTTCCTCAGGAGAGTTTCTACTTCCTGTTCCATTACCAGACCCTGCTCGGGGTTCACCAGAGTTGGAAATACCCCGCTGAAAGGTGGCGGCTTGGCGCCGAATTGAATGCAATAGCCTTTCTCTACAGTGCGCAGGACCCACGTAGAAATATTTGGCAGCAGTTTCCACGCTGCCAGAAATTCTACTAAGGGAACCAGCCTCTCGAGACTGGTTTCTGGATTTACTTGAGGAACTAATTTGGTGACCTGTAACAGCGTACTCCCAGGTAAAAAAAAAGTGCACTAAAATACACTTTATTTAAGTATACTTAGTACACTTTTCAGTAATGTACTAAAAGTGCTCTATTTTCGCACACTAATTTTGTACTTATTGTACTAAAAAATAGTATTAAGTATATGTTAAGATAAACTTAATACCATCTAAGTGTACTCAACTGTGCTATTTTGAGACACCATGAAATTGAACTAAAATGTGCTTTTAACATACTATATCTGTATTTAAAAATATATATTCAGTTACAACTAGAAATACACTTGAACCCTACTTTTAAACATTTATAAATATATTTATGACTAATTTAAAGTATAACAATAATATTTTAAAAGAATATACAAAGTGTGAAAAAAGTGTGCTAAAATACAATTTAAGTACACTTAGTGCACTTCCCTAATGTACTTAAAGTGCTCTATTTTCGGGCACTGATTTTGTACTTAATATACTAAAAGTTATTCTTAAGTACTTCTTAAGATAAACTTAAGATCATCTAAGTGTACTCAACTGTGCTATTTTGAGACACCATGAAGATGAACTAAAACGTGCTTTCAACATACTATCTCAGCATTTCCAAAAATTTATTTTGTTACCACTTATAATACAATTGAAACATATTTCATAAACCTTTAAATATACTATACATAAAAAATAAACTTACTGATTATTTAAAATACAATAATAATATATAACAAATGTATACAAAGCGTATTTATAAT
>NC_133378.1:10154639-10187506 GCF_049309525.1 Garra rufa
TATCATCATATGAATTGAAACTTTGATGTAATTTGTAAGCATTTCAATCAATAACAACAATTCAGAATTTCTTAGGTTCTCTTAGGTTACCTACGGATGACGTCACGGACACTACGTCCATATTTTTTACAGTCTATGACTTTAACGCACTAAAATAAAATAATAATTGAAGAGCGCGGTTCAAACGGCTTTGCCTTATTTTTCAAATATAAACGCCTGAATTTTGTAAAAAACGATAGAGTTTGGAGAGGAAAAGGTAAAAAGTAATACAAAACAAACAATTTACAGGTTATGTTGTCATTCCTTTGCTCTCAAACTGAATGCAATGTAATAAGAGGCCTTATTTAATAATAACATTAACAGTGAAGCATGCATCTAACTCTGGGTGAAAAGCTTATAATAAAATCGCCAACATTCGTCTACGTGTTAAGAATGAATAGTATAACACATTTCCAAAGCTGTAAAAGGTTATTTAAAAATAAAGCATTATAAACAGTTCACTGTCTTAAGTGCACCCATTTATTTAGTCTACAAATTAAAATAATAATTATAATAATTACAATTATTAGTATTATTTACGGTGAGCATTGCTGTCACACACGTAAGAGCCCTGCACTATTGTTTCAGCTATTAAAATAGTCCCGTTTTGTATGTAACGCAAAGTGATTATATTTCGTTTCGTTTTTATTAAGTTAATTCAGAAAAAAACGTTTGGAGCATTTTTTTGTTCGTTAAATATAAGTTTTTGATTTTTAAAGTAAAGACCAAGCGGCCAGCGGCAGAGAATGAGTTGATCATATTGTGATCAATTTTGCCTTCTCAGATAATCATGACTTGCCTAAAATAAATATAGATCTAGGCCTAAAAGAGTTAAAGTATAAAACAATGTTCATTTCAACGTTAAAATAATATAAATGTGCGGTATTAGGCACACATGCAATCATTTGTACGGAGAGCCGCTTTGCAGGACATGGAGGCGCCAGCGCAATCACTTGCATTTTTGCAGTGGAAACAATTTAAAATATTCCGTCAATTTTGCTCATAAAGGTACGAGTAATACATTATTCGGAACTGTAAAGGGTCTACTTTTAAATGTGTGCAATATCAACAAAACCTTGCAAATGGCGCTTGAAACGTTGAAAACAAACATGATCCCTCATGTCATCTCAACAGGAGTTCTTCTCAGCAAAACTCACAGAAAGATACATGTATTTATAGAACGCTTTAAATTATTACTTAACGAAATAGAACAAATCAAAAACAAAAACTATTTCATTATGTAGTCTGTAAAGATTATTTTTTCTCTAAAGGCGTGTCCAAAGAGGAAATGGCGATCGGCAACTTCATCCTTACTAGACACTGACTCAGAAAACACAAGCGTTTTAGCGTTTATTTTACAATAATTACCAATAGGATAAAACACAAGCGGTGAATATAAACACTTTTATAGTTTAATGTTGAAATTAACATTGTTTTATACCTGAACTTGCTTTTGTATATCAACATGCTTTAGACATATTTTATTTGTTATAGTAGCCTGTTGTGATGATTTTTCACGACCCAGATTTTTTGGTGCCTCCCCATTCCCCCCTCCCCCAGGCACTTGGTGCCCTACTCGCAGTGCGTGGTGTGCGTGTGCGGAGCGCCGGCGCTGTATGTGAATATTTATTAAGTAATAGTTAGTTAAACTTTATGACCTGACCTGATTTTTGGACCTCTGAACTATTTTATAAAGGTGGTGATTTTGTATGAATTGGTAGAATGTGATGCAGATGAAAGCATATGCTTTTTTTTTTTTTTTTAAGAAAAAAAATAAATAAAAATAAGCAAGTAAGCAAGTCACTAGGGGCATAAGCATATCATACAAAAATTAGATACGAATTTGTATGAATTTGCCACTAATACAGTAAAATGTAAAGAAATTACCCTGAGAATGAGAGGACTGTATTAAAAACAACAAACAAACAAACAAACAAACAAACAAAGCAAACAAATGCATTGTTTACCTATAATAGCATGGGTATATGTGTCTATTTTGTTTATATATGTTTTTTTTTTAAATAAAATTATAAATGTTTCTTTTGATAATTTAAAAAATCTTTAGGATATTAAGTAAAGATCATGTTCCATGAGGATATTTTGTAAATGTCCTACCACAAATATATCAAAACTAATATGCATTGCTAAGAACTTTATTTAGACAACTTTAAAGGCAACTTTCTTAATATTTTGATTTTTTTACACCCTCAGATTCCAGATTTGCAAATAGTTATATGTCGGCCAAATATTGTCCTAACTCCACAAATTTTTTCAGGATATTATACAAAACAAATGTGTCCATTTAAATATCTCCTGATCCAAAATGTCCTCTACCTAAATATGACTTTGTAAAGTATCGAGGGAGTTTTCTGTCTGCTCACCTTATTCAAATGTATAATGGTTTCTCAAGAATGGTCAGACGATATTCAATGAGGAGCTTATTCAATGTCACATATGCAGCAGACAGTCTGTATGTAGCAGGTAGAGTCCTTCACACAGTACGAAAGTCACCGCCGTCGCTTATTTAATACATAATCGTTTCTCAGTGGGTGTGAAGATAGGACGTCAGCTCTCCATTTGCAGATAGGAAAAGCAAGCAGGTTAGAGAGAGCAGTGTGAATATGGACAGGAAGATAACTACGCACTTAGAGTGTCTATGAGGAAGATTACATCCTAAACCGGTGGTGGTGGGGAAGGAATGTAATTGACCAGTAATCATTTTGTGTTGTCAGTGGGCTGGGTTTTTTCTTTTTTTTTAAGAAGGACTAGTGGATGGAGGGTTCTATACTGATAGTGAAAATCTATGTCTGTTCAATTCTACCCTGGCACTTAATTTGGTACAAACTCTGGATATTATCTGTCATCATGACCTTCCGCATACTCACTGTGTCAGGGGTTAGTCCAAAAGAGATGCTGGAGATGGATCATCCCGGTAGGGGTTTAAGCTGAAAACATGGTGCTTGAGGAGAGGGGTCTACTCTCTCTATCCAGCTTTCGTTCACAAAAGACTATGGCCAATCACAGTAGGCATATATATAATGATCCCAAACACTACAACTTAGACAAATTATAGTTTCAATATAATACACTGCTGTGTCTATTCCGTTTTGTTTAGTTATAAACAAGAATTACTGACCAAACAGCAGGATGAGTTCTTGTGAGTAGCACAGTTGGCACGTCCGCTGCTGTCCTTGTTGGTCTGGGCTGGATGTGAAATGGTTAGAACCCTGGAGGCCATCAGACTAAGTTAGTGTGGACAGTGCTGCTCTCTACCCACTGCCCAAGACCAGTCATAGCCACCAACACAACACACTAAGATCTGCCGGGATGGCACACAGGGGGCTGACAGGAAGCATTAGACGGGGGGAAGTCTAATACCACCACACCTCTGCATGCAGTCACCCCTGCTACATGATCACAAAACACAAAGACAAAAGGTGCATTTATTTATTTATTGAAATTCTGATATTCAGGTGTTTTAACTTTACCACACCTGTTTATAATATATCTTTCAATATTACATGTATGCAAATGCCAGGTGTTTTTCCCCAAAGCAACTTACAGTGCATTATTATGAATCTCTATAAAATAATACTGGGTTTTGCACAGGTTGCATTTGCCAGTTTGTGTGTTCCTTGCTTCAAACCTTGGTGTTGGTAAAGCCATGTTTTACCAGTTGAGATACAGAAACTTTTGTAAAAGCTCTTTTTGTTAGAATGCAAAAGTTTTCTTACATATTAAAATTCAATTCACTGAATTCCCTTATTTCATCCCCGTACAATAAATTAACTACCCTATTAATAAACAGCGAATTAGGAGTTTATTGAGGAAAAAAAAAAACACTTTATAATTGCACACTATGAACCATTAGTTAAGCATTAATAAATAGTCAATTAAATATTTATAAAGCATTGTCCCTAATACACATTAGTAAGAAGTTTATAAATACAGCTATACATGTTTTGTTCTTGAATTATGAGCATATTGATAATGTGCCTAATATTTGTATTTTCATACTTCATTAAGGATTCATTTATCTTTTCTAACATGAGTATTACATTATTTACAAGTCAGCTATTTAGTTGTCATCAGTGGTTCATAAGATCATTTTGAAAGAGTAAGTAAATGATTAATAAAATATTTAAATATTTTTATACTTATTAGTTACTCAGTGTGTTAATACATGCTTGATTAACACATATTCTTACTGTAATTCATTATTAATTGAGGTGGTTATAACATCTAGTAGTTGTCTGTTAATTATTTTTGTGAGTGCATCTAACTAAAAAGTGAACTTGGGTGTAAGTTGGATTACTATAACTATTTGAGTCTATTTAACTTGACCTTCTGCTTTCCAAATTGTAACATAGAATTGTACATTCTTTGAACTTTCACGTGTCTCAACTTCACATCTAATTAAATATTTCAGTTTCAACCAATGTAAAATTTCCCTTAAGGAAATAAGGACCCGCATCAGACGTTTTTTATGTGACGTCATGACGCACTTGCTGCTCTGAAATTTCTGATCGACCGCCATTTGCATTTTCTCCCCGGACTCGGATGAAAGGTAGGTTGAAAATCAGTTTTAATCAATATACTCGATAATGCACCGTTTAAACGTGTGGTTCAGTTGTTTGTTTAGTAAATTGATGTCGTTTGTGAACATGAATGATGAAATCGTAATTAAATGTTTGAATTTGAACGACCGCACGTTTGCCATATCAGGTCAGCACATTACGTTAATACGTTTTACATACAATACGCTGCATTTATTTGTTTCATTTTGTATAAATGTATTTAATGTGGACCTTAGGAGTCTGTAAAATAATTTAAAAGTAGATATCTCTTTTACCGTGTAACGCTATCAAAGTACAGCGCCAGAAATTTGAAATGCTGTGGGCGGGAAGTGCGCGGGGAGAGCGGGCTGAGGGCTCCAGGCTGAGGCGATTAAATGCGGCAATCGCTTCAGGAAGCCTCGAGTATTGTTCATATGCATAATCTTTTTATATATGAATGGTACATTTGTATTGAATTTGGGAATTGCCTCAGCCTCGAGTATTGTTCATATGCATTATCTGTATATATCTGAATGGAATCGCCTCAGCATCTAGTGTTGTTCAGTCCCGTTCTCCCCGCTCACGGTATTTCAAATTTCTCGCGCTGTACTTTGATAACGGTAACGTTACACGGTAAAAGATATATGTTTGTGTGTTCTTAAAAGCAAATTCTCAAATTTATTGTGTTTAAAGTGATGAATTTAATAACATTAATGTTTGTTCTTTTATTTGTCTTTGACAAGTTAGATCTGATATATTCACCAATCTGTTCACCAATAATGATGATGAAAGCAGTGACTGCTTTTAAAAGGGCATTGAGCTTAATTTGGCTATCTTTGTGTTTTGTTTCATCCTGGTAAAATAAGTATTTTTTTCAGATTTATTTTTTTTGTTAATAAAAATGTGATTAAGTAAAATCAGCAGCCTCTTTACTTTGATTATTTGACTTATAGTAAACCATTTTTGACTAACAAATTGTACATTTTTCTGCCCATAGGACCTAAGTTGGAGTATAAAGCTAATTTATGATTTGTTGATGCATGTATTATTTTTAGACTAAATCATAAATGCAACCACTGACTGATTCAGATGCATTTCTTAACTGCAAATCTGGGCATTCATTAATACAAATTATTTAAATTTTCTTGTTCCTTGCTATCACAAAAAGCAGATAATTCAGATTTAGCAAAATATCAATTGCTTTATTACAGACTGAAAATATACACATGAGAAGAGAGTGTGTCCTGCTGAAGGCCCCCTATTCCTTGGAGAAAATCCTGAGGACCCTGAGGATCCTGAAAGAATACCTTGTGAGTTGAGTTTCAGCATATTCCATTTTGATCTTTTTTTTTAGAACAAAACCAATACTATATTCTTGCAATACAAGTGTCACGCATCTGGTCTTCCCTGTCATCATAAACTCTTGCACCACACTTCATGGACTTCATTCCCCATAAGCCACTGCACTAATCTCTGCATTCACCTGGCCCTTGTTTCTCACTGCTCTGATTAGTTCTCACAGCTGCACCTCATCACTCTGACTGCATTTAAGCCACACACACACACAGCCACCTTGCGAAGTCTTATTGTTCCAATGGTCATAATTCTAAGCGTGTTTCTCGGTGTTGGATTATCTGTGTATGACTCTGGACTGTGTACCCCGTTATTGATTCCTGCTGCCTGCCATTGCGACCACTGCTTGAGTATTGAACTGTTTCCCGGATTACCTACGTTGTTCCTGTTTTCTGGCGTTTACTCCTGCCTGTTGACGATTCTAAATAAAGCCTTGCAAATGGATCCGCACGTCTCTGACTCCTCCTTGTGACAGAAGACTTCGCCTAACCAGGATCCAGCGGCTTTGTTTCACCCCCAGCATCATCATGGACCCAGTCGACCAACTTCTGCTTGTCCGACAAGGAGATCACCCAATCGAGGAATATGTTCTCCGTTTCTGTGAGTTGTTGAATAACACACCATTTTGTGATGAAGTTTACTTCAAGGACTTGTTTCGGATGGGACTGAACGAACCTGCTAAATCTATGCTGCCTGGAGGGGAATTCAGATGTTCAGTGGAGGACTATATGCAGTATGCGTTGCTGCTATGTGGCTCTAAGTTAACTGTGGATGTTTTAAAGGAGCCACAGCACAAGATGTCTGCTAGCCCTGAGCCTCAGCACAAGATGTCTGCTAGCCCAGAACCACAGCACCCACACTTTACCACGGTACGGCAAAGATTAATGTCTAGCGTGGAGGACCCACCGCTGCTGTCGGCTCGAGCAGCTGGTCTCCCGCCCAGCCTTCCAGAGACTCCGCTGGTTCCGCCCAGCCTTCCAGAGACTCCGCTGGTTCCGCCCAGCCATCCAGAGACTCCTCTGGTCCCGCCCGGCCTTCCAGAGTCTCCGCTGGTCCCGCCCGGCCTTCCAGAGTCTCCGCTGGTCCCGCCCGGCCTTCCAGAGTCTCCGCTGGTCCCGCCCGGCCTTCCAGAGTCTCCGCTGGTCCCGCCCGGCCTTCCAGAGTCTCCGCTGGTCCCGCCCGGCCTTCCAGAGTCTCCGCTGGTCCCGCCCGGCCTTCCAGAGTCTCCGCTGGTCCCGCCCGGCCTTCCAGAGTCTCCGCTGGTCCCGCCCAGCCTTCCAGGGTCTCCGCTGGTCCCGCCCAGCCTTCCAGAGACTCCGCTGGTTCCGCCCAGCCTTCCAGAGACTCCGCTGGTTCCGCCCAGTCTTCCAGAGACTCCGCTGGTTCCGCCAAGCCTTCCAGAGACTCCGCTGGTTCAGCCCTGCCTTCCAGAGACTCCGCTGGTTCATCCCTGCCTTCCAGAGAATCCGCTGGTTCAGCCCAGCCTTCCAGAGCCTCCGCTGGTTCAGCCCAGCCTTCCAGAGCCTCCGCTGGTTCCGCCCAGCCTTCCAGAGACTCCGCTGGTTCCGCCCAGCCTTCCAGAGACTCCGCTGGTTCAGCCCTGCCTTCCAGAGACTCCGCTGGTTCATCCCTGCCTTCCAGAGAATCCGCTGGTTCAGCCCTGCCTTCCAGAGCCTCCGCTGGTTCAGCCCAGCCTTCCAGAGCCTCCGCTGGTTCCGCCCAGCCTTCCAGAGACTCCGCTGGTTACATCCAGTCGTCCTGAGATTCCTGTCTGCCCGGTTCTGGTCACGGAGCTCATGCATGGACTGTTCCCACCCACCCTCCCTACTGCTCCAGTCCTGCCACCTCTGTCTCCTGACAGTCCCTCTGCTCACCCACATCCCACCTTCGGTGCAGAGGACTTGCCGTGGGACTGCCAGTCTCCATCGGTGTTCAGACTGAAGGATCCCTCACCATCACCTCCAGTCTCAGAGTCCTGGACTCCACCTCGGTCCTCCGACCCTGCGGCTCCACCCCGGCTCTGTGCTCCCTCGTCTCCGTTGTCGGCCATCGGCCCAACAGCTCCTCCGGGCTCCATCGTCTCTCCGGCTCCGCCCCGGTCAGTCGTCACCCCACCTTCGCCTCTGGACTCTACTCCTCCGGCTGCGCCTCGTCACTCCGTCCTGCCGGCTCTGTGGACCTCCTCCCTCCCGTGGGCACAGCCTCGATCCTCTGTCACTCCGGCTCCGCTGCGTACCTCCGGACCTCCATCTCCGCCGGGGTCGCCAGAGCCTTGGGTTCCGCCTTGGCCCTCCGGATCCTCTGTGTCGCCCAGGACCATCGACTCTACGGTTCCGCCTCGGGCTCCACCGGCTCCACCTCCGTCGGTCGGCCCCATGCAGGAGCCAACCCTTCCTCCTCCATGGCTTCTCCCTCCGTCGGCTCCGCCTCATTTCGTGGTTCCAGTACCCCTACATGGACCTGGCCCTCCATCCCTCCCCCTGTTCCGCCTCCGCTCCACCACCCTCAAGGTTGGTTAAGGTGGTTAGAGCGTCTGGAAGCCGCTCCTTGTGGAGGGGCTCTGTCACGCATCTGGTCTTCCCTGTCATCATAAACTCTTGCACCACACTTCATGGACTTCATTCCCCATAAGCCACTGCACTAATCTCTGCATTCACCTGGCCCTTGTTTCTCACTGCTCTGATTAGTTCTCACAGCTGCACCTCATCACTCTGACTGCATTTAAGCCACACACACACACAGCCACCTTGCGAAGTCTTATTGTTCCAATGGTCATAATTCTAAGCGTGTTTCTCGGTGTTGGATTATCTGTGTATGACTCTGGACTGTGTACCCCGTTATTGATTCCTGCTGCCTGCCATTGCGACCACTGCTTGAGTATTGAACTGTTTCCCGGATTACCTACGTTGTTCCTGTTTTCTGGCGTTTACTCCTGCCTGTTGACGATTCTAAATAAAGCCTTGCAAATGGATCCGCACGTCTCTGACTCCTCCTTGTGACAACAAGACCCATGAAAATTATTACTTTATTAATTTATTATTATCTTTCCATTTTAATGTAAGAGTAGGTGCAGCAATTTTAAATTTGAGTGTAGACTTGTGAAGACTGTGTCAGGTATCTCTAGTTATTTTAGCTGTGCAAAAACATTTAATTATGGTTATTGACATTGTAAACTTCTATTTGCTTTTATTTTAATTTAACAATGAACAATACATTTATTGGTAACACTTTACAATAAGGGTACATGAATAATCATGTACTAATGCCTAAATTAATACTTAATTCATCACCTATTAATGATTATTCAAGGAATTAACTAATTATGAACTAACAAAGGGCTATCCTTAACTACAACTGGAGTCATACGGATTCATGGATGAATAACGGCAGCCTTAACTACATGTTAGTACATGTTTGATAGTTAATGCATTAATTAACATTTATGGGTAAACTAAATCTTTAGGAAAGAATGATAAATACTCTGGCTTTGAAATTAATTTAAGTTATTTAATACTATCATAATTTGAGCATTTGACATCTTCAGCTTTGTCTTAAACATTATTGGGTGTCAAAGGATTAGTTGATCCTCTTCATCAAGTGTAGAAAATACTAAATACACTAATGACTGATCTTGTCTGTTTTATGTTCTCCTCTTTCCCTTTAAACTCACCCTATTGATTTATACACAGAATAATTAAAAATAAAAACCCAAAACCCACAAAGAACATTTGTAGAACAATTCCTAAAGAAATGCTCAAACTAGAAAGAGTTCACTCTCCATCCAGACAGAGCCGTGAAGATCCTGCACCTCCACTCTCTGACTTCTTGAAAATCCACACGGCATCTTGGCACAGCTTAACCAGGCTGATACTCACCGTGTTAGTACAGGTGTATTTGATAGAAAGTATATCATAAATCATGAGCTGAGTTTAGTGAGTAGTTAAGAGTGAATTCATTATGATTGGGCCCTCTCAAGTAAAGTCATGTCAAAATCAACCTTAACTAGCCATTAGTTAATGTTAGTGCATGGGTAGTTAAGAGTGAATTCATTATGATTGGGCCCTCTCAAGTAAAGTCATGTCAAAATCAACCTTAACTAGCCATTAGTTAATGTTAGTGCATGGGTAGTTAACAGTGAATTCATTATGATTGGGCCCTCTCAAGTAAAGTCATGTCAAAATCAACCTTAACTAGCCATTAGTTAATGTTAGTGCATGGGTAGTAAATAATGAGTTAGTAATGAAGTGGCACATTAACAAATCATCAAATTACATACCAAATTAAAATTTTATTTGTCACATACACAGTCATACACAATATCATATAAAGTGAAATGCTTATACGACTGCTAATAACCCATACATTTTATAAGGAAGTTTTAGTATAGAATGAGAAATAAGATAATTAAACAAATTAGAATATAATAAGATTAACTTTAGTTGTAAAAAGAAATTTGCATTATGTACAAATGTACAATAAAAAATAACCGTAAAATATTAGAAATAGGAATAGAATATAATAAATATTAAAAAAAAAAATGGAATGTGCAGTTATGGGCAAGACAATGTGCAGATGTATAAATATTAAACATTAAACATGCAGTAAGAGTGTCCTCCTTGTTCATTTACACCACCAGTACAACTAACAATTTACATAATTTCACATATATGGACTCAAAAGAAAGTCCAAAAATAATGTTACCTCTAAAGACACACAGAAGGTCAAATATTTTATGTCCAGAAGCTCAAAACCATGCTGTTATTTAATGTGCCTAACTTTCCACACAAAAGAAATGCAGATGCAGATGCAGATGCAAACATAACTTTGATTTGGTTTACAAAAGCAGACGACATTAATTAAATTAAAATGGCATTACCGAAACAAACCTTACGCACCGAGCGAGTGCCTAGAGTGCGCCACTAATGAGTGTCCCTACAGAAACAACCTTACATACTGTAGTTCCGTTTATTTGAAATGGTTTAATTATTGATCATTGAAAGTATTAGCTATTGGTCTATTTTCTAAATTTGGTTTAATATATCTGTCTAATTAATGGCACTAATACTTTCAACGAACAATAATTTAAATAATTTAAAATAAAGGGGACTACAGAATGTAAGGTTTGTTTCAAGTGGGACACTAATTAGTGGCGTACTCTAGGCACTCGCTCTGCGCGTAAGGTTTGTTGTTTCGGTAATGTCGATTTTTTTTTTATCTGCTTTTGTAAACCGGATTAAAGGCATGTTTGCATCTGCGTTTTTTATTATTATTTATTTATACACGTTAATTAAACGTTTTTAAGTTTGTGGAAGCTAAATATTTAACCTTCTGTGTGTCTTTAGAAGTAACATTATGTTTGGACTTTCTATTGAGTCCATATATGTGAAATTATGTCAATGAAAAATAAAGTGACTTAAAAAAAAACACTGTTTGTTGTACTGGTGGTATAAATGAACAGGGACACTCTTACAGCATGTTTAATGTTATGTAATTTGATGATTTGTTAATGTGTCATTGTGTCACTTCATCATTAATAACTTATTATTTATTACCCATGCACTAACATTAACTAATGGCTAGTTAAGGTTGATTTTGCCATGACTTTACTTGAGAGGGCCCAATCATAATGAATTCACTGTTAACTACCCATGCACTAACATTAACTGATGGCTAGTTAAGGTTGATTTTGACATGACTTTACTTGAGAGGGCCCAATCATAATGAATTCACTCTTAACTACCCATGCACTAACATTAACTAATGGCTAGTTAAGGTTGATTTTGACATGACTTTACTTGAGAGGGCCCAATCATAATGAATTCACTCTTAACTACCCATGCACTAACATTAACTAATGGCTAGTTAAGGTTGATTTTGACATGACTTTACTTGAGAGGGCCCAATCATAATGAATTCACTCTTAACTACTCACTAAACTCAGCTCATGATTTATGATATACTTTCTATCAAATACACCTGTACTAACACGGTGAGTATCAGCCTGGTTAAGCTGTGCCAAGATGCCGTGTGGATTTTCAAGAAGTCAGAGAGTGGAGGTGCAGGATCTTCACGGCTCTGTCTGGATGGAGAGTGAACTCTTTCTAGTTTGAGCATTTCTTTAGGAATTGTTCTACAAATGTTCTTTGTGGGTTTTGGGTTTTTATTTTTAATTATTCTGTGTATAAATCAATAGGGTGAGTTTAAAGGGAAAGAGGAGAACATAAAACAGACAAGATCAGTCATTAGTGTATTTAGTATTTTCTACACTTGATGAAGAGGATCAACTAATCCTTTGACACCCAATAATGTTTAAGACAAAGCTGAAGATGTCAAATGCTCAAATTATGATAGTATTAAATAACTTAAATTAATTTCAAAGCCAGAGTATTTATCATTCTTTCCTAAAGATTTAGTTTACCCATAAATGTTAATTAATGCATTAACTATCAAACATGTACTAACATGTAGTTAAGGCTGCCGTTATTCATCCATGAATCCGTATGACTCCAGTTGTAGTTAAGGATAGCCCTTTGTTAGTTCATAATTAGTTAATTCCTTGAATAATCATTAATAGGTGATGAATTAAGTATTAATTTAGGCATTAGTACATGATTATTCATGTACCCTTATTGTAAAGTGTTACCCATTTATTTACTGTTTATTAATGTTTGTTAATGTTACTAAAAATATAGCAGTTTATTGTTAGTTCTAGTTCAGTGCATTAACTAATGTTAACAAAAATAATTTGTGATTTTAATAATGCATTAGTAAAAGTTGAAATTAACATTTAACTCAGAATAATAAATGCTGTGTAAGTATTATTCATTCTTAGTTCATGTTAACTAATGTAGTTAAGTAATGTTAACTTATGTACCTTTCCTGTAAAGTGTTACCTAATGGTTGTCACGTCCACACACACAAGGAGAGGGTAAGTATATTTCAAGGTATTTATTAACAGACGTGCACACTTCACACAGGTGAAAACAGGTGAGTATAGACTTCGGTATCCGAGTCTTCAAACACAGTCCAAACAGGTAAACATAAGTTCATAGGCAATCGTCAACAAGAGCAACAGTCACTTCCCTTAAAGTGGGTAACATGTGTTTCACAGGTTCACTCAGATGCAGTCCTGGAAGAGCACAGGAGAATCGAGAGAAGGAGGAGAAGATCCACGGAGAGGTGTCCATGTAACTTTGATTCCAGCCGGTGAGTGAATGACAGAGGTGAGTATATAAAGGGAGTGGTGATTGCAGTTCCAGGTGTGGGTGATTAGAACTCTGGTGATGGTTCACGGGCGTGGTGCAGTGGGGATTGGCTGGTTTGTGATGGGTCACGGTGATTGGGACTGAGGGAAGGTGCTGAGGGTGTGACATCACCCCCCCCTCCACGGGTGACTCCTGGCACCCAAGAGCGGCGACGGGGACGACCTCAGCCTCGGGGAGCTGGGCGTTCCGGGTGCTGTTGGTGGAACTCCTCGAGGAGAGCAGGATCCAAGATGTCATCACGGGGTATCCACGATCTCTCCTCGGGTCCGAACCCCTCCCAGTCCACGAGGTACTGGAGTCGGCCGTTCCGCCGCCGGGAGTCTAGGATCTCTTGGACCTGGTAGATGTTGTCACCGAGGATTTCAGGTTGGTCTGGAGGAGGAGGTGGTTCCGATTCTGCAGAGGAAGGGAACAGAGGTTCAGTGTGACGTTTAAGCAGAGAGACGTGAAACGTGGGAGAGATCCGATAGCGTGGAGGTAAGTTCAGACGGTAGGTGATGGGATTTATCTGTGAGTGGATGGTGAATGGCCCTATGTAGCGGGGACTCAGCTTCTTGCTGGGCAGACGGAGGCGGATGTCCCGGGTAGAGAGCCATACCTGGTCTCCAGGAAGGTAAACAGGATTAGGTAACCTGTGGCGATTGGCGTACTCCGTGTGCCTCCGTACTGCCCGTTGTAGATGGACATGAGCTGAGTCCCACACCCTCTCGCTCTCCCGGAACCAGTGATCTACCGCAGGCACTTCGGAGGGTTCCCCGGTCCATGGGAATAGTGCAGGTTGGTAGCCTAGGACACATTGAAACGGGGTTAAACCAGTAGATGTCTGACGAAGGGAATTTTGTGCATACTCAGCCCACGGTAGATACTGGCTCCAGGTGTCCTGATGTTGGGAGCAGTACGTCCGAAGGTACCGGGAGATCTCCTGTATCTTCCGCTCGGTCTGCCCGTTCGTTTGAGGGTGGTATCCAGATGATAAGCTGACTGTGGTGCCCAGTAGTTGGAAGAACGCCCGCCAGACCCTGGAAATGAACTGAGGCCCTCTGTCGGATACGATGTCCTCAGGAAGCCCGAAGTTCCGGAACACATTATGGAACAGTGCTTCGGCTGTTTCTAGAGCAGTGGGAAGGCCTTTGAGAGGAATTAGTTTACAGGCTTTTGAGAAACGATCAACAACCACAAGAATTGTTGTGTACCCTTGAGAGGGAGGTAGATCCGTGGCAAAATCTACTCCCAGGTGGGTCCAGGGTCGGCGGGGAATGGGCAATGGTTGGAGTTTCCCTTCAGGTAAGCGACGAGGTGTGGTGTTGATGGCGCAGACCGAGCACCCCCGGACGTACCGATCCACGTCCCTGGTCATGTTGGGCCACCAATATTTCTGTTGAAGGAGCGAGAGGGTTCGCCTACTGCCAGGGTGTCCTGAGCCAGGGGACGTGTGCGTACTATCCAGTAACGGAAGCCGATGATTGTTAGGGACATAGGTACGGCCTGGAGGAAGTTCAGGAGGTGCAGGTTCCTCGAAAGTGGCGGTCCGGATGTCTTCATCGAGTTGCCATTGGATAGGCGCTAGGAAGACAGATGGAGGTAGAACAGGGTCAGGTGTGTCAACAGTAGGATCAGGTGAATACATACGGGACAATGCGTCTGCCTTGGTGTTCTTGTGACCGGGTTGATAAGTGATTTGGAAGTTGAAGCGTGCAAAGAATAGTGACCAGCGAGCTTGTCGTGCATTTAACCTTTTTGCTTGTTGGAGGTACTGGAGGTTTTTGTGATCGGTCACCACAGTGAAAGGAAATTGGGCTCCCTCTAACCAGTGCCGCCACTCTTCGAGGGCCAACTTAATAGCCAGCAGCTCGCGATCACCTATTCCATAGTTCCGTTCAGCTGGGGTGAGTTTTTTGGAGTAGTACGCACACGGATGGAGGGATTGGGGTTCACCAGACCATTGCGACAAGACAGCTCCGACGCCTACGTCGGCCGCATCCACTTCCACTACAAAAGGCCTCGATGGGTCAGGATGCTGGAGTATAGGAGCTGATGTAAACATGAGCTTGAGGTGGTCGAAGGCTTGTTGAGCTTCAGGGGTCCATTGAAGCACCTTTCGTCCTCCCTTCAAGAGGGAGGTCAGCGGCGCTGAGAGGAGACTATAGTTCTTTATAAAGCGACGGTAAAAGTTGGCGAATCCCAAGAAGCGTTGGAGTTCCTTCACCGTCTTGGGTTCCGCCCATGTGGTCACTGCATCCACCTTACCAGGCTCCATACGAATTCCCTCCGCAGAGATCACGTATCCGAGGAAGGAGACGGTGGGCTGATGGAATTCGCATTTTTCCGCCTTCAGGTAGAGCTGATATTCACGGAGACGCTGAAGGACTTGGCGAACATGGTCTTGGTGTTCTTCTAGGTTGCGTGAATAGATCAGAATATCATCAATGTAGATGATGGTAAAACGATGGAGAAAGTCACGGAAGATTTCATTCATGAAGTTTTGAAATATGGACGGACTGTTGGCCAGGCCATAGGGCATCACCTGATATTCATAGTGTCCAGTCGGGGTAATGAAGGCGGTCTTCCACTCGTCCCCTTCTCGGATACGGATCAGGTTGTAGGCACTGCGGAGGTCGAGCTTGGTAAATATGCAGGCCTCTCGTAACTCCTCTAAAGCAGCTGGAACTAGTGGAAGTGGGTAGGCAAACTTTACCGTAGCTTCATTCAACACCCGATAGTCTATGCAGGGCCGGAGTCCTCCATCCTTCTTTGGGACAAAGAAGAAACTGGACGCTGCTGGAGACGTGGAAGGTCTGATGAACCCCTGTTGAAGAGCCTCCTGGATGTAGTCCTCCATGGCCTCCTGCTCAGGACGTGAGAGAGGGTAGACCTTACCATGGGGTAGTTTAGCATCTGGCAGTAGGTCGATACTACAATCCCAGGGCCGGTGAGGAGGTAGTTGGGTGGCTCGTTCTTTGCTGAAGACGTCAGAAAAGGATTGATAGACGGTGGGAATGGTGACTGAGGAATGAGTGTTGGGGCTCTCTATGGTGGTTGCATTGAGAGAAACAGCGAGACGAGGTTGTTTCGGAGCTGACGATGGAGAACTGTAGCCGTGGCTCTGGCATCCTGCACTCCAGCCTAGGATTTCTCCTGTGCTCCAGTCGATGTGTGGCTGGTGCTCTGCAAGCCACGGTCTGCCCAGGATGACGTCAACATTGGCTCGGGGAAGTACGAGAAGGGTTAGGTTCTCACGATGGTCATATTGAGAAACTAGTGTTACCTCTTTGGTCCGTCGAGAGATTTTACCGTCGCCCAATGGCGAGTTTTGAATAGTGATGATACGATATTTGATTTCATTTAGAACGGTGGGAATTCGATGCTTGGTGATGAAATGTGAGGAGATAAAATTGCCAGCAGCTCCAGAATCCACAAGGACATGTATGGGGAAAGTACGAGAGTCCACAATTAGGTTTGCAGAAATACGGGGTAAGTGAGATATGGCAGGAGAAATGGCTACTGTACTCACCATTGGACGAGGTGGTCGAACTGGGCAGACGTTGATGAGATGTGAGGCTTCTCCACAATACAAGCACAGATGGTTGTTAATACGACGTCTCCGCTCTGCAGGGTCAAGATGATAGGAATCGGTGATCATAGGTTCATCACTGTCTCGTTGGGGTGACGGTGCTCTGCATGGAGGAGAACTAGCCACAGACAACGTAGGGGGACAGGCAGAGAGATGCTGCGAGACACCAGTAGCTTTCTTAATAAAAGTCTCTAGCGGTACGTTATCATCATAGATGACCATGTGTTTGCGAATTTGTGGCTTGAGTCCTTTACGATAAGCTGCCAGGAGAGCAATCTGATTCCAACCACTATGGGCTGCTAGAGAGCGAAAGCGTAAGGTGTACTCGTGTATGGTGGCTGTACCTTGACGCAGAGTGATGAGTTCATCGTGCACTGATAGGGGAGTGAGAGCTGCTCCAAACACTTCCTTGAAGTGAGAGATGAACGCACTGTGTGAGGCTAGCGCTGGACTTCTCGATTCCCAGAGCGCGTTCGCCCATTGAAGTGCCGGTCCGGTGAGAAGAGAAACCATGAATGAGATTTTAGAGATTTCGTTAGGGAAATGATGAGCATTCGCTTCAATATAGAGAGAGCTTTGAAGGAGAAAACCATTGCAACCGCCTGGATCGCCGGAATAATTCAGGGGGCGAGAGATGGGCGTGTTGGAGATCGTCGTGGGGTTAGCTCTGGCCGTTGTGGGAACAGATTGCAGAGATTGGCGGAGAGCATTCACCATTTCCGCGAATGGATCGGGAGAAGCAGCGGCTGATGATGCAGACGCCTCCATGAGCGAGCTGTAGTAATTTCCTGGGCTGGAATCCTGTCACGTCCACACACACAAGGAGAGGGTAAGTATATTTCAAGGTATTTATTAACAGACATGCACACTTCACACAGGTGAAAACAGGTGAGTATAGACTTCGGTATCCGAGTCTTCAAACACAGTCCAAACAGGTAAACATAAGTTCATAGGCAATCGTCAACAAGAGCAACAGTCACTTCCCTTAAAGTGGGTAACATGTGTTTCACAGGTTCACTCAGATGCAGTCCTGGAAGAGCACAGGAGAATCGAGAGAAGGAGGAGAAGATCCACGGAGAGGTGTCCATGTAACTTTGATTCCAGTCGGTGAGTGAATGACAGAGGTGAGTATATAAAGGGAGTGGTGATTGCAGTTCCAGGTGTGGGTGATTAGAACTCTGGTGAAGGTTCACGGGCGTGGTGCAGTGGGGATTGGCTGGTTTGTGATGGGTCACGGTGATTGGGACTGAGGGAAGGTGCTGAGGGTGTGACAATGGTTTAATGCACAGGTACTACTGGTAACAGTTTATTTGAAAGTGTGATTGACCTAGGAAAATTAAGTTAATAAATTAAGTTCTTTCAACTTAATTTATTACATTTTATTAACTTAATTTTCCTAGGTCAGTCACACTTAAATAATCTTAGATCAATCAACTTAATTTTTTTAGGTGTTACCAATTGAAGTAATTTTTTTAAGTTGATCCAACTGTTCACTTTTTACAGTATACTTATGCCCCGGTAAAGGTTTTACAGCGATTTCAAGGCTCAGTTATCTTCTATTCTCTTTATTTTATTTTTTATTTTTTTTAATTTTTTTTTTAGTTTTGTTGCTAACAAGTTTGTTTGTTGACATATATTTATCTTGTTGCTTAATTTGTTGCCTATATTTACTTTCTTGATATTTTTTAGTTTTTTTTTTATTTAGTTCCTTTTTTTAATTTTATATATTGCTTTATTGTTAATTTTATATCTAGTGTACAGTTGTACGGATTAAGTTTTTTGCATCTTCAAATATCTCTGTTGTGTTTGTTTATTTCTTCTGTTTAGAAGATACTTAAGCCTTTAAATCTGCTTTGTAAAAGATTTACAAAGCTTTACGAGACACAATAGTCCTTACTTTAGATGAGCTCACAAAAATAGCATTTAACAACAAAGCATTTATAGTTGTATTTATGAACTGCTTTATAAATGTTGAACTGACTATTTACTAATGCTTAACTAATGGTAACTAGCCTGCAGTTATTATAAAGTGTTACCAAAACTCCTAGTCAATAGTCAGTTACCTCACTAAAACTGTTTTGTGATAGGTGCTCAATGGTCAGAC
Organism: Garra rufa; assembly: GCF_049309525.1. NCBI lineage: Eukaryota > Metazoa > Chordata > Actinopteri > Cypriniformes > Cyprinidae > Garra > Garra rufa. Next base: position 10,173,528 of record NC_133378.1, read on the forward strand.
AAGTCAAATTACCAAAATATGTGCTTCAGCCATCAGTCAAGCTCCCTTCAATGGACTTTTTTATGCCGATCCTTTAAAGTCCTGCCTTAGTTTTACTATTTTCTTTTAGAATAGCTGTCTACAAATAGTATTATGATGACTGCAAGTCACTAGTGAAACCTTTGAATAAAATAACACAATCCTTTAACAAAGCTAAACCCAACGAAGCAGGAGGTGCCTCTTTTACAGGAAGTACCACCCAGAGGTGTCGCTTGTTATCCCATTGTGGGGGGAACCGTGAGGTTTTATAGCAGCTCTTGATGAGTAGACAGTCAGTACCCTCCCATCACTCCAACTGCACACATCTCAGAGAGCATTTAAAACAACAAAGTAGAGATGGGCTGCAGCTTCATCCGCGGGAGAGAGAGACGCCTCTTCCCTTCCTGCCTTTGAAGCTCCAAGGAGTCATTTAATCAATTATTAATCAAAGTGGCGTGTGGAACTCAAAGACACTCACTTATGCTGTAGATGCTGTAAGGGGCTTCAGAGAGAAGATTTCAATGTGCCATCATTGAGGTGTCTCTGGTTTTAATAAGGTGGTTTAAGGTACACGTGCACTCAGTGAAAGGTTCCTTTTAAGGTTGAATTCTACAGTGGGAACACGACATGCCTGACTAGCGCAGATTAATGGGGTGTAAATTAGGATCTAGGTGTTGGAGCGCTGCAGAGTGAGAAGTCAAGAGCGGCTACAAAGCCTTGGGGGAAGAAGATGTCTTACACACCAAGGAGGATGCTTTTGTCAATTAACGCAATGCTCAATGCACTCGCTAAGCTTGATAGCCATGAGGAATTCAATTATGAAAGCTTAAACGCCTGTAATTAAGCCTGTGTATCTTAGAATAACTATTTCATTTCAGATTCCAAGTAAAGCATCACTCAACAGTCTTCAGCATACAGTCAGGGTAAACATCTACACAATTACCATGGATAGAATATCTCAGAAAATTTGGTCAGGGAATTTTTACATTTGAGTGCTGACAAATCTGAGGTTACGCGAGGACTGGAGTTGGAAATGCAGTTCTAAAATACAAAGCATTATTGGCATGCATTTGGGGCAGAAACCTATTTTCTTAGGGTTACATTCTTTTTGGTTATACAATAAATGATACACAGTATTATACACTTAATTTTAATCAAAAGTCTTAATTTGCTCTCCATTTAATCTCACTTCTCTTTAGGTGGAATAACTGATGTATTTAGAAGATCTCATTCATTTCAATAATATTGTGGCTCTTAAGCAATCTTGAGAGTACCACTTTGATGACATCCTGTTAGGGAGCGATGTGAACTACATTACAAACAGTGACCGCAGACCATAACACTGCAGAGCAACAGGGCCATGAATGAAAAGCTCTGAAAATGTGTTTATCAATGCATTGGCATTACTCCCCAGGCCCACAAGAACACAACAGGAGTTAGTTTATTTGATAGAATTGATTCCAGGGGTCACTTTATGGGGCATGAATCCCTCAATTCCATTTATGAATAAAAATGGCGCCTCTTGCAACTCAATCCAAGCATTCCATAAAAAATTCATCCGCCATTCTGTCAGTCTTTTAGTGTTAGACAAATTGAAGTGCGCGCTCAGAGGGAGGCCAGCAGTAAGCGGAGAATCCATTTGCCCAGTCTATCCGTCGGAAGAGAGCAGAGAGACAACGTTCAAAGACGCCAGCCACAATACAGGTGACACCGGGTCAGCCTCTCTTCCTGTCCATCACCTGCATGATGGGTTTGTTCTCAGTGGAGGAGAAGCTCTGTGAAGCTCAGGCTCTTTTTGTGATGGTCATATCTTCTGATTGATGGCTTCATGGCCAGGGCCAATGTGGCCTTTTTAAATAATTTATGTCACAATTGCTGTGGACAACTGCTCTATAACAGAAGTTGTTATTTTTACATTGACTCAACGATCAATGGTTTAAAAGACATCAGACCTGGACTAATGAACTTCTTAACAAGATCTCTGGGGGGTAAAAATAATTACTGTTCAGGCACTGACCACCAAGAGGACAAATCTATTCTCATCTTCCAGCGTAAAACCTGTGAGTATTGGACAATAGAGTAGCTTGATTGACTTATTGATTGATTTGGTTTTAAATCATATATAATTTATTTATTTTTTCCTTTTCCAAATGGCCGTACTGTATGATATTACTGTAAAACTGTGCTGTCACAGCAAATGGAGACAGAGTGAACAACATAAATCTACAGGTGATACATGTAGGATTACATGAGTCCTGTACTTCACAATAGACATCTAAAGTGTTGTGTAATATGTTTTATGATAAGAGTGGTGTCACAGACAGGCAAATTTTCCTCTTTGCAGCCGTACAGTAGTCCTGAACCTCGTAAATCAAACCCTGTATTCGCCCTGCTTTTAACCAAGTGACAAATTGGCCAAACAATACTGCTTGAATTCTTATTAAGCTTGATTAATTCATATCATTAGTTAATCACACAACAGCTCATAAAATATAGTAAATTAATTTCTATAATGTGATTAATTTGTGAAACACTTGAATTAACATCAATAAATCAATTTGTGAATCAATTACATTACCATTTTTAAATACAAAGTTAATAGTGTGCTTTAACTAGTGCTGTAGAAGTGATCATCTATCATGTGATATTAGAGGGCCAGAGGGAGCAGCTCAAATGTTCAATGATCTGAAGGCTTTTCTGCAGTCTTTCAATGGGTCAGAGCGTACAGGGGTTTGCACTCCTCTTAAAGTGGTGAACAAACACTTTTACTCACTTTCAGCTGCATGAAAAGCAGATTGGATGGATTATAGTTATAGCTCAAACTTCAATATGCAAATCATGATAGTGATTACTTCTACTCAAGCTCCTCCTTGCATGAGAGTATTGGATGCTTACATGTTCACATCATAAGTTCTAAATTAGTCTAGTTTAACTGTAAATTATCAAGTTGTCATTTAGGAGACTATTATTATTGTTCAAAACAAAAATGCATGCTCTTTTTTTCATATGATTAAGTGAATGGCCAAGAGGACCAAAACACAAAAAATAAACCATGTGAATTTGGGGCCAGTAAGTCTTCTAAAGCCATACAACATAACTTTATTTGAGGAACATACAGAAATTGTACAGTATTTACTGAAAATATTTCCTTCATGGTAACTGCGAATTATCATTTGCACTTGACCTCATGCCACATTTTGGGCACACTTTTCACTTTACAATAAGAGTACATCTACAAGTAATTTGTTGGTGTACACTGACTGGGTAAATGTGATTTAATTTATTAATAATATTATTATTTGAGGTTTAATGTACAGTTCATGAAGCATTTTGGGACAATGTATGAGGGTTCCCAGGCATGGTATGGAAATAGAAATGATGCTAACAACAAACTGCTCTTGAATTGTCACAGTTTGGACTCAGTCTTTGGTTCAAAATAAATGAGGTAACTCTTATCACATGTGACTTCCTTGTGTCATGCCTGGTTTGGATACTGTGTTCTGATGATAAAGCTTACAATTCCTGAGCTTTAACCTACACCAAACCACCTTGACAAGTCAGGTCTATGCCTGTAGACCATATGACATAAATATATGATTAATTGACAGTAGCATACAAAACATTTCTTCTTACAGGTTTTGATCTGTTGCCGAAATTATCAAACCACACAGGAAGTAAAAGAATAGAGCAGAGAGTGATAGACTGTGAACAAGACTCTTCACCATTGTAGGAGAAGATAGCACAGCTCTTAGCTTACATAGCAATCCAGCAGCAGCTTGGCTTACACAGTCACTACATGCAGTTTACGGCCCGCGCTCTCGTTAATAGTCCTGCTCTCCGGCGCAGCTGTCCGATCTCTGATGTTCCGAGCAGGCAGGGGAGAGAAGACGCTGGCAGGAGGAAATGTCACCTGATGAAGGGAGAGAATGTTCTTCTAACTTTGGTTAAGGTTCAGGTGAGTTAAGCTTGATTGGACTTTGTGTTTGTGCCACTGGTCCTTATGAAAGTACGGCAGTAGGTTTGACAGGTCCCTGTTTCTACGCCGTCGATGTATACAGGGTATTTCGTCGCTCAGAAGTGAGAGGAAAAGGTTAGAGGGACTTGTTCTCAGCTGTGAGACGGGAGTGAGTGTGCTGCTCTAATTGCTGCTGTTCAGATGGGGGCAGGGCTACATGATACTTCTCAACATGCACCATTCCACTCAAAGCTCGCAGGGTGTTTTCACATGAAATTCAGCACTTGAGTCCAATATCTTCTGTGGAAATTCAGCTTCAAAAAAGGCAAAACTGCAAAGAAGGCTGAGTAATGTATGAGATAGTTTTACAATTGGAGTCAATTTTGTTAATACTATACATTTTAGGATAGCATTATGCAACCTTCCAGTAATATGCCAGAATGGAACTTTTACATAAACAAAAAAATATACATTCCAAAATTAAATCAAGTCAAGTCGTCTTTATTTATATAGCGCTTTTAACAATACAGATTATATTGTGTGTGTACAGAGCAGCTTTACAATATTAAATAGGAAAAAAGTGAGTCAATAATGCAAAAGGAAAGCAGTAAACACACAATTTTCAGTTGAAGGCAGTTCATCATTGAATTCAGTGATGTCATCATCCATTTCAGTTCAGTTCAAATAGTATACAATATCACTGTAAGGTAAGTGTCCCCAACTAAGCAAGCCAGAGGCGACAACAGCAAGGAACCAAAACTCCATCAGTGACAGAAATGGAGAAAAAACCTTGGGAGAAACCAGGCTCAGTCGGGGGGCAAGTTCTCCTCTGGCCAGACGAACCAGCAGTTTGTTTCATGTTGCAACAAAAACAGATTGTGCAGAGGACTCATCAGGTTTCCCGTGGTCTTGTGCCAATGGCCATCTAGGTAATGAGGTCTTCACTGGGGATCTGTCTCTGGGGCTCATCTAGTTGAAGTGGTCTCCTCTGACATTCAGGGCTGTAGAGGACGTCTCAAGGTGCTGATACACCATCAGGGCTGGATCCGGGGGACTGCAGTGACCATCTAATCTGGATACAGACTGGATCTGGGTGGCAATGGTGATCTCGGAATAAGAATGAGACAGACTAATATTAGCGTAGACGCTATTCTTCTTATGATGCAACAAGTACATCGGGTGTTATGGGAAGTGTTCCCGGTTCTGGTTGACCTAATTAATGCAGCCTAAAAATCCATTAACGGATTGGAATTATAGAAATGTGTTAATGTGTTATGTGTAAGGCTGGTTAAAGAGATGAGTCTTTATTCTAGATTTAAAGGTCCCATATTGTACACATTTCTGGAGGTTTATTTTAGTTGTTGATGTCCTAAAGAATATATATTTGCGGTATAAGTGCCAAAATCCATCTCAATATATTTTTACAGCTCCTTTTTTAGGAGCTCTGTCAAAAACAGGTCGATTTTGGCCCATCTAATTAATATTCATGAGCCTCTCTTCTGATTGGCCTGTTGTTTTCTGAGTGACGCACAACCAGGCCAATCACAGGTAACTACAGTCATGTATCGTTGTAGCTGAACCCAGAACCATAGAGAGAGCCTAGCCTGCTGATACTCAACAGGATATTTCAGAATGATCATTAATGTTTTTTTCTTTTTCAAACACCGAATGCAAAGCCCCTTTCACAATGCGCGCTGATTCTGGAAAATTACGGGAACGAGCGCTGTGTGAACAAAAGCCAGAACCATAAAGGCAGTGTTGTAGTGATTGATGCACGTTATCATGCGACTCTTCACGACGAAAAAATACGTGCAAAGTGGAATGAAGCGGCGATCGGGCAGAGCCAGCTCCGCACTATCAGCGCTGAAGCACAGTTTGTTCAGGTTAGTTTCAGTTTAGTGAAACGTACGCGTCGCATTACATCTCACATCCAAACGTCACATGTCTTTATGGGTTGTAAAGCACGCACAGATTCCGGAAAACAACCGTGAATGAACCAAATCAAACAACTCCGGAACAAATCATGGGACACATTATCCGTGTATTTACCGGAATCGCTGAGTGAAAGAGGCTGAAGTTGACATGCCACTGGTCTCTTATATTCACGTTGTTTTGAAGCCTGTGCAATGATGTAGTTTCGAGATCTATAGACTGAACAGGGTTTTCTAGATTAGTTTCCGTGTTGTTGTTGCTTAGCAATGTTATGGACACGATGTTGTCTGGGTTTGACAAAAGGAGGGTGGGACGTGATTGGTGCTCGGGGTGGTGACTGAAGGCGGTGACTGAGTAGATCGGACGTCACATCGTTACGGAAGTCACAGCGTCTCGTGAAAAGAAACAGCTACTTTAAGCAGGCTGTGTGCAGTTTACTGTGGATTGACTGTTTTGCAGCTCATATGGTAGTTACATCGCCCCTAGACCTCAGTTATCATGAAAAAAGCCAGGAAATTTCGATTTTGACAATATGGGACCTTTAAACTGACAGAGTGTGTCTGCCTCCCAACCGATGTTAGGTAGATTGTTTCAGAGTTTGGGCTCTAAATAAGAAAATGATCTGGCCCCCACAGTTGATTTTGACATTCTAGGTGGTATCAAATTGCAAGAGTTTCGAGAACACAGCGGACACGAGGAACTATAATGTGATAATCATTATTATCAGTAACGCATTATTATCTTTAACAAACAGTCAGAACTTTATCTACCTAGATCAGAGGTCCCACAAGGGTGATTTACACAACTCAGATAATATACATTTTCATACAGAATAATTCATTTAATAATTATACAAGCTGCACATTTCACAATATTTAAACCTTCTGGAATGCCTTAACTATGACTTTTGCCTCAATAAACTCATAATTACTGCTTAATAATAGTTAGTAAGGTAGTTGTCAAGTTTATGTTTCGGGTAAGGTTAAGGGATTTAAAATATGGTCGTGCAAAATAAGGCATTAATATGTACGTTATGCATGCTAACAAACAGCCTATATGCTAATAAGCAACCAGTTTATAGTGACAATTGGTTCTTAAACTAAAGTTTTACCAAGCATTCACTAGGCATTTTTACAAAACCATAATCTATGTATTGGTGCTTTATAGAACACAGAGACCTTAAAACTGCTCTGAAGAGCCTGTAAATAATGCAACAATTTTACCTATATTAGTTAAATATTTATAAAAATAAATAAATAAGGAGCTGCAATAAGCAAAGGAAACATCATATTCATATTACACAATGCATTCAGCTTCATCTATGCATCATATATTCAGTGCATGCAACACCTCTAAATGAATTTTATAGAACTGCACTGATGTCTTAAATTGCATTCTCCAAAAGAAAACAGAAATGCTTCACAGGAATAAAAACGCTTGCCAACTTGAAACAATCTGTAATTATTGAAGTATTAAATCAATTCATTCCTTTGCACCAACAGTTACGCAATGCTTTAGAAAATAATTTGCCATGTAAATCTATTCTGTCTCACAGACGACAGAGCGTAGTGCCTGAACCCTAATGACAGCAGCCTGGAACTCGCACCCAGTAAACAAAATGTTTAGCAGAGGGAGGAATATTAATTATCACGTTCATAAGTGTGGTATCATGGAATGCTCTGTTAGGAGAGGGGACAGGAGGAGAAAGGGGTAATGGTTGGGGTGGGGGTGCGTTTATGAATCGCAATAGGTGCAACGAGTCTTTCTCTAACCCCTCCTCAAGGGAAGGGAGAGAAAAAGAGAGGGGCGGCTGAATGTATGCTGCTAAACCCCCCTGATTGCTGGGAAGGTAAAAGAACCAATGGCGGCATCAGTGGTTTAATTTAAAGTGTGTTTCTCACTAGACTGCCCACAACACTTAATTAAACTCTCCTGTTTTGGCAATGACAAATGCTGCCGAGCAAGAGGACGGCAGGCAAGCTGACGGAGGCCGCTGTAATTTCTTTCATGTGCAGCGACAGCCAGATTCAGGTCAGAAAGTGGAGAATTAAAGAACTAAACAAGATTTCTGCTCACTGAGGGCCCCGCGACAGGCTTTTCTTTCACATGAATACTCTCTCTTTATTTGCCCTCATTTAACAGGAGTTTTGTCATAGATTTATGGGGCTTGCGGAAACGCACCATGTTTGCATAGATCTTGCTTTGCTCCGCTGTGCTTCCCATTTTCGCCTCACTTTGGAGGAGAATTTTCAGCCTGTCAAAGCAGCAAAAGTCAGTGCCGTTTCGTACTTTACAATGCTTCAACACATTGCGAGATTGCACTTTATATTGTAGACTTATATATTAAAAAAGGAACATTTTGGCGAGAACATGCAACTTTGTTCCTCTGTGGGGACATTTGTCATTCAGTCCCCGAAGAGTGAATTGCGGGCTGCAGTAATCACGCGTGGCATGTGTATTGCCTGAACATCAGCATGACGAGCCTTTAATACAGTCTGGACTTACATACTGTACAATGTCATCTACTTTACAGAAAACAGAAACCCATTTACTACAGCTCAACAGCTTATTTGGTTGTGACACAGCCCCAAATCCATCATTCGTGCATTTCCTAAGAGTGCTTGAAAGTCGGCTCTGCAACAGCCCTTAAAAACTCAAAGGCAGAAAGCAGCCGTGTGAAATAGACTCACCGTGGAACACAAAACCTGCCACGCTACTGAAATACAAACACATTTATGCCTGTGAGGCATTCTGTAATGCAACATGCACTTTCCTCTCTCTTATAAAGTTGTATGACTCAATGATATTAGGGCAAAAACATTATTTTCTTCTAGATGTGGCAGTCTTACTGTCTACAAATTCATTCAGCTGTATGAGTGAATTTGTTGGCAGCTGAAGTTACATTACAAAAAAAGTATTAGTGTGCGAACAAATGCATTGGTTGGTGAAGGTTCATGGTGTATCTTAGAGAAGCAGGATTTTAAAGACTTAAATGTATTTTATTATTTTGTAGGACAATGCCTAAATGTCTTTGGTCAAGTAATTAATCTGCCTAACAGTGCATGATATTGTTCGCGAGTGTCAAGCTACATATCAACAAGTCAAATTTTGGGATAAAGATCATTAGATGTCTGATGTCTGTTGCACTGAAGAGCCCATTGGATGGTCCTCTGAGCCATATAATTACACTAATGATGGGGTGACTGAGTTTCAGATGGTGTATTAGAGAACTGATTAACAGTGCTTGATCTGTGCTATCTTGCCAAGAACAACCTTCCTCAATTAACTATTCACAGTAACCATTGAAAAAGTATTTTTGGATTTGCCTTACATTATTGTTGCTTATCTATATATAACGCTTAAAAATATGGCCTCAAAAATGTCTCTCTCTCTCACTTTAGCAAATGATCAGTAAAATGTTTAGAAAGTTCAGATTATGTTGCTTTGCAAGCATTGTCAAAAAGGTCAAAATAAATATTACAGTATTACAGAGTTTTATATTATATTTATTTGCATTTTTTGGAACACACACTTTGACTACTATTAAAAAATAAAATAATAAATAAATGATGCATCACAAATGTCACAAATTAAAGAAATATTCCAATTGTTATACTTTATAAAAACTGCATACATTCATTACTCATTTAAAAGGCAACATAATTATACTTGTTTGGAGGAAGTTATACAGTATACCTAGTAAATGGCTATCTATGCCACTGGTTTCTCAAAGATATATTCTATATAAAGTGAAAAGAAAAGAGAGTGAAATGAAGAGAGCTTGTGGGTGAATTAATGTTTTGGTAAATGGCTGTGAGGAGTGAGAGAGAGAGAGAGAGAGAGAGAGAGAGAGAGAGAGAGAGAGAGAGAGAGAGAGAGAGAGAGAGAGAGAGAGAGAGAGAGAGAGAGAGAGAGAGAGAGAGAGAGAGAGAGAGAGAGAGAGAGAGAGAGAGAGAGAGAGAGAGAGGTATCTGGTGGAGTTAAGCGTGCAGCACTTTTTGTGTTCTCCAGCGCAATCCATTAATCATAGCACAGTGCGGCAGCCATATTCTTCTGTGTAGTGGCTGTACTTTCATTACAGGAGCCTAATTAAATAGCTCTGTGAACTGGAATCTGAGATTCCTCTGTTACAGATTATCATTAATTATGGTGAAAGAGCTGGGAGATGTTGGACTCAATTATACCCGGCTCAAGGCTGGCATGCTGTGATTCATGGCCCTCGCCTGCACACCGACGCTCCTCCGCCGCTTATCACACCATCCCACTTCTGTAAATTGGGCACTGCCAGCCGACACACAGAGAGCCATGGGCAGCGTACTTCATTACAAACATGTTGGAGAAGCACAGACCAATTAAGGGTCGCAGATTTGCTGGGAAGGACAGAAAAAAGGATTATTACGGTTTGTGTGTGTGTGTGCGTCTTACTATTAAGAAAATATTCAGAACAAATTACAGTGTGTGCCTGGATTTGTCTTTTTTTTCTTTCTTTAATTAGTCTATTGCATGGAATAATGTCACCTGACGCTTTAACGTGATGCTAAATACCTTGAGCTTAGTATCAGTTAGACATAAAAAGATGTGTGTTGCCATTTTCTGAATGAACATTTCTTGGGCATTTCTTGTTTTTCTGGCAGTATTTGTAAGGAATAGTTCACCCCGAAATTTTAATTATGTTATTATTCACCCTCATGTCATTCCAACCCTGTATGACTTTGTTTCTTTGTGGAAAACAAAAGGAAATGTTTTGTTTCTGGAAATGTTTTCTTATATTGAAAGCATGGAGTAACCAAGAACTGTCAAGCTCTTATAAGAAGTCACAAAGCACCATAAAAGCAGTCCAGAAAACTTGTGTGCTGTATATTTAAAGACTTCTGAAGTCATACAATGTGTGATAATCAGACCAAAAGTTATTTACAGAAATTCTTGCCCTCCACCACACTTCAAATATTCTGGTGTCACTGTCACTGACATTTAGACATGAGACACATGAGATCCAATGATGTTTGATGTCACTGATTTCCAACATACAAAATAGATTACATATTTGCACTGTGAAGAGGACAACTAAAATTTTTGACTTTTTCTCACACAAAACTATAATACCATATTTGCACGATATTGGCATAATTTACGGGTGGGAGGGGTGGGACATGTCCCCACCACTTTTTGCCAGGGTCGATATTGTCCCCATTACTTTTTTTAACGTATCGTGACATAGACGCTAATGCTGATGAAATTAATTTCTGTTAAATAAGATGCAATCTGGTGCTGGAATCTGTTGTTTTTGAAATCATGCTTATTGTTGGTTGCAATGTTATTAGCGACGAAACATCTCAGTGCGGCTCGTGCACAGTCAATACACGCAAGTGCTTCAATTTATCGCTTGATGTTGCGGAGACTATCTATTCATTCTGGTTAAATCACAAAACAAAATACACACAAACATGTTCCTCCTCTTGATATACGATGAACATATTTGATTATAATAAGGGGAAAAATTTTGCGAGGGCGGATTACAAACCAAAACTTCTAACCCGCCTGATGAAAAGCCACTATTCTAACTGTTTGGGAATACAAAAAAATGTATACGTATCTCTGTATTTATTTAATGACATGAATTATCTTGGGGCTAATAATACACAAATTCCTGCCCCACCCACTTTTTAAAACAAAGTTACGCCACTGATTTGCATGTGACTGCCGCTGAAGTTCCCAGGTTTGCAGATTCGGGAGGAGCCTAATCATCTAGTCCTGTCAATCGTTGCTACAACTATATATAAGCAGCAGTCATTGCAATCAGCAGCAGTCACTCCGTTCAGTGACAATTCTTCCGCCATACAGCCCTGCTCTATTCCGTGAAAAATGCCCCACCCTAATGAGCTTTGGCTGTTTATCTCTGATGAGGAAATTTCCGGTCCCATGGAATATGTCCCAGCTTCTTTCAATTTCGGTTCCTGTACTGGTCACACCATCAAGGAATTAAATAGTCCTTCCCAGTGCCCTCCTCCAAATTTGCCGAGACACCACTACACACTGCAGTCGTCCCAGCCTCTGGCCAGGCGGCCTTGGACCCGAAGCATCTCAACTTCTCCTTGCGCTCCAGCTCAGCCAGTTGTCCAATGGACAGTTAGGCAGTGGTGTTCGTGGAAGAGGCATGTACCCACTGTGGGAAGATAACCATCTTGGAGTACCTCTAAAAGGGTGGAGTTCCCACACCTCTTCCTCAATCTAGCTCTCTTCCTGGTAAAAGTTGGGGGAGGGCTACTTCAGGTAGTGGCTTGGGGTAGTGCTCTGAGGGTTATGGTTAGGGCTTCCCCTCCAAGGAACCAACTTCCCAGGGTCCCTCACCTCTCTAGTGCTCCTCAGCCAGTGAAGTTGCCCAGGGAACGTGCTGAACCTTCAAAACAAAGTGTATTAGCCATATCCTTCTGCGCTCCTCCCGACGACCAGATGTTGACTGCTGCTTCAGAGGGCGAACTCACTCTCTCAGGGGATGATGATCCAACTGTGTTGCCTCCCTCGGCAATAGTAGCATTGTCCAAATCAGAACAAGAGATGATGGCTATGCTTGCCTGAGTCCTTGAGGTTGGATGATTGGTTTCTCGGGGCAGCTCGCACTGGTTCTCTGCATCCAGCTCCGGTCCTATTCTTCCGGAAATGCATTAGGAGATTACTAGGTCATGGACGGCAACTTTTACTGCCAGAAAAAGACCTAGTATCTCCTCCTCTCTCATTACCTTTGATGGGTACCCCTCTAGCCGATATAAAGGCAGGGTTCGACAACCCCTACCTTATCATACCCAAGATAGGTGGTGGGTTACAGCTTGGATCTGCAAGTTTTGAACAGAGCCCTTTTTTTACCATTATTTACATAGTGCTTTTTGCAATACAAATTGGGTCAAAGCAGCTTTACCATGTTAAACAGGAAAATAATGTGTTGAAGGAACCATCTGGAACTCCATCTGGCCAGATAAAACCAGCTTTTTAGTTCCAGGTGCAACAAAGTCAGATTGCGCAGAGGCCTCACCTGCTTTCTTGTGGTCTTGTGCTGAAGGCCGTCTAGGTGATGAGGTCTTCGCTGGCAATCTGTCTCTGGGGCTCATCTAGTTGTCCTGGTCTCTGATGGCTCAGGGCTGTTGAGGTTTTCTCTAGGTGCTGATCCACCATTTGGACTGGATCCGGGTAACTGCAGTGACCATCTAAACTGGATACAGACTGGATCTGTTTTTATTATTATTATTATTATTATTATTATTATTATTATTATTATTATTATTTAGCAGTAGGAAATTACTAGTCAGCCAGTTTTTATATCAACTTTGCATTCCCTTTGTTGGGCCGTGAAGAAATATAGAGCTGCATGTCATCAGCATAACAATAAAATTAACACAATGTTTCCTGATGATATCTTCCAAGGGTAACATGTAAAGCGTGAAAAGCAACAGTCCTAGTACTAGGTTAAATATTCCTCACCCTCCCTCCATAAAGCACTTTAGAATGTCCCATTCGAGCCTTTGCAGTAAGTTGAAGATTCAATCTATGAAGACTTTGCTGGTGGTTGCTTTGGCTTCCATCAAGGGGGTAGGGGATTTGCAGACATTTTTGGTCAATGAATTGTGACTAGAGTTTAGGCCAGTTGACTTTTATGCATACCTTGGCTCTGCTACATACCCAAGGTTCCTACCACTGGACCTGCAAGTGCTGCCCCTGGAGGATGCAGACCCAGCCCTAGCTTTGCTCTGTCCTGTCCACGCTTTCCGACTGCACGTGGACTGAACAAGAAAGCTTTAGGACCTCAGAGCTCTTTGTCTGTTAAGGAGGCCAACAGAAGGGATAGGCTGTCTCCAATCAGAGGATGGCCCTCTCAGGTTAAGAGCTCACTCTACCTGGAGTTGCATCCTCCTGGGCAATTGCAGATACCGCCTCGCTGACAGATGTTTGTGGAGCTGCGGGCTGGGCAACACCCAACACATTCGGTAGATTCTATAGCCTTCGTGTTGAGCCAGTATCCTCCTATAATCTCACCTCAAATGGGTATAAACACTGAGAATCTCCAGCTCAGTGTCAGCTTGCT
>NC_133378.1:10188006-10226056 GCF_049309525.1 Garra rufa
AGATATATGAATATATATATTAATGAATGATCTGTTAAGCATTATATAATGTTGGTTAATGATTTATTAATGAAAGCTATTATAAAGTGTTACCAATGTTTCTTTTGAGGGTTTCAGTCCCAAAGGCTGGTCTCTTGGGTCCTGATGTTACTGACACATGACACATTTTGACAGTCTCCGGCAGCCCTCTGGTGTCCCAGACAAGAGCTGAATGCTCATAATCTCCTAAACGCATGTAGCGCAGAGGAGGTGTCAGTGATATGTTCGGACAAGATTTCTGTGGCTGTTGAGATATTCTGTGGTTATGCCTGTGGTTATGAAGACAGGCCATTGTGGCTTTCCACTGATGTGTCTCAGAAATGCGTGTCAACTATGTCCAAACCAGTCTCTTTGAAAATGTTCTTTCAGATACATGTCTTTATATTAACATAATATTCCAGATCTCCGTTTCCAATATGGTCAGTTTTCTTTTAAAGTGAGATCTTAGATACTTACACACTTTTTTTATTAGCATTCAGTTACTTTTTTAAGCATTGGAGGCCTATCATTTATTCATTAATTTATTTATTTAATTTTTTTTGTTCATTTGAAAAAATTAATCTAGCACAAAAAGTAGCTATAAAAAAAGAAACAAAACAAAGAAACAAAAAAAAAAAACATTATTTACTTGTCCTACCTCCAACAACAGTAACAAATAAAATTATACAAAACATTAAACGTAAGATTAAAATATGTCCCACATTTGTGTGTAACGTTTCACTTTTAAAACCATTTTAATTGACATAATTTTTCAAAACATTACAGAACTAATACACAAAAACACACAAACAAAATATTAAATAAATAAATTAACACACAAAACAATTGTACCAATTAAAAACCATATTTTCAAACTCATTCAGTTTCACTAAAGCATCTCTCACACCCCCTCTATAATATTAATAATAATAATAATAATAATAAGTACATTATCAGTTTGTTTATAATATGCAAATTCAATAGCAACTCTAAATTCTACAAATTATTTAAAAAGAAACAAGTCAACATCTTGACCAGCATTTTTACATTGTGTGTTTTCAGGATTGCTAAATTGGCTTGTTTTGTCTTGATATATTCACAAATGAATAGAAGATAACAGTTCATATAATATTTAGCTTGACCTCCTGAAAGTATTGATTGTTAGGCACCTCATTTCACTTCAAAAAAAAAAGAGTTCCTATTTTGCATTGGTGTATTTAACCATAAAGTAGAAACTTTTATTTAATTTCAATTCAATAACAGTTTGCAGAGAGAGACCTGTGGGGCTGAAGGATGGCCACTTGTTTTGAATGACTCTCGCCCAGTGTGAAGGTCACTAGGTTCCATTTCAGAATTGAGAGTGTGAACCTCATGCAATTCATTATTAATGCCTAAATATTCCTGCATAACTGTCATGATTATGCAAAAAGAGAGGAGGTCAGGACTGGGGAACAATAGGTGAAAATGAAATTTCTATCTCTCTCTCTTCTCTCTCTCTCTAAACAGCAGCAATTCTGATGCCTCTAAATCTAGCGGCAAGCGAGACCCCCTGCAACCCACATGGGTTAATCCTCTATGACTGTTAAAATTTCCATGATATGCTGGCTGAATCCGGAATTAGGGTGGAATGAACCATGCACTTCATCCAAATGATTGTTTTCTCCTTTTTGGTGGAATTCCACCGTGAATTTTACGGACCTTTTGTCGGCATACAAACTAGCCATAAACAAAAGCAAACAACATTTTAAGCTTTTATCCCTTGGCTAATGCATCTGTGAAGGAGGGGGACAAACATATCTGATTGTTTTTATTTGTTTATTTATTTTCTTCAGAATTTCTCAAATGGGACATAAGGAGACAGTAAAGGGTAATAAAGACAGATGCACAATAGAGGCTTTGTTCAACTTTATGCTTCTTCAATATTTTATTCAACCTTTAAACATGTTTAAGAGTTGCAAAGCCTTGAGAGGTGTGTCTGTCTGGTGTGTGTGTTATACTTTAACGGTGAATTAAAATCAAGTCTCTGGCATATATATAGAGGAGGAAGATTCGTCTGTGGTTCATCTCTGAGTAAACTCGCAGGCAAACATTGGCAATCCTTCCCCATGGCCCTGTTTCATATTAGACAAACTCTAACAGAAACCAGCATTTGCTGTAGAGAGAGAGAGAGAGAGAGAGAGAGAGAGAGAGAGAGAGAGAGAGAGAGAGAGAGAGAGAGAGAGAGAGAGAGAGAGAGAGAGAGAGAGAGAGAGAGAGAGAGAGAGAAAGAGAGGGAGAGAGGAGAAGATGTTCATTAAACTGACTCAAATATTCAGAGGTGTGATTATGCATAAACACAGATATGAATGATAAATAGAGGATATGATTCTGTTTAAATATAAAAAGAAAAAGGGGAGAGAAAAGGGGAAACAAATCTAGCAATGTATAGAAATAGTCACTTCCTTTTTTTGTTTTGTTTTGTTTTTTCCAACAAAACAAATAAAAGTGAAAGTAAATGCTTCAATACTGATTATACACCCCAGGAGGTCAGCATAAGTATTAAGTTATATTTATTTTCAATTTCTAATTGTATTAATTTTATGCAATTATTTTTTTTTATCTCTTTTTTTTTCAACAATCTTTAAAAGTGTTGAGCATGATGAATGCTGTCCACACTGCAATTTGAATTGCAAAACAATTAATTATATCATTTACAGTCTTACCACCAACTCAAATGAATGCTGTATTATTTAAACTGTTGAGAAGATGACCATTTAAAAAATACAAATATTTGATGTTTTTCATGCTAGTTTTCACACACACAATCTTGGATTTGTGTCACCAATGCTTAAAAAAAGTCATGAGACAACAAAGTGTACCTACATTTGTGGAGAGTCCCTACAGCTCTCGTTAAAATGCAGTCAGGCGACAGAGTACCATCAAGGGAATGACACTCAAAGATTATCTGATTCTGTTCTTGGTAGGGTCATGATAAGAGCCCACATGGACACGCAGCATGTTTTAATTCAGATGGAACGATCACTGCTATCTTTCTCTGAGGGGTAGAGCTCTGGCTTATAGTATATTAATGATTTCCATTAAGAGCTCTTCATGCGCTTTTAGAGCGGTATGAGTGTTTAGATCACAGTGATATCGTTCTTCCATTATCTGAGAACGGAATGTTTACCAGCTAATTACTACAGCTGTGATTGGCTGGATCACAGATGCTTTGTCAGTTATGGCAGCTGTGACAGACTTCTCATTCCCCTGTCTGGCTGCCCAGTCATGAGCTGGTATTTCTGTTGACCTGCAGACACAGGAATATACAGTCTCTCTCTCTCTCTCTTTCTCTCTCTCTCTCTATCTCACTACCTCTCTTATGTTATGGTTTCTCAAATGTCTCTGCGTGTGTCTGGAACGTCAAAGTCTTAATGTAGATCTGGTGGGAAATGTCAAAGGAAGGAGGGGAATCTTAGTGGAGTGTCCATTTTTATATCAGAATATTTTTAAAAGAGCTATTGCCAACCACACTCAATTCCATAAAATTAATGAATTGAATTTTATTGAATTATTGTATTGCTAGTAAGCAATAGCATGCATATGTCACACAGGTTTGAGAATATGAACAAAAATGTGTTTCAGAGGTTTTAAATCAATCCTTTTTAACACTGATCTTTACAAATCTTTTTACCTAACAGCTGTCATTCCACACCTCACACATAACCATGAGCCTCATCCTTTCTGCTAGCATTAGAAACGGGAAGTGATGCGCACAGTAGTGTCCTGCCACTGCTCGATCCTGCTCTGCTCACAGGCAGGTTAGAGGCGTTCATCTTTAAATGCTTCAGCTGTTCTGAACGGCCACTACAACATTCACAAATTCTGCTGTCTGCTTTCCACTCCATCGCCCCTGTTCCCTGTCACAGCATTGGCGTGCAGGCCCAGCTAACCCCAGGCTAACGGCTGTCTCCACTGATCCAAGCCTCCTCCTGCTGGGGGACCCGGGCCCTGGACCTGCTACACACACACATATCTTTTCAAGCCACCACTGAAAAAAAAGAGCACTACACCATGTCCATGTCTATTTCTTCTCTATGCCTTTATGCATTTATTCCATGTAAAGGTTTTTCAGGTAGAAAGGCATGTCATTGAGAAGTATGAAATGCTATTCTAAAATTAATAGTGAATAGCTTCCTTCTTGTATTTATCAGTGAAGTTGGTTGTGGGTATAGCTGTCTTTAGAAACCTCTCACCACCTCTAGCTGATGTTTGCTCATCTTTTGTAACAATGGAGCCTCAGTCGATGCCGGCGAGCAATTGAATTACCACAGATGAAAGCCCCTGAAAGTGTCATTTAAATACCAAACCCCAGTTTAAGTAATCGCCCATAAAGAGATATTTAAGTGGAGTTTTAAGCAGCTCTCTAATGGCTGCTGCTGCCTTTTAGCGAGCCGCTGCCTCCCTCAGACTGGTGATTATGAGGCAGAGGTGAGGAGGTCTCACGTGTAGGTCAGTTTGCAGGTTCTACTCTCAGCTGCCAATCTCTGCTTTAGTGCCAGAGTAGTTGAGTCTCGCTCCTTATCTTGTAAGCTGTCATCCTCCAGGTGGTCTATGGGAAATTATGTTCACTAAACACTCATTCAGAACCTCTTATCCGCAATTGAATGCCTCATCCTAGATTTGAAACTCCCACACTTTGTCCAAGACCAATGTTAGGTGTGCAGGCATGTGTGTGCGCACGTGTGTGTGTGTGTGTGTGTGTGTGGTCTGGTATTCATCACGTTGTGGGGACCAAATGTCCCCATAAGGATAGGAATACCAGTAGATTTTGACCTTGTGGGGACATTTCTTAGGTCCCCATGAGGAAACAGGCTTATAAATCATGCACAATGAGTTTTTTTGAGGAAGTAAAAGTTTGCACAATCTCCTGTGAGGGCTAGGTTTAGGTGTAGGGTAGGGTTAGGGCGATAGAAAATACGGTTTGTACAGTATAAAAACCATTACGCCTATGGAATGTCCCCATAAAACATGTAAACCAGTGTGTGTGTGTGTGTGTGTGTGTGTGTGTACCTGGTATTCATCACGTTGTGGGGACCAAATGTCCCCACAAGGATAGGAATACCAGTAGATTTTGACCTTGTGGGGACATTTCTCAGGTCCCCATGAAGAAACAGGCTTATAAATCATGCACAATGAGTTTTTTTGAGGAAGTAAAAGTGTGCACAATCTCCTGTGAGGGCTAGGTTTAGGTGTAGGGTAGGTGTAGGGCGATAGAAAGTAAGGTATGTACAGTATAAAAACCATTACGCCACATGTAAACCCAACGTGTGTGTGTGTGTGTGTGTGTGTGTGTGTGTGTGTGTGTGTGTGTGTGTGTGTGTGTGTGTGTGTGTGTGTGTGTGTCAAGCTTTATCAGGGAATAAGATTTTACAGTGCACTCAGGTGAAAATCACTAAAACACACCGATCACATTTGACTCAAAAATCATAAGGAAAAAAAAGAAGAAAAAATAAATAAATCAGGCCTATTTTAAGACTGAGTTTGTTTGTGTGTTTGTTTGTTTGATAAAAAATATAAAAATATAGTGTTCCTCTCACAAAGAATAATGTTATTATTTTCGGTTAGAGGATAAAGGACGCTGTGGTCTCTGGTTTAGCAGCAGAACCTTGCCTCTCCAGGCAGTGTTTAATGAAAACATTGACATGGACATTTTGGGTCCCTTTTACATTACACAGACACACTCATGCATGGCGCTGGTTGGATGTGGTATTATGTGAGAGGTCAGAGGTTGCAGAGGAGGGATGTGTTGTTAATTTCACAGGGTTAGGGAACTGTGGACTCACATGGAATACAGATCACTTAACACAGACCTGCCACGACGCGCCGACTCTCTCTTTTGACCCCTCCCCCATCTCCTTGTTTGTTAAGCACATATTTTAGGCCAGTGAACCAGAGTACATGTGGAAGTAAGCACAATGTCTGTGGGGAAAAGGGGTCTGGCATAGTACCAGGAGAAGTGACATTAGTCCCATAGCTGTGAGTGTGTGTGCCCCTGCTGGTGTGTGATTAGTTCTGTTTCACAATGACAACATTGTCAGCGTTAGCCACTTCTCGTCTCTAATATATCTGTGTGTGTGTGTGTGTGTGTGTGTGTGTGTGTGTGTGTGTGTGTGTGTGTGTGTGTGTGTGTGTGTGTGTACCTGGTATTCATCACGTTGTGGGGACCAAATGTCCCCACAAGGATAGGAATACCAGTAGATTTTGACCTTGTGGGGACATTTCTCAGGTCCCCATGAGGAAACAGGCTTATAAATCATGCACAATGATTTTTTTTGATGAATTAAAAGTGTGCACAATCTCCTGTGAGGGCTAGGTTTAGGTGTAGGGTAGGTGTAGGGCGATAGAAAGTACGGTTTGTACAGTATAAAAACCATTACGCCTATGGAATGTCCCCATAAAACATGTAAACCCAACATATGTGTGTGTGTGTGTGTGTGTGTGTGTGTGTGTGTGTGTGTGTGTGTGTGTGTGTGTGTGTGTGTGTGTGTGTGTGTGTGGACTCTTATCTCACGGTTGGGTAGATCTTAATCTTTCAAATGATAAATTTAAGAAAATAGATATACATATATAGGAGAACAGAATAAAGTTAAAATGATTTGCATCGGAAACAAGCCTTTCCTAATTGGTGCATATTGATGATAAATTTGCTAATTCTCCTTTCTAATGTGCTCACGTTTGTTAATCTGATTACATTTTAAAATCTCTCACGCTGTCACTTGATGCATGAAAATCCAAAAGCTTTTTGGCTCACCAGATAAAGAAATGACAGTCATACAGCTTCCCAACTGTTAGTGAAGGAAAACCTTTTAGTCTCGCTGAGCTAAATATCTCGCTCATCTGTTCAAAAAGTAAAATTCCCCTCTTTATAGGATTGTGCCTAAGCCCTTCATTCTTCAGATAAAGTAAATCAGGCTGCATACTTTCACTGTTTAAGCTTCAAAAAGGCTATCCTCTGAAATCGGAGATGCCGTCTACCTTTTTAGATTAAACTGTGAGGAGATACAGAAAACGTACGAAAGAATACAGCACTCAGCTTCCCATACTGCAGAGGAGGAATTATCGCACTCTTTGGCAAGTGCTGCCGCTTTACACAAATATTTCAGTCATGGCTTTGAATGAAATCTTGCAGTCATTCATTTGAAATTCATCCGAAGGTTTCAGTCAATATTTGCTCTAGAAATATGCAAGTCCCTCTGTGAGACTGCGATACAAAAATCTCTGAGATTGGAAACAGGTTGAGGGACCTCTCAGCTGCCATATTTTACATTTTGGTATTATTCATTTATTTTGGCTTATATATAGTCACCTCATCCATGGCTCATCTATTGTTTGTTACTCTTCACAAGAGGCTTGTTGTGTATTCTTTCTCTCAGTTTTAATAAGCTGAACCAAACCAAATTTTTTTTTTTTTACAGGCAGCTTCATCTCTGCAAATAAACGGTGACTTTATTCCCGTGAAATCCTCAGATGACACAGATCTTTCTTTTGCATAAAGCATGAAGAACGGCCCTAATATGGTTGGCATTCATCTCTTTAAGTGGACATTTGCATGACTCCTGGAAAGAAAGCAAAAAAAAAAAAAAAGGAAAATGAAAGAAAGAGCCAAGGAAATGAGCGTAAGGAGTGACCAGTCTCCTGTGGAGACACTAGAGGTTTGGGATGACATATGACAGATGTGACAGTGCTGGAGGGGGGAGGGGAGGTTGATGCAAGGGGGGGGGCTAGTCTGGTTTGGGGGGCGGGTTGTTGTATTAGGCCGATGAGGGTGGTGGGATGGGTCTAGCTGCATCTTTGGTCCAATTATGGCACGTGGATTGCTGTCAACCCGGCTGCACCCAAAGAATGGACACTATTGATCTAATGTCAGACAGACCGGCCAGCTGCCAGGACCCTCCAGTACCATGGAACCCCCCCCCCCCCACCCATGCCTCCCTGCCCTCTTAAATGGTTGCTGAAATCAGGTTAAGGCTAGCAGGTAGGGGTGTACACTGGAGGTCAGCATGGTTCTCTGTTAAATGCTCCTCAGTCTGCTGGATGAGGTTGACTTGAGAGTGATACAGGCCATACTACTGTCTGTATGCGTCCATCTGTGAGAAGCAGAGAGGTTGTCTGTGTGTGTTTGTGTGTTGTGTGTTGTATGGGCACCTCTTCCCCTGTGCGTGCAGAAAAGTGGTTGATTCGAGATGATGAAAAGGCCATTGCAATTAGTCTGCTCTGGTTAGCTGTGCCGGGGTGGCGCCTCAGCGTTTGAGCGTGTGGCAGCTGCCGATAACTTCAGCTTCCAGAAAACAGACAATTAGACCCGAGTGGATCGAGCCGGCATCCGTCAGCTTTACAGACCTTTGGAACAGCCACAGCCAAACGTTCCAGCAGTTCAATAGGCAATGATACACACAGTTCTGTTTAACATCAGTTAATCAAGCCACATTTACACACAGCATACTGCATTTGCATTATTCTTATTTTACTTTGCTTCTGTAAAAACAAGACTAGAATTCGGAGCAGAATGGTTTTTGAAGAGGTTTGGTACAATATTTATATATATATATATATATATATATATATATATATATATATATATATATACAAAGAAATCTTGTCAAGTCAACATGAAACAATGTCTTATTTCTGTAATAAATTTCAGAGTGAAGAATGTTTTTTTTTTTTATAAAGAAAACATTTAAATAAGTGCAGCACAATATGCTGTACATATTTTAAACACATCCAACTTTGCCCAGTGCTGTTAGAATTTTACGTATTTGTCATTTGGTGTCTTCTAGATGAATTCAATACCAATATAGGCTTCAGATCAGGAAAAAAATCTTAGAATACACAAGGTGGCAAAGTTTGCAAGGCTGAACAAAAATCCAGCTCTGTTGTATGTTCCCTTTTTTATAGGGTCACTCGATGCTGCTCTATAATATTAGCACTGTTAGAGTATTTGCTTGTTTGACATTGAAAATCATGGATTTAAACTATGCAGGAAAGTGGAGAAGGATGGGACATATTTTGCCTAAGACCCCTTATACAATACAATTTCAACTGGAGATCTCCACCAGGGCATGAATTAAAAAAAAAAATTAAAATAAAACATTTTTTCTTAAACATATATTTACAATCATCTCACCTAAATGTTTCCTAAGTTAATATAAACTATACTACAAACTATCATACAGAAATGAATGAATGAAAAGCAACATTGGATAGTCTTCACTGTATAAATAAATACAGGTGAATCCTTACAATTAAAGTTACAAAAACAGCGATAATCTCTTGTCATTTGTTAACAGACAGCAGCAGACTCCCAGGCAGCAGCAGCCCAGCTAACAGGGAATGTTTCCACAACTTTCATTAACCTTTTTTAAAAGGTTTAAAGGTGAGGACAGAACATTCTTAA
The DNA here is from genome assembly GCF_049309525.1 of Garra rufa. Lineage (NCBI taxonomy): Eukaryota > Metazoa > Chordata > Actinopteri > Cypriniformes > Cyprinidae > Garra > Garra rufa. Next base: position 10,197,461 of record NC_133378.1, read on the forward strand.
AATAATGTTTGTAGGATGTTCTATTTTTTTTTTTCTTACAGCATATGTATTTAAGAAACATACTCATAATGTTGATAGAAACGTTCTCATAATGTTCTCACTGTCCTTTTACCGTACATTACAATTAAATCCTTTTCTATTAATGGCAAACTATATGTCTTTGGAAAAATCTAACAAACCTAAATGGATATTTTAGCACTTTTTTTGTTACAAATTAAGTAGGTAAAGTAATAGATTAATTTATTATAAGAGTGCACTTTAAAACATACACATTATAACAGGAGTTCTGACCTTTGTCACAGAAATTCTATTCCGTTTCCTTTTCCCTATATCACATATTTTAGTAATTATCATAAATTATATATCATTTGATATTTCAAAACTTCAAAATTCATTCTATGAAAAAAAAATCATTTTGAAATTGGGCATTGCAATTCCATGGAAATTGTATTTTAAAGTGGGGGGTGTCATATTACAATATTATTGTCTTTTAGTATCAAAACTTATTGATTCTACAAAATACATATAGTTGGAAAGGTCTGAGTCTTAAGATTGCATATTTTGTGATTTGCAATTTTGAGTGGGAAATTTATACATTTGTGACAGAAAAATGCATCCCAAAAAATCAATGGAGTTTGAATGGCACCCACTGGCTGTTTGTAGTATAACGCCTAAACAAAATTGCATAGGAACCTCAATTTTTATATCAACTTCAAATTTGGAACACAATGTATTAAGACATATGGCTTTAAGTGTATAACAATTTTGGATTAAAAAATATTTTGTAAAATATTAATTTTATATAAAATAAAATACAAATAGTACAGTACACTTTTACGTCTATGTTAAAAAAAAGGAGGGGGGGGGGGGGCGCAGTTATGGGGTTAAACGTAGAGATAGTATTCAAATATAAGGTTCTCATAAAGTCACAACAATGGTAGATTGGGATGTTCTTAACATAGCCAATGTTCCTCAAACATAAAAAGGGAATTTTGAATGTTTACAAAACATTAATAAATAATGTTGTCATAATAGATATAAAATATCAAAGGGAATGTTTGTCCAACGTTTGTATAATCAGTAAAAACTTTCTCATAGCAAAAATTTGGGTGTTTCAAACATAGAGAGAGCATTCAAATATAAGGTTCTCATAATGTTATAACAATGGTAGATTAGAATGTTCCTCAAACATTAAAAAACTGGACTGTGGGTGGGGGTAATAAACATAATATGATTGTGTTATTGGTGCAATGGTCCCATTGTATTGTACTTTTTAATACTATAGCATAATAAAATTAAATGTACCATATTTTTTTTTCCAAAAAATGTACCAGGCCAGAAAAAATAAATAAATAAGTAAAACACAATACAACAAAAAGTTGCATCAGTGTGTAAGTCAAACTTATTTAAAATCAACCTTGTGGTGAGTTCACCTCTCATTTGGCATTAATCATTTCCATAAGTGAATCATTCGATACGGTGTAACATTTGGTTGCTAAACTGTTTTTTCTTTTTTTTTATGTAAAGAAGATTTTGTACTTCTCTCATGTCTGAATATCTACTTAAAACAGATAAGAGCAATACATAATTCAAAACAGTCTATTTTTATTTGTGTACCTTCAAAATAACAGAATAAAAAATAACAAAATAACAGAAATGCTGTACTTTTGTAAAATAAAGAAAACAAGCAAAATACACTTGCCTTTTCTGTCTTTGTGAACCTCTTCCTGAAATTAACCCTCCTGTTATCCTTGGGGTCAATTTGACCCCATTCAATGTTTAACGTATGTACATATATAATTGACTTTTTTTTTTTTTTGCTTGAGATTGAATGACTTTTCCTAATTTAATGGGGAAAACTTGGTAAACATAAAACTAACATGATATTATTTGTTCAATGCCCTGTACACATTTTTGTTACATCGGTGTTCTTTGGGGTCAATTTGACCCCAGGTTCTTTTAGCTGTATAAAACATAAGAAATATAAAAAATTTACACACATTTGTTTTGGGTGATATTGAGGTCACTATAACATGCTATGATTTTATAATATGCACTATAATTTTATATGTTAAGTATAATAAAAATAAAAAATAAAACTAACACAACCATACCTGTAGTATTGCGAGAACCACTGTCAGTTGAATTGCTCTCTCAATCGAAAATGGCCTCTACGCAAAGGTTTTCTGTCAGTGAGATTTTGTCACAGGTTTTTGACAGTGAAAGTTGGGGGGTGTTTCAGAGTGTTGTTAAGTAGTCAACAAAGACATCAATTACCTGACACTAACCTTTTAGCAAAAAAATATCATATTCTAGAGGTTTTAAATTTGGGGTCAAATTGACCCCAGTGGGAAAAAGGTGTTAGCGGATTTTAGGGTAACAGGAGGGTTAAGAAAAACTCAGCAACACTGTCTACTTGTCACACAGACATGAGAAATATAGAAACCTTTAAGTGCCTGCTTCCAAGTGTTTATGTTTGCTTATTTGACAGTAAATGCATTATATAAGTCACTTTGGAATATAAATCAGCACATTTCAGTTTGAAAACCTCTGTATTAGACTGCCGTCACTTTCTGACCTTCACAGATTCAATACACTGTTACAGTGCAATTTCTTTCTAAACTGTTAAGCACTGTTTAGATTCTTCAGTGCTCTGCACCCATTAAAGACCAGCGCTGCTGTCGTGGTGCAAGCGGCATGGTCTCCTTTGGCAGTTCAGAGGAGAACAATGGTTATGATTGTATGTCTCTGGCTGCCTTGGATGTCGGGGAGTGGTCGAATGAGCTAGATGATTCTCAAAATGGACTGGCCCATACGGAAATGTAATATATGACATATATGTCCCTATATCAGATGCTACTCTTAAATATAGGGCAATATATTATTATCACATATATCCATCTTCTGGATATATGTAGATATATGTTTTTCCCATAGTACAATTTGTATATAAACATATATTTAAAGTATATATATATGGTTAACTTTTATATGGTATTGCATGTTATGACCATATATGTTTACGATATATATTAAAATGGTATATTGTATTATATGACTTGACCATATATGTTAACAATATATATCAAAATTATATATGGTACTCTATGTGTTGACCATTTCTTACCAATTTATATATTGAATTTATGCAAGTTTATTAACTATATATGCCTAAAAGATACTGCTTATTGTAAATCATATAACAAAATTATTTTTTGCTTAACTTTATTGTTTCAATTCAGTTTTCTGGGGAAAAAATAGAGATGAATATATAACCTGTTCAAAAACTGCCAAAGTACTAGTTACTTGTAGTAAAAGGAATGTATTATAGAGTTATTGAGGGGGGAAAAAACACTTCATGTAACGTCTCGGTTACGTATTGTAACCCTCGTTCCCTGAAGGAGGGAACGGAGACGTCTCGTCGAGACCGACGAATTGGGATATCGCCTGGATAGACCAATATACTTCATGTGTATACAAATGAGCCAATGAATATTGGCATGCATGATTGCAGCCAGCTGCGGCTGATCACAGCGTGAGCATATAATACGCAGCAGGTGCATGCATCATCAAGGTTTCGCTGAGGAGCTGGGACAGGCCCGGCCGTACAGCGGTGGTACAGGAGCCTCGGCGACGGGACGAGACGTCTTCGTTCCCTCCTTCAGGGAACGAGGGTTACAATACGTAACCGAGACGTTCCCTATCAGTCGGTTCCTTCGACGTCTCGTCGAGACCGACGATTTGGGATCCCTAACAAAGCGCCGTGGCTGCTGTCCCTTCCAGTGTCCTGAGCGGGCCCCCCTGGGTCCCGTTACTGGCTTTGGCCAGGGGCTCGTGTAACCCTGTCAATTCTGTCCCAATAAAGTCCTGAAATGACCTTTAATGCAAACACTTAAAACTAGAGTAAAGTGTAATATCTAGTTCGCCACTAGGTGGCAGTGCACAATGAAACGTTCTTCTTCTACTGTTTTCAGCCATTCGTTTTGCCTTAAGGAAGCCTGGAAAAACGGGAGCCAGAGCAGAAGTAAATATAAGGATTGAAACTTATTTAGAAACAAAATATATCCCCTAGGTTGAATTACATTGAAAATTAGATGACATTTGTAGTAAAACAAAGTTATCTCGGTGAGTGAAAACTATCATTTTGTGTTGATTAGCTTGAAGCTAAAATGGTGAAATGATTAAAAGGTTTACATTTCAACATTACAGTGGATTACAGTGGATAAAAAAACAAAAACCAGTCTGACTATCTACAATAGCAGTGGATGTTACCCCACAGGTATATTTTGTTGTATATTCTAATTTTTGTACAATGAAAAAATGCATTTTGAAAGGAAATAATTTTGTTTTGAGTCAAGTATGTCAATTTTGAGTTACTATGCTATACTGTACTTTTGTTTGTCCAATTCCATTTTATTGATTTTAATTTTAAGTTGTATTATTGAACATATGGACTTTTAAACGATGAAAAGATGGAAGAATGACATTTAGTTGAACATTAGTTAATTTTCTGCACATTTTTGTGTAGACTGTTTTTTTTTGAGGCTTCTTCTGGTCCCGGATCCCTGGTGTTCTTTCCACTGAAGTTGGATTCCTCTCTGTTCGCCCTGGTGCCTGGTTCCCTGGTCCACTGCCTCAACTAACAGCGCTGCAACGGTTCCTTTGGGTTGTTTGATATGGACGCTAAGTATTGAAGGGGTGGTTGGACAGTTAAAATATTTGAGTGCACTCAAGGGTAACAATTTTTTTCCTTTGAAAGATATTCCCTTTTGTTTTGTTTCATGAGATCTCAAAATTTGTGGCCGATTTGTTAACATCAATGGTATTAATGCTGTGTAAACTGAACTAACTATTGAATTTTGAATAAGAAAATAAGAAAAATAATTTGAATAAGAACTACATTTAAACTTTATTCTATTGTCCTGTGCTTCCTTTGGAGTGGAATCTATGAGTCCTTTGACCATATGATTAGTACATAACCAGCCTCCTCATCGAATCTAGATTTAGTTAACTCCTACAATAGATTCTTAGCCTGCCTATAAGCAGAACTACCACCGTAGGGTTACAGTCGTGGCGAGCCAGCCAGGAGGTTGGCACAGTGTATAAAATAGACTCCACCCCAAAGCTGAAGTACACTACGATTGCATTTACTGCAAAATGGATCTTTGCAATCAGTTTAGTGTGCATGGGCCTAGTTGTCTATATGTCACAGGCATAGATGAAGCTTATTCTGATGATGACATTACAGAGTTCTTTAAAATTAATGGGGACATTAAGAAAGTAGTCAGAGTTCCCAACGACCCAGAACAACCCAGAGGCCGTGCACTTATTGAATACACAGCAGAGCGAACAATATCCAGACTCGACCCAGTACAACTAGGTAGCCTGCCCAGTCCCAATGATCCAGCAGTCACCTGGTGTGTCAAGACAGTCCGTGAGCTATGCCAAGAAGAACTAGGACGAGAACTCGCTCAGAAATGTTTAGCTGAATTGAGCTCTCTTGCTGAAATTAGTAAAGCTGGCTTCTGGGAAGCACTTCAAAGTGAACTGCAGAGTGCCCAGCCCCGGACAGAACTTGCCCCTCCGCAAAGCCCAGATACTCAGCTACAGCCCTCTGAAAATCCTGTTGCTGTCCCCACAAATGGTAGCAGTGCAGATGGTGATATGCAAACCAACAACGATATTGCTAATTCATTTGATGCAGTCTCCCGAAACATCCCAACTACTGCTACAGGGAATCCATTTCTTGATGAAGGCACAGTTAACCCACCTCATGTCCAAAAAGTTATTGTTGAACATTTCATTCGCAGTGACTCCACACCGTCTAGCTACAGTCAAAGCAGGATCCGTACATTCTCGGGGCGGCTGCCAAAACCAAATGGAGAAGTTGATTATGATTCCTGGCGTACTCAGGTAGACCTACTTCTTAAGGACGTGTCTGTCTCTGATTCACAGAAAGTAAGGAGAATATTGGAGAGTCTCCTCAGCCCAGCAGCGGACATTGTTAAGCCGCTTGGGACGGATGCAACCCCCCAAGCTTACCTCACCCAGCTCGAGTCAGCATTTGGAGTGGTCGAAGATGGAGAGGAGCTATTTGCTACCTTCCTGGGCTCTAACCAAAACTCAGGTGAAAAACCCTCTGTCTATTTGGGCCGTCTCCAGACTCTCCTCACCAAAGCCGTAACCAGAGGGGGAGTTTCAGCTGCAGAGTCTGACAAGTACTTACTCCGGCAGTTCTGTAGGGGATGCTGGGACCAGAGTCTGATCATTGGCCTGCAGCTCGAACACAGGAAACCCAATCCCCCCTCATTCCCAGAATTGTTGTTGCTTTTGAGAACGGAGGAGGATAGGAGAGCAGCAAAGATGGATCGCATGAAAAAGCACCTTGGAAGTACGAAAGCTGCTGCACATGTTCATTCAGTTATGAGCATGCCAGTATTCGAACCTGAAGCTGCCCCCACTGCAACAAGGAAACACGAGACAGATTGTAAACTAGAAAAGGAAGTTGCAGAGTTGAGGATACAGGTTGCAAAGCTAATACAGCAAGGAAAGAAAGGAGAAAGGCATGAGGGAGTGCAGAGCCGTCCAGCCCAAAGTGAACTGCCTGCTAAGACTGAAAGTTTACTCGCGCAAGCTTCCAATAGAGACTCAAACCCCCATTCTCCGACACCACCTAAGCCCTGGTTCTGTTTTAAATGTGGGGGTGATGGCCACATCGCTGCAAAGTGCACTTTTGAACCCAATCCAGGCCTCGTCCGGAAAAAGAATGCAGAGCTCAAAGAAAAACGAAGCAAATTCTGGGCCAAGCAGGGAGCCAACAAAACATCTTTAAACTTCTAGAGGCTCCTGCCTTGGGGCGACCAGGAGCTGAGGACAAAGAATGTCCCATAGCAATGACTCACAATGAGTGCTCTTCTGAAAGCAGTAAATCTTCTGGCTGCAAATTGCCGCCTGGACTTGTGGGACCTCGTTGCACTTCGAACATCTCTGTTGGAGACATGAAATGTGATGCCATTCTCGACACTGGATCCCAAGTAACAACAATTTCAGAGACTTTTCATTCTAGATACATGTCAGACTTACCTGTTCAGTCGATACACAATCTTCTCGAGGTCGAAGGGGCTGGAGGTCAAGCAGTGCCTTACCTGGGGTACGTGGAAGTCCACTTAACCTTCCCTGAGAATGTTACTGGAACAGAAGAGCAAATGTCTGTTTTAGCACTCATTGTCCCTGAGAACCAATTCAATAGCAAGGTTCCTGTTTTAATTGGTACAAATGTCTTGCTTGAGTTATACCAACGTGGAATAAGCTATGACAAATCCAAGTTTCTTAGAAGATCAGACAGTTTTGCAGTACTACTCCAACATGTGGCCCGAGTACGCGAAAGTGAAGCTAAAGCTTACCTAGTGAAATTGCACGGAGAAAAGCCCATTACTATTCCGGCAAGACACAAAATGTATCTTTTTGGAGATGTTAGAGTCAGAAAAGCCAATTCCAATATGACATTTGTCGTTGAAGCCCCCGAATCTTCCTTCCTGCCGGGTGGGTTGTTCATTCAGTGTGCACTAATAAACATAAACACAAGAGCTTCAAACAAGATCCCTGTAGTCCTCAGCAACACCACAGATCACACTGTCACCCTACCTCCAAAGTGTGTTATTGGTGAAGTGTCTGCAGTTCAAAGTGTAATGCCCATGACCTCCTCTGCACAAGTCGATTCACAAACATCAAATAGCAAATATTCATTCAATCTGGATGACTCCCCAATGCCAGAAGAGTGGAAGGCACGCATTCGAGATAAACTGAACTCCATCCCTGAGGTTTTTGCGCTTGATGAGCTGTCATTTGGCCATACCATCGCCGTGAAACATACCATCCGTCTGCAGGACAAGACGCCCTTCAAAGAAAGATCCAGGCCGATACACCCCAGCGATCGAGAAGCTGTCAGACAACACCTTAGAGAGCTTCTGGATGCTGGTATAATAAGGGAATCCGAGAGTCCCTTTGCATCCCCAGTGGTTGTCGTAAAGAAGAAAAACGGAAAGATCAGACTATGCATCGACTATAGGAAGCTTAACAGCCGCACTATTAAGGATGCTTATGCTCTTCCTAACATCGAGGAGACGTTTTCTGCCCTGAGTGGAGCAAGGTGGTTCTCTGTGATGGATCTAAAGTCTGGATATTACCAGGTGGAAATGGTGGAAGAAGATAAACACAAAACTGCGTTCACATGTCCATTAGGTTTCTACGAATTCAATCGTATGCCACAAGGTGTCACCAACGCACCTAGCACCTTTCAACGCCTTATGGAAAAGTGTGTTGGAGACCTACACCTGAGCGAGGTTTTGGTGTTTTTAGACGACGTCATTGTCTTCTCCCAGACTCTAGAAGAGCACGAGGCAAGGCTCCTGAAGGTGCTTCATCGTCTCAAAAGCTATGGCCTAAAACTATCGCCAGAGAAGTGTCAGTTTTTCAAGTCCTCCGTGAAATACCTGGGCCATATTGTTGACGCTCAAGGAGTTCACACAGACCCAGAAAAAGTGTCAGCTCTGAAAGATTGGCCCCGCCCTGGAAACAGAGAAGAACTGAAACGCTTCCTCGGATTTTCAGGGTATTACAGAAGATTTGTGGAGGGCTACTCAAAAATCGCCAGGCCTCTCAACGCTCTCACCGCTGGGTACTATCCACCTAAAAAGAGGGGTAAAGTTTATAAAACACTGAGACCCAACACTGGTATAAGCCCCAGAGCACCCTTTGGCTCAGAGTGGACGCCTGCGTGTGAGTGCTCTTTCAGAACACTGGTTGAAAAGTTGACATCGGCCCCTGTACTCGCTTTCGCAAATCCTAAGCTCTCGTATGTGCTGCATACAGATGCTTGCTGTGAGGGGTTAGGAGCAGCTCTTTATCAAGCTCAAGATGGAAAGCTTAGAGTAATAGCCTATGCCAGCAGAGGCTTATCCAAGAGCGAGAAGAACTATCCTACTCACAAACTAGAATTTCTAGCGTTAAAGTGGGCAGTTTGTGAGAAATTCTGTGATTACCTGTATGGTACAGATTTTTCAGTCCTAACAGATAACAACCCGCTTACCTATGTCCTTTCTTCCGCAAAGCTCGACGCAGCCGGACACCGCTGGCTAGCGGCCCTCTCAACCTTTAGATTCAACATCAAATATCGAGCTGGACGTGCTAATGGTGATGCGGACGGACTGTCAAGGAGACCTCAAGCAGCTCCTCAAGAGGATCATGAGTACCTGCAGGAAAAAGAACGGATCAACTCAATGACAAAACGTCTTATAGAGAGGGAGATTCCATCTGATGCAGTCTCAGCTGTATGTCAACGCCATTCAGTAACCATGCACTTACCTGTCCTTGCGGAGTCCCTTGTTGTTGACGCCTCCTCCTTACCTGATCTATTCACTGGTACTGGACAAGACACTGTACCTGGCATGACAAAAGAAAACTGGCATGAAGCACAAAGAAACGATCCATCAATTGGGAAAGTCATCACCTTGGTCAAAAAAAGACAAAAGCCCCACTTCAAATCTGTAAAAGCTGAGTCACCTGAAGTCAAGTTGCTCCTTCGGGAGTGGGATAAGTTTGAGCTCATTGATGATGTCCTTTACAGGAAATGTTTTGACAGAGGAAACAAAATTCATCAGCTCGTCTTACCTGAGGAATTCAGAGAAAGAGCTCTCAAAGGCTTTCACGATGAGGTTGGTCACCTAGGGCCAGAGCGTGTGTTCAATCTTGCTCGTGCCAGATGTTATTGGCCTAAAATGAAAGAATCAGTTGAGAAGAAGTGTCACACATGTGAACGTTGTTTCAGAAGAAAAACTCCGCCACAAAGAGCAGCACCCATGGTGAATATTAAAACAACTTACCCGCTAGAGCTTGTTTGCATGGACTACTTGTCCCTTGAACCCGACAACCGTGACACCAGAAACATACTAGTCATCACTGACCATTTCACCCGCTTCGCAGTAGCTGTGCCAACAAAAGACCAAAAGGCCAGAACTGTTGCTAAAGCTCTCTGGGAAAACTTCCTGGTCTACTATGGGTTCCCTAGTCGCCTTCATAGTGATCAGGGACGTGACTTTGAATCCCACACAATCAAGGAGCTGTGTTCACTGATAGGGGCTGAGAAAGTGCGCACCACCCCATACCATCCTCAGGGGAATCCTGTGGAGCGCTTTAACAGGACCCTTATCAGCATGCTTGGTACCCTTGACGAGAAAGACAAAAATCACTGGCGAGACTTTGTGAGGCCTGTTGTACATGCGTACAACTGCACCAGGAATGATACAACAGGTTACTCACCGTATGAGCTGATGTTCGGCAGGCAGCCGACTCTGCCAGTTGACCTCATTCTTGGCCTGAAACCTCCAACTGAGACTCATACAACTCACTCAGAATATATCCAAACCTTGCGCCAGAGACTCAAAGAAAGCTATGCACTGGCTGCAGAGAACTCCAAAAAGTCTGGAGAAAGAAATAAGCACAGATTTGATGCCAAGGTGAAAACTGCTGAATTAGAAGAAGGGGACCGTGTCTTGGTGAAGAATGTCAATGTCCGTGGCAAACACAAGTTAGCCGATAAATGGGAAAGGCCCATCCATATCGTGGTGAAACGGATTGACGGTGGTCCTGTGTATGTAGTCAAGCCAGAAACAGGAAATGGCCCTCAGCGTACACTTCACAGGGACTTACTTTTACCTTGTGGATTTCTGCCAGTTGAGACTACTCCTAATTCAGTGAAACATCAAAGCAAACAAACTCAAATGCGCCTGAGGAATAGACAAAACCAAGAGATGGAATGTGAATATTCGGACAGAGAAGAAGAGGATGATGGCTACTATGTGAATGAACCTCCACAGTTCACCACATGGGGACCCTATGTGCAAGAGTTCGAAGTTATCCCCGTCAGTGGCTCTCAGTCTTCTCTGAACCCCTTGGCTCCAGAGTTCAAATCGCCAGAATCCCAACCAATTCCTGATCACTCAGTTGCACCTCTTGACACGAATACAGCTGTCCATCAGTCCCCAACCCAAAGTGACCATGTCATCATAGACATTCCAGAAGATGAAATATTGCAAAGCACAGTGGTCACAGACCTGACACCAGCTAACGACACGGACAATGCTCAGAAAAGGTTCCCTGTAACCCCTAAAAGGCACTCAGAAGTTACTTGTGGGGAAGAACAAGGTGAGCCCAGACGTTCACACAGAGAAAGACATCCCCCACCCAAGTTCACCTATGAAGAGTTAGGGAAACCCCTAATCCTTGCCCTTAGTCAGTTTTTTGGGAAACTCCAAGACATTATTCCTGACCATCAGATACCTTGTCAGGTTTAACACACATGCAGGGACTCATGTGGTTTAGAGGGGGAGGGTGTAACCCTGTCAATTCTGTCCCAATAAAGTCCTGAAATGACCTTTAATGCAAACACTTAAAACTAGAGTAAAGTGTAATATCTAGTTCGCCACTAGGTGGCAGTGCACAATGAAACGTTCTTCTTCTACTGTTTTCAGCCATTCGTTTTGCCTTAAGGAAGCCTGGAAAAACGGGAGCCAGAGCAGAAGTAAATATAAGGATTGAAACTTATTTAGAAACAAAATATATCCCCTAGGTTGAATTACATTGAAAATTAGATGACATTTGTAGTAAAACAAAGTTATCTCGGTGAGTGAAAACTATCATTTTGTGTTGATTAGCTTGAAGCTAAAATGGTGAAATGATTAAAAGGTTTACATTTCAACATTACAGTGGATTACAGTGGATAAAAAAACAAAAACCAGTCTGGCTATCTACAATAGCAGTGGATGTTACCCCACAGGTATATTTTGTTGTATATTCTAATTTTTGTACAATGAAAAAATGCATTTTGAAAGGAAATAATTTTGTTTTGAGTCAAGTATGTCAATTTTGAGTTACTATGCTATACTGTACTTTTGTTTGTCCAATTCCATTTTATTGATTTTAATTTTAAGTTGTATTATTGAACATATGGACTTTTAAACGATGAAAAGATGGAAGAATGACATTTAGTTGAACATTAGTTAATTTCCTGCACATTTTTGTGTAGACTGTTTTTTTTTGAGGCTTCTTCTGGTCCCGGATCCCTGGTGTTCTTTCCACTGAAGTTGGATTCCTCTCTGTTCGCCCTGGTGCCTGGTTCCCTGGTCCACTGCCTCAACTAACAGCGCTGCAACGGTTCCTTTGGGTTGTTTGATATGGACGCTAAGTATTGAAGGGGTGGTTGGACAGTTAAAATATTTGAGTGCACTCAAGGGTAACAATTTTTTTTCTTTGAAAGATATTCCCTTTTGTTTTGTTTCATGAGATCTCAAAATTTGTGGCCGATTTGTTAACATCAATGGTATTAATGCTGTGTAAACTGAACTAACTATTGAATTTTGAATAAGAAAATAAGAAAAATAATTTGAATAAGAACTACATTTAAACTTTATTCTATTGTCCTGTGCTTCCTTTGGAGTGGAATCTATGAGTCCTTTGACCATATGATTAGTACATAACCAGCCTCCTCATCGAATCTAGATTTAGTTAACTCCTACAATAGATTCTTAGCCTGCCTATAAGCAGAACTACCACCGTAGGGTTACACTCGCATCAAGGAGAGCCAGTCACTGTATAACTCAGCACCATCCATTTCAGTGAAACTGGAGCACTGGGAATATGCGGAGCTCACGTCCTTCCGATAGGAGGTTCGGAGCAATACACATATAACTCAATTCAGGTTTATATGGAAGATTGGAGGTGATTGAACCCTCGTATACTGGTAGAAGTACTACCGGGGAACACACAGCCTCTAGGGCGTAATGTGGAATTGTAAGAGATGCAATTAAGTCTCTACGTAGAGCCTAGCCCTCTACCGGTTCTGAAGGATTCATCGAGTGAGGGCCTGACGCCTGACGTTCCGCTACGTCGGCTGTCAAGCTCGGCAGAGGAGCTCGACAGAGCTACTCTAAGGTTACTCTGGAGCAATATAGCAAGCCGACCCGAGGCCTCTCTGTGCCTACCCGTTTGAGGTGAGAACACAGGAGGAGACTGTGTCTACACGAAGGCTATAGAACCTCGTGAACGTGTTAGGGGTCGCCCAGCCCGCCGCTCTACAAATGTCATTTAGCGAGGTGCCACGAGCCAATGCCCAGGAGGATGCAACACTCCTAGTCGAGTGTGCTCTCAGCCTGAGGGGGCAGGGCACACCCTGAACCTGATAGGCCAGGGTAATGGCATCCACTATCCAGTGGGCCATCCTCTGCTTGGAGACGGCATTCCCCTTCTGCCTGCCTCCATGACACACAAAGAGCTGGTCTGAGGTCCTAAAGCTTTGTGTCCGGTCAACGTAGCATCTTAGTGCTCGGACGGGGCAAAGCAAAGCCAGGGCTGGGTCTGCCTCCTCCGAGGGCAGCGCTTGCAGGCTCACCACTTGGTCCCTGAAGGGAGTCGTGGGAACCTTGGGCACATAACCAGGCCGGGGCCTCAGTGTTACCTGGGAATCCGCCGGGCCAAACTCTAGGCACGAATCGTCGACCGAAAATGCGTGCAGGTCTTCTACCCTCTTGATGGAAGCCAATGCAAGCAGGAGCAGAGTTTTCATCGAGAGAAACTTCAGCTCTACTGACTGCAAGGGCTCAAAGGGAGCCTGCTGCAGTGCTGTGAGCACTAGCGACAGGTCCCAAGAGGGCACGGAAGGGGGCCTAGTGGGATTCAACCTCCTGGCGCCCCTAAGAAACCTGGTGATCAGTCGTGCTTCCCTACCGACCTTCCCTCTATGAGGTCATGGTGAGCGGATATAGCAGCCACATAGACTTTAAGGGTTGAGGGGGACAGCCTACGCTCCAACCCTTGCTGCAAAAAGGAGAGCACGGCTCTGATCGGGCATCTTCGGGGGTCCTCTCCCTGGGAGGAACACCAATCAACGAACAGGTTCCATTTAAGGGCGTAGGCATGTCTAGTAGACTGCGCTCGCGCCGAAGTAATAGTGTCAACTACCCCTTGGGGTAGGTCACTTAGAACCTCCGCGTCCCGTCCATGGGACCAGACATGTAATTTTCTAGAGGTCTGGACGCGGGTGCCATAAGGTGCCCCGTCTTTGAGTCAGAAGATCCTTCCTCAGAGGGATCTGCAAGGGAGGGGCTGTCGCGAGGAGCATGAGTTCGGGGAACCAGGTCCGAGTGGGCCAGTAAGGGGCTACCAGAAGGACCTGCTCCTCGTCCTCCCTGATCTTGCACAATGTCTGTGCGAGAAGGCTCACTGGGGGAAACGCATATTTGCGGAGGCCCCGCGGCCAGCTGCATGCCAGTGCGTCCGTGCCGAGAGTGCCCTCGGTCAGGGAGAAAAAGAGCTGGCAGTGGGCTGTCTCCGGGGAGGCGAACAGATCTACTTGAGCCTCGCCGAAGCGCCTCCAAATCAGCTGAACCGACTGGGGGTGGAGTCTCCACTCTCCGGGAAGCGCAGCTCGTGAGAGCTCGTCGGCCGCACGGTTGAGCAACCCGGGAATGTGAATGGCACGAAGCGACCTCAGATGCTTCTGACTCCACAAGAGGAGATGACGGGCGAGTTGCGACATGCGACGGGAGCGTAGACCGCCTTGCCGGTTGATGTACGCAACGGTCGCAATATTGTCCGTACGGACCAGCACGTGTTTGCCACGTAGGTGCCCCTTGAGGCGGAGCAGGGCGAGACGTACTGCAAGCAACTCGAGGCAGTTGATGTGCCAAGTCAGCTGGGGGCCCGTCCAAACCCCTGAAACTGCCTGTCCGTCGTACGTGGCTCCCCACCCGGTGGCGGAGGCATCTGTGTGTAGCACAGCATGCCTGGAGACCTGTTCCATGGGTACTCCTGCCCGTAGAAATGAGAGGTCTGACCACGGGGTGAAAGTCTGGCGGCAAGCCGGTGTTATTTGAACCCGGTGAGAGCCGCGAAGCCACGCTCTCCTCGGGACTCGGCCATGAAGCCAGTGTTGAAGCGGTCTCATATGGAGCAGCCCCAGCGGTGTAACCGCCGCTGCTGCTGCCATATGCCCCAGGAGCCTCTGAAATTGTTTCAGTGGGACCGCTGTCCTGCTCTTGAACGTATCTAGGCAGTTCAACACTGACTGAGCACGTTCCTGCGTGAGGCGTGCTGTCTGGCTGACCGAGTCCAGTTCCATACCGAGAAAAGAGATTCTCTGTGTTGGAGAGAGTTTGCTCTTTTCCCAGTTGACCCGAAGACCCAACTGGCTGAGGTGTGCGAGCACCAGGTCCCTGTGTTCGCATAACTGAACCCGAGACTGTGCTAGGATGAGCCAGTCGTCGAGGTAGTTGAGAATGCGAATGCCCTGTTCTCTGAGGGGAACAAGGGCCGCCTCCGCGACCTTCGTGAAGACACGGGGGGAGAGGGACAGCCTGAAGGGCAGGACTGTGTACTGATATGCCCTGCCTTCGAACGCGAACCGCAGAAACGGTCTGTGGCGCGGAAGGATTGAGACATGAAAGTACGTGTCCTTCAGGTCGATCGCTGCAAACCAATCTTGGGGACGGACACATCTGAAAATGTGTTTCTGAGTGAGCATTTTGAACGGTAGCCTGTGAAGGGCCCGGTTCAAGACGCGCAGATCCAAGATCTGTCGAAGCCCGCCGCTTTTCTTGGGTACTATGAAGTACGGGCTGTAAAAGCCTGTCCTCATATCGGCTGGAGGGACCGGCTGTATCGCTTCCTTCGCCAGCAAGGGGAGCATCTGCGGCCCTGACAGAGGTGAAGTGGATACCTCTGAACTTGGGAGGGCGCCGGGCGAACTGAATCGCATAGCCGGAAGCGATGGTCCGAAGGAGCCAGCAAGATGGGCTGGGAAGCTCTTTCCAGGCTCCCAGAAAGTGAACAAGCGGCACAAGGGGGACCACCGGCGTACCCGCGGGGGAGCAGCGAAGGGGGGGGCAGGGGCCCCGCCTCGCAGTCTCGTTGCCGGACTGGGGCGGGGTCAGAGCGTCTGTATGTTGAGTGTGTGAGACGCTTACCTGCGCATGAGCCGATGGTGCGTGAGTAGTCCGTCTCGCCGTACTCTCGAACCGCCCATCGTCGCTCGCTGGCGACCTGACGGTCGGTGGCGGGGAAAAAACAAACAAAAGATTCTCCGCCCGGCCCTCCTCCGGGGGAGGGAGTGGTGCGGTCACCATCTCCCGAAGAGCAGCATCCTCCATCTCTGGGTCGCCCGTCTCAGGGTCGCTTGTTCTTACGCTTCCCACTGGTCTTTGTGGGGGCCTGGACGGGCTGGGCGGCTGCCCGGCGACCGGCTCCACGGCGCCGTTGTGAAGGCTGCTGCGGTGGCTGCTGTGGAGCGGAGGCGGAAGCCGGGGGCCGCCCTCGGCGACGAGCAGACTGGGGTGCCGCCGGCGGACGGGTGGAGGCAGCAGCTGTACGCCGGGGCAGGATGTGACTGATGGCCTCAGTCTGCTTCTTGGCTGCGGAAAACTGCTGGGCAAAGCTCTCCACAGCGTCGCCGAAGAGGCCGGTCTGGGACACCGGAGCGTCGAGGAACCTGGTCTTATCGCACGTAGCGCGAGGTCCGTGCAATACGAAGTTCACGAAGAACTTCTGGGTCGTGACCACCCTCGTACAGGTCTTTCAGTGCCTGGGCCTGATGCACCTGTAGCAACGCCATAGCGTGAAGGGCGGAACCAGCGGAGCCGCAGGCCGCATAGGCACTGCCGATCAGAGCCGACGAGTGCCTACAGGCCCGGGACGGGAGCGACGGATTGTTGCCCCGCCAAGTGGAAGCGGCGCCCGGACACAGTTGCATCGCAACCGCACGCTCCACCGGCGGGACTGCCGTGTATCCCCGCGCTGGTCCGCCATCGAGGGTGGTTAGGGAGGAAGTCCCACTCGAGCGGTTTCGGGCAGTAAAAGGTGCCGTCCACGTTCGGGTGAGCTCTTCATGCACCTCCGGGAAGAATGGCACCGGGGTGGGTCGCTGAGAACCAGCGCGGGCCACCCCGAGATACCAGTCATCCAGCCGGGAGGGGTCGGGACGTGATGGAGGATTCCATTCAAGCCCTACCCTCTCGGCGGCCCGGGCAAGCATAGCCATCATCTCCGGGTCAGTATCGGGCACCGCTGACCGCCCAGTGGACGACAGTGTGCCGTCCTCCTCCTCAGAGAGGTCTGGCTCTCCCCCCGATGCTGCGACTGACATCTGTTTGTCGGGGGGGGGCCCCAAAGGTAACGGGCGGTACCCCTAAGGGAGGTCCAACCCGCTCCCCTGAGAGCCCCGGTGGCGACGGAGCGTCGGTGGAAGGAGGAGCCCCCGCCGATGGAGTGGGCGGGGGGTTCCTTACCGTCACCGTCAGACCGGGCAGCCCTCTGCTTCCAGCGACAACGCCCCCCCGGCGTTTGCCTGGAGGAACGTTCGTTCGTTCCTTTGCAGGAAGCGGAGTCTGGTCCGCAACTCCGCGATGGTCATACCCCCACAATGGGGACATGAGTCATCCACGAACGCTGCCTCAGCGTGTTGTAAGCCCAGACACGTGAGGCAGTGTGCGTGGCCATCACCCGGCGCCAGGAAACGGCCGCACCCAGAAACGCACGGGGAGAAAGGCATGTTGCCTCGTCTTTAAAAAGACGCTCAACCCGTGGAGCTCCTTTAGAAATTCACTCTTTTCAGAAATTGCTCTTATAGGAATTTGCTCTTTTAGTGCTGAGGCGCACAGGGGAGATGGCCGCAGCAACACAGAAGGTGGATGGTGAAGACCAGCTGTGTGCTTCCACTCGACACGGAAGACCACGCCGCTGAAGCGCCGTGCCGCCAACACAAAAAAGAAAAAAAGGAGGTAAGTGTTGCTTCTTGACTCGTTCCACAATAATGGTCCAGCTCCGAAGCGAAAGCTTGATGATGCATGCACCTGCTGCGTATTATATGCTCACGCTGTGATCAGCCGCAGCTGGCTGCAATCATGCATGCCAATATTCATTGGCTCGTTTGTATACACACGAAGTATATTGGTCTATCCAGGCGATATCCCAATTCGTCGGTCTCGACGAGACGTCGAAGGAACCGACTGATAGGGAACTGTTTGTCCATATGTGCTCTCATCATCAATGAACTAAAACGCATTTCATTAAAATACGGCTACCGTACTTTTGCGCATGCGCCAAAATTCAAACACACCCGCGCTAACGGCAGAGTCTGAGCAATGGCTGGGGTTAAACACGTCATCTGCGGTAAGATGTTTTTCTTAGCAAGTGGAAGGATAATTTAAATGGAGTAGATATTAATAGTAAAAAGTGTACAAACAAATTTATTAGATCATTATTTTATAAAAGTAGAGCTCTAAAACCTAGAGGGAAATCATTTTGGAATAGTTGTTTCACAGATATTGTGTGGAAAAAAGCTTGGTTGCTCCCGTTTAGATTCTGTATACCTAATAAACTTAAGGAATTACATCTGAAAATTCTACATAATATTTATGTGAGCAATTATACTCTGTCAAAATTTATGGATATTGATGAAAACTGTTCATTTTGTTTAGATCAACCAGAAAATTTGTTACATCTTTTTTTATGAATGCTGTCATTCAAAAAAGTTTTGGGAAGAATTATATTTGTACGTCCAAGATAAAACTGGTTATAGTTGTGATCTGACTTCAAAGGATGTTTTAATATATTTTGAATCTAAAAGTATATCCGTTAATTTTATGTTAAATCTGATTATTTTATTTGGAAAATTTCATATTCATAAAAGTAAAAGAAATAATTCTAAACCTTGTTTAAAGGTTTTTATGATTGATTTTCATTCATATCTAGATTCTCTTCAATTTATTGATAGTAAAAAATGTAAAGATACAATTGTATTTGCTGAAGAGTTAAAGTTGATCGAAAAGTGAATCTATATACATTGTAGGTGTGTATGTATATGTGTGTATATGTATGTGTATATATATGTATATATATATATATATATATATATATATATTTTTTTTTTTTTTTTTTTTGTCAAATTGTATCTTTGCAACTAAAATGTAAAATGTAAACCTCTTTATTTTTATTTTTTTATTTTTTATTTTTTACTTTTTATTTTATTTTGTTTGGATGTCTTGTTATGTTTGTATATATCTTTGTTGTAGTTTGTTAATAAAAAAAAAAAAAAAAAAAAAGCAAGTGGAAGGATAACAAATATGCCAATACCTTCACATAATAAACGACAATGATTTTATAGACGGGCACGAAGACAGACCGACAGCACTGAGTGGAAAGGATGAAACGCCTTTGAATGTGGCAGCGGTGCAGGTAATGTATGCTAATTTACTCAACGCTTTATTCCAACGCTAATATTACATAGAAATTAAGTGTTATATGATTGTTTTGGTCTGCAAGAGCCTCTATCTCTATATAGATCAGATAATGTTTTAAATATTCCCTGTCATTGTTTTATATATGATGTTATGATTAACGTTACAGCTGCATTGTTGTTCCCTTTCGGGAACTCCACACTGCGTCATCAACGCTTTGGGGAATGCCATTGGCGAACCCGCCTCTGAATCAGTCTGTAGCCAATAGAACGACGGGAGTGACGTCACCGGCGCGGTGACGTCAGCGACCAGGAAGTATATAAGCACGTGCGTTTCAAACCGGCTTCAGCTTTTGTCATTCAGCGAAGCGCTCTATGTTGGTCTGTCTGTCTGGTTATTCATTGCTGTTTTTTGTGCCAGTTTGCACAGCTTTTGTTTGAGCAATGTCTGCCAAAAGGGGAAAGAAATTAGATATTTCTAAGGCGGTTCAGCAGCCACACAGAATGTGTGTTCCTCCTTGCCAGCGATTCATCGTTGGTGGGGACACACACAGGATGTGTGTGTTCTGCTTGGGAGCGGAGCATGCTCAGTCAGCCCTTGAGGGGGTTGGCTGTCCGCAGTGTGAACGTCTTCCCCCGAGGCGGAGCGGCAGCTGCACTCGTGGGGTTCGCAGCTCGATCTGTTGGAGGGTATGGAGACGGGTGATCCCCTATCTCCTTCCTCACCCAGCAGATCGGTTGATCTCCTCCTGGATGCGGAAGCCCGCACTGCGGTTTCTTCCCCCCGGGAGGAGGTCTCAACACTTCTCTTATCTTCCTCTGAGGAGGTTGATGTAGAGAGTGTTGATCTTCCTCAACCGCCTGTGAAATCCCCCCAATTTGAGGAGCTCCTGGAGGTGGTAACTCGTGCGGTAGCCAGACTCAATATCAGCTGGCCCGCCGAGCAATCTCATGAGCCGCCAGAAAGCAAATTAGACGAACGCTTTCTGCGGACACGCAAGCCACCTCCAGGGCGGAGCCTTCCGTTTTTCCCTGATCTCCACAGTGAGCTGTCGAGATCATGGGAAAAACCATTCTCGGCCCGTGTTTTCACCCCCTCCTCCGGTTACTACGGTAACGTGGGAGGGGTCGAGGAGCACGGGTACAAGATGATGCCAGCAGTTGAACAGACGCTCGCGAGCTATCTGTCTCCTGCGGCGGCATCATCATTGAAGGCTCCGACCTTGCCCACCAAGCCTCTTAAATTAACTTCCAGCTTGTTGGGCAAGGGGTACGCGGCAGCGGGTCAGGCTGGGTCATGTCTGCACACTATGTCTGTGTTGCAGGCATACCAAGCCGACCTGCTTAAGGATTTAGACGAAGGCAGGGAGGTTAATCTGTCAGAATTGCGGCGTACAGCAGATCTCGCTCTCCGCGCCACTAAGGAGACCGCCCGTGCTATTGGGCGGTCTATGGCAGCCCTTGTGGTCGCGGAGAGGCACCTCTGGTTGTCCCTGTCCGACATGAAGGAGAAGGACAGGGCCCTCCTGCTGGACGCCCCAATTCAGTCTCCTGGCCTGTTTGGCGACTCGGTCGATGCGGTCGTCAGCAGGTACCAGGAGGCTCGCAGACAAACTGCAGCTTTTCAGCAGTACCTCCCTCGCCGTGTCTTTTCCTCTGGGGCTGCTGGACGGGAGCAGCCCCAGCCGCGTACCAGCTCCTCACGCCGCGAGGCGCAGAAAGCGAGCGTTGCTACCCGCACCCCTCCCAGACCAAGGGGACGGGGTAAGCAGCGCTCCAAGTCGGGGGCCTCCAAGACTAGGCCCGACCTGAGGGTCGTGCTTCAGTCGAAGAGGTCCTCGGCTAAGCGGCCCTGACTGTTGTGGCTCAGGGCCGTTGAGGGCAGCCCCTCTCGGGGGGAAATGGGGTTCACCACATCATATGGTGCCCATTTCTCCTCGAGGCCCTCAGGAGACCAGTCAGCTAACCCTGCCAGTGTTTCAGGGCGCGACAGTCTCGCACAAACCTCTGCTGGTGGTCCCGCCCGGCAATGTAGCGGACCCAGTAAGTTTGTCACCCCCACGGGGGTCCTCAGAGCAGTTAATTCAGGTGTCGCCTGCCAGTCAGCTGTTACAGGCCACCGAATTAATTCCTCAAAGTTTACCAGAAACCAGCCTCGAGAGGCTGGTTCCCTTAGTACACTTTCTGGCAGTGTGGAAACTACTGCCGAATGTGTCTCCATGGGTCCTGCGTACTGTAGAAAGAGGGTATCAAATTCAGTTCGGCGCCCCGGCGCCGCCCTTCAACGGGGTATTTCCTACTACGGTAGGCCCCGAGCAGGTTCTGGTAATGGAACAAGAAGTAGATTCTCTTCTGAGGAAGGAGGCCATCGAGGTGGTCCCTCCTCAGCTCAGAGAATCCGGGTTCTACAGCCGGTACTTCATTGTTCCCAAGAAGGATGGAGGGCTGCGGCCCATCTTAGATCTCAGACAGCTGAACCGCTCAGTCAGAAAACTGAAGTTCAGTATGTTAACTGTCAAACAGGTCGTGTCTCAAATCAGGTCCGAGGACTGGTTTGTCACGATAGATCTCAAAGATGCGTACTTTCACGTCTCCATCCTTCCTCAGCACAGGAAGTTTCTCAGGTTCGCTTTCAGGGGCAAAGCTTACCAATACAGAGTTCTTCCTTTCGGTCTAGCACTCTCACCCCGAACGTTTACAAAGTGTATGGATGCTGCTCTGGCTCCTCTGCGACTCCAGGGCATCCATATACTCAACTACATAGACGACTGGCTGATCCTAGCCAGCTCAGAACAGTTAGCAGTCCAGCATCGAGATGCTGTTCTCGCTCACATGGAAGCTTTGGGGTTGAGACTCAACACCAAGAAAAGTGTGCTGTCTCCTTTACAGAGAACCACTTATCTAGGTGTCGTATGGGATTCGACCACGATGCAGGCACGTATGTCTCCTGCTCGGATCGAGTCGATCCTTACTGCAGTAAATGCGGTCAAGCTAGGCCTGTCACTCACTGTCAAACAGTTTTCAAGTACTGTTAGGTCTTATGGCAGCAGCAGCCAACGTAATACCTTTTGGCCTGCTGCACATGAGGCCGCTACAGTGGTGGCTCAAGACCAAGGGTTTTTCCCCGAGGGGAAATCCTTTCCGCAAGATCAAGGTCACGCGGCGATGCCTTCATGCCTTGAACATGTGGAAGAAACCTTGGTTTCTGTCTCAGGGCCCGGTTCTGGGAGCACCGTGTCGCCGCGTCACGCTAGCGACGGATGCATCCCTCTCCGGGTGGGGAGCGGTCATGAGTGGCACATAAATTGCCTGGAGATGCTGGCGGTTTTCAAGGCTTTGAGGCACTTCCTCCCAGACCTGAGAAACCGCCATGTGTTGGTCCGCACCGACAACACAGCGGTGGTTTATTATATCAACCACCAAGGAGGTGTGCGGTCACGCCCCTTATGCAAGCTGGCGTCCCATATCCTCCTGTGGTCCCAGGAGAAACTCCTCTCTCTGAGTGCAGTTCACATTCCTGGACATCTCAACGTGGGGGCAGACGTCCTGTCGAGGCAGGGGCAAGTAAAGCCCGGGGAATGGATGCTTCACCCGCAGGTGGTGAAGCAGATATGGAGAGTGTTTGGCCAGGCTCAGGTGGACCTCTTTGCGACTCAAGAGACTTCGCAGTGTCCCCTCTGGTACTCTCTAGTGCCTCCAGCTCCACTTGGGCTGGACGCCATGGTACAGACGTGGCCGAGGCTCCGTCTGTACGCCTTTCCCCCGTTTGCTCTGCTCCCGGGAGTTCTAGAAAGAGTACGCCGGTACGGAGTCAGTCTACTATTAGTAGCCCCATACTGGCCGACCCGAGTATGGTTCTCGGACATCATAGCCCTCCTAGACGGCTCTCCGTGGGAGATTCCGATCAGGAGGGACCTTCTTTCTCAGGCTGGGGGCGCAATTTGCCACCCCCACCCAGAGAAGTGGAAACTATGGGTGTGGCCCCTGAGGGGGCACATCTCATAAGTGAGGGTCTCTCAACTGAGGTTGCGGAGACCATCCTTCACTCTAGAGCTCCCTCTACAAGGAAACTTTATGACCTGAAGTGGAAACTCTTCACTTCATGGTGTAGAGAGCGACACGCTGACCCAGTTCACTGCCCGGTTGGTACAGTGCTGGAGTTCCTGCAGTCTCGCTTCTCCACCGGGATAGCCCACTCCACCTTGAAGGTTTACGTGGCGGCTTTATCGGCCTTCCACGCCCCTCTTGGTGGCGTGTCAGTGGGTAAGAACCCCCTGGTCATACGGTTCCTTCGCGGTGCTCTCAGGTTGAGGCCTCGGGTGAACCCTAGAATCCCCACGTGGGATCTCGCTGTGGTACTTGAAGCCCTCTGTAGGCCTCCATTCGAGCCCTTAGAGGAGATTTCAGATCGCTTCCTTACTATTAAGACGGCGCTGCTGTTGGCTCTTACTTCTCTGAGGAGAGTAGGAGACCTTCAGGCCCTTTCAGTGGCCCCTTCATACATTGACTTTGCGCCCGGTTTGGCCAAAGCATTCCTCTACCCTAGACCCGGGTACGTACCGAAGGTACCGACAGCAGTACCACAGCCAGTCACCCTGCAGGCCTTTTACCCTCCTCCATTCGTGGAGAGCGACCATCGGAAGTATAATTGTATGTGTCCAGTGCGAGCATTGGACACATACATCCACAGAGCTGCCCTGTGGCGGAAATCAGAGCAACTGTTGGTCTGCTACGGTCCCCCTAAGAGGGGGCTCCCTGCAACTAAACCCACTATCAGTAGATGGATCGTAGATGCCATAACTACAGCTTATGAGTCCTCTGGCCTCCCATCACCGATGGGCGTCAAGGCTCACTCTACTCGAGGCATGGCGGCCTCGAAAGCTCTGATGGCAGGTGTCCCTATCCAGGACATCTGCAGTGCGGCGGGTTGGTCTACACCTTTGACCTTCGTTAGGTTCTACGAGCTAGACCTACGAGCCACTCCAGGCTCCTCTGTCCTGAGCTGACAGGAGTTATACCTCGTGAGCCTGAGGGCCGAGGTAGAAGTTCCCTCTTCGCTGGGTACCCCCCAGGCAGAGATGTAATTTCGCTCGCGTCCTGGCAGTTTCCCAGGCGGAGCCCATGCCAGTGCCCTGGCCACAAGTTTCCAGGCACTACTTGTGTCCCTCTTGTCCGGGTGCGCCCCGACAAAGGACTATTGTCTCCTCGTGTGCCCGAGGGCCGAGGACGACTCCTTCCTC
This sequence comes from Garra rufa, assembly GCF_049309525.1. Lineage (NCBI taxonomy): Eukaryota > Metazoa > Chordata > Actinopteri > Cypriniformes > Cyprinidae > Garra > Garra rufa. Next base: position 10,221,983 of record NC_133378.1, read on the forward strand.
TCGGTCTGGTTGGTCACCAGACAGAGGCCTCCACCTCGTGTGCCCGAGGGCCGAGGTGTTCTTGCATTCCCTCTTCGCTGGGCACGTCCCAGGCAGAGATGTAATTCTACTCGCGTCCTGGCAGTTTTCCAGGCGGAGCCATTCCAGTGCTCTGGCCAGAAGTTTCCAGGCACCACTTGGGTCCCTCTTGATCCGGGTAAGCCCCGACAAAGGACCATCCTTTCTCCTCGTGTGCTCGAGGGCCGAGGAGAACCCCCTCTCTGGCTGGTGACCAGACTGGGGTGTATGACCAAAATCTCGTGAGCCCGAGGGCCGAGGTTTATCCCTCTTCGCTGGGTACGTCCCAGGCAGAGATGTAATACCGCTTGCGTCCTGGCAGTTTCCCAGGCGAAGCAACCTGGTGTTCTGGTACCCCTAGACACCTCTTGTCCCTCTACGTCTGGCTGGTCCCCAGACAGAGGTGGACTCCTTTCCTTGTGTGCCCGAGGGCCGAGGCAGATCAGATCCCTCTTCGCTGGGAGTTTCCCAGGCAGAGATGTAATACCGCTTGCGTCCTGGCAGTTTTCCAGGCGGAGCCAATCTAGTCCCTCCTGTGCTGGCTGTTCCCCAGACGGAGTTTTGGACTATTTCCTCGTGTGCCTGAGGGCCGAGGTTCTCTTCATTCTTCCTCTTCGCTGGGTGCGTCCCAGGCAGAGATGTCATCACACTCACGTCCTGGCAGTTTTCCAGGCGGAGTTCTTCTGGTCCCTCTTTGCTGGTGTCCCCAGACTGAGCGACCACTTTCCTCGTGAGCCCGAGGGCCGAGGTATATACCATCTCCCTCTTGCTCTGGCATTTATCCCGGACAGAGGTGTAATACTTCTCCTGTCCTGGCAGTTTCCCAGGCGGAGAACCATCAGTGCCCCTCAGGTAAGTATCTTCTGGCACTGCCCTCTCGTTCTGGGCTGGTCCCCCAGACAGAGGGATATTGTCTCTCTTGTCCTGGTAACCCCAGGCAGAGAGCTCTTCCTGGCCTGATCCACCAGAAGCAACGCTTTCCTTTTTCCTTTCCCAGACAAACACCACTGGGCAGGAACTTGGAATTATGGATAGTTGGTATATCGTTCCCCAAAGCGTTGATGACGCAGTGTGGAGTTCCCGAAAGGGAACGTCCCAGGTTACGTATGTAACCCTGGTTCCCTGAGGGAACGAGACACTGCGTCTCTGACCATAATTCCCGCATTCCTGCCGCGCTTCGCTTCATTCCTGGAAGCTGAAGCCGGTTTGAAACGCACGTGCTTATATACTTCCTGGTCGCTGACGTCACCGCGCCGGTGACGTCACTCCCGTCGTTCTATTGGCTACAGACTGATTCAGAGGCGGGTTCGCCAATGGCATTCCCCAAAGCGTTGATGACGCAGTGTCTCGTTCCCTCAGGGAACCAGGGTTACATACGTAACCTGGGACGTTTTTTGCTATTTGCTCGCGTTAAAGTTAATTTTAGCTATTGGGTAGGTTAATCTGTATGGAGATACTGTGAGCTCATTATTTTCACTGGATAAGCAATATGCCACATTCGGAAATTATTTAAAGCTGTCTGACAAAAATAACGGATGAAAAATATAATATTTATCTCTGAGATGTAGTCTAGACTAGAACTATAAAACTGCACGAAAATGAATTATTTAAATACAAGCACCTTGAATTCATATAGTAAATTACAGTACTTGGTTATATTGCACCAAGTGCATTGACATGTCAGTGACATGCCTAGAGTGGGTGCATAAGCACATGCATGTGCATATTGCATAAAGGTACAGTACACTAAAGGATGTGATTATGGGGTTTTAAAAATATGGTTAATCTATCATAGTAAATTTTGTTCATATCTTTGCTGATAATTGTGCTATTCTTGTGTCCCATGAATAGGTAATGAGTCCCGAAATTCTCAGAAAACAGAAATGGGAAAACATTATGAGTTTGTGTGAACGGCGGACCTTATTTTAGGGGATTTAATCAAAATTGTCATTCAAAAACCCATGTAATAGTTCCACCCCTCTTTTCTCCAGGCCAAAACGATGCACATATTTAGTATTATGAATGTCAACACTTTATTTAATTGATTCTAAATAGCAAATTAAATTGTAACCTTAGCTGTGAACTCTGTCATTGAGCATTTGGGTTACTATAGTTTAGTTATTCATGTATATAGAGACATTATTTGAATGGGCATGCAGGCTGTGCTCTGTTGTTCTGCCATGTCCTTGTGGTATCTGGGAATATTTTACATACTACATACTACAACTTACAAACATATATACATAAATAATTAGTATTCTGCAGTTTTAAAAGAATCTTTAACTTTACCAACTGTTTAATACTCTATTTGTCATCTTATAGTAGTTTATCACTTTGGTACAATGTTGGATTGCAAGACTTAAGTATATGGTTCAGAAAATTTATTGTAATTATCTTATCAAAATCTAACTTTTATCTTTTTTTTATACAGATGCTGGAATCCAGAAATTTCTTCACCTGGGGCCTTCTGGGGATGGCAATAAACCAAAAACTGACCAAGCTGTGGGAATACAAACCTGTAGACCTTTAGCTGAACCACTACAATTGATGTTCTGTTTCTTATGCCTGTTCAGTGTTTTGATCAGTTATATATGTAATTGTTTCTTTTTTCTGTTTGATTGTGCAGGTCAGTAACATTTTTTTTCCTATTTAAATAAATTCTGTTTAAATAAAGATGTTTCTTTGTGTAGCTTACTGTACCATTTAACATTTAAGGCTTAAGGTGTGAAATGTGCAATGTACTGCAACTTTGTAGAGTGTAGTGTCTCACATGTGTCTACAACCTGTATTTAAAGATCAAAGATCACAGATCACATATTAAAATATTAAATATATGAAACCATATATTTCATGCATATGTCTAATTTGTATATAACGTAATAAAAAATACATATATCTCACATATATTAATAATTATATACACTCCATATATGGCAATACATGTATTATACATACATAAACATATATTTTTGTATGGGGTAGACTTATGAAATTGTTCCATTTTCTAATAGGAATCATATATGGATATGGCATATATAAGACATGTATTTAATATATGGGTATTTCATATAAGCACATATATTACATTTCGGTATGGGGGGCTTCGACAGCAGCCAGAAAAGCAGCCTACTTCAGGGGTATGGTCCAGTCTACGTTTTGAGACAGCGAGAAGCATGTACTTGCTGGCAAAATGCAGAGTAAAGGTTATCAAAGTGATGCACAGTGAGCCAGTGTTTTACAGCCAATACTTTCTCATGCCAAAGCAGGATGGCAGCCTCTGACCCATCCTCAATCTGAGACTGCTGAATCACACCCTCATGAAATGACAATTAAAAATGTTGATTTTTAAACAAAAGCTCTCGCATGTTCACTTAGGGAAAGGGTTTAATCAGTGGATCTGAAAGATGCATGTTTTTATATTCAGATAGCCCCTCATCACAGACCATTCTTGAGGTTCAAATTTGTAGGAATGGTGCACTAGTTTACCATCCTGTACTATTTGGACTGTCACTGGTGCCCCATACCTTCATGAAATGCATGGATCTCTCTTTGAGATGGAAGGAGGTTCGCATCCTGAACTAGATCAACAGTTGTCTTATTATGGCCTAGTTGAGGGACAAGCCATGTGTGCACAGATCTCTGCTTCTCAGCCACTTGGAATGTCTGGGGGTCAGAATCAACTTGGTGAAAAGCTAGCTTTCACCCTGCCAATGAATATCCTTCCTGGGCACAGTACTCGACTTGTCCCAGATGCTTGCCTGATTGTTGACAGATATTTATCTCGTTGGATGCACTGGCCAAAAACGCTCCTGTATTCCTTTCCTTTGGTGGCCTTGCTCTGACAGTGTTCTTCCAGTGTATCTCAGGGATCTGTGGTTAAGGTAGTAACCAAACTGTGTCTTCTCTTTCAAGTCTTCTTACGCTTGAATGTTTAAACTAACAAGACTTAAAAAAAAAAAAAAAAAAAACGCACAAGGGATAAATTCTGTCCCTAGTGTCTTTTACACTGAAATGTTA
>NC_133378.1:10226556-10253092 GCF_049309525.1 Garra rufa
CTTAATGTATTGGTTTTCCTTCTGGAGTATCAGTGATCGTTTGAACCTTCTGTAATAGTTGCATATGAGTCCCTCAGCTGTCCTCAGTTTGAAAAGATGGATCTCAAAATCATACAGTCATTGTTGGAAAGGGTTCAAATACACAAAAATCCTGGAAAACTAAAGAATTTGTGGGACCTGAAAGATTTTAAAGAACAGCAGGCAGTTTAACTGTTCAGGACAAACAAGGGACAAGGTAACAACACAGTATTAAGAATGTGTATGTATGAAAGTGTATGTAAACTTTTGAAAAGGGTCATTTTTATCAATTTTATAAATTTGATTAAAAATAACTATTATTTTCTCTTGTGGACTATATGTAAACATCTTTTATGCGAAATATCTTATTCAGGTCAGTACTAAATAAACAATAACATGCATTTTGCATGATCCCTCTTATTTTGGCAAAATCTTGCAGAACTTTTGACCTCAACTGTAAGTTAGTAGGTTGACAGCATTTATGGAATATAATGCTGATTATTAAAAATATTTCTTCGTTCCTTATTTTCGTAAAAAAATAGCAAAATCTACGGTGGCCGAGAGAGGCCAACGTAAAAATCGACATTATAGTGTGAAACGTACATTGGAAGTTAAGTACAATCATATTAAGCACAATAAATTTAGTTTTTGAGGAAGAAGAAAAAAAAAGAAAACGATTTTTCATATTGAATTTAATTTTTAAATTATTCTAAGAGTGAAAATGTGTATTGTGCAATCAATGTTTCCAAATGTTTGTCGGCTTGGGCTCAGCCTTTAAAAGTTGTCTCTGTTTTGGCTGAAATCGCACAATCCCATGAAAGAAGCCACTGTGCGGTGCACGGATTGACCATTGCCCATCCAGAACCCCCCTCGAGTCACCCCTAACACATTATTCAGTCTATGGGCGGGACAGAGAAACTGAAGAAATCACCCGCTGCTACTAGTACAGATGTTGACAGAGAGCGTGCAGTGCAACAGCATCACCGCTTTTACACCATTAGGCACCGGACTGTTTTTCAAAAAGGAGCCCTTCACATTACAGTCTGCTTCCACCATGGGGAAAGTTGAAGGCGGGATGAAATGTGTGAAATATCTCCTCTTCTTGTTCAACTTTATATTCTGGGTAAGTACTGCATTACTGTTGTATTTACATGCCATCATGTGTGGGGTTTTATATTTTGCGTGCACTTTGCAAGTCATATATTCGTTTTGTGTGTTGGGGTGTTATGGCACTTTATGCTGGAATTTAAAGCTTCGGAAGGCTGAGGCTGAGAGTCACTGCTCGTACGACTCAAATCAGATTTTCCACTGGGGAAAATCCGCCCCTTTTTCCTTCAGCGTGTGTTTGTTTGGAGGGCAGCAGCCGGACACTGGCGCTCTGTATAGTGCTGTGTGTTTTTGATTCACCCCACTGACTGAATCTTTTGAATCCCTTCACTGAGAACATTCGTTCAAATTCAAATGAGTTTACATTAGGTTACATCGATTAGTTCAGTAACCCTGTCTGCGAGACAGGTTGTGTCATTTACGCCAGTAGATGGAGCAGTGAGCTTTGTTTATTATGAATGAAGCATTGAATGATTCACTTACACTGTAAAAATGTTTCAACTTTTTCAACTTAAAAACTTAAGTGTAGCAGCTGCCTTAAAACTTTATTGTTAAACCAACTTAAGTCATTTAAACGCACAAGTTAAATCAACTCATTTTTATTGTAATAAGTTAAATTGACTTGTAGTTTTAAGCTGCTAAACTTGGATTTTTAAGTTGGTTTTTTCGTTCGTTAGGCATGCCCAATGAAATTCTCCTTTACAGATTTCACTTGAAATTATATTTTGTGACAACAAACAGTCAGGGCAGGGAGAACCAGGAGGGACTATAATGACCTAAAGTGAGTAAGTTCAAGAGAATGATTCGTTCATTAAAAGATTTGATTCATTTATGAATGAAACAGCACTAGTTCTCCTTATATGGGTATTAACTATGGTACAGGGACTATATTTTAATTAAGGGCTGGCTATTTTTTATTTTATTTTTTATTTATCTTTACCATAAATTTACTGAACAGCAAGCAGTCTATCCTGATCTTTCTCAGAGGAATATGACAGTTCATGGTCGAAGCTTTCTGGAGTGAATGTACAATACTTTTTAATTAACTCCTGAATTTAATCATGCATTCAAATATTTCTGAGCGATTATAATAATTATTCTTAAAATGAAATATATTAGAAAAAATTATATGTTAATAAAAAAAAGAGTAATCAGTCATGGAAACATTTTAATTTTTTGGTCGTATATTTCTTTAAGCCTTTCTTACCATTGCTCCTGCAGTCATGGTAAACATGAAATAATAATTTCATTTTCCATGCAAGACAGTCATTAAACGTCATAATTTTTATTGTTAATATAAGTTTGTATAAGCTCAACTCTCCGTTAAACATACACTACCAGTCAAAAGATTTGAACATTAAGATTTGTAATGTTTTTCTATTTATTTAATACAAAGTACAGAAAAAAACTGTACACAATTTTAAAATATTTTTACTATTAAATATGTCATTTATTCCTGTGATTTCAAAGCTGAATTTTTAGTATCATTACTCCAGTCTTCAGTGTCACATGATCCTTCAGAAATAATTCTATTATTTATATTTGCTGCTCAAAAACATTTATTATTGTTATTATTATGTTGAAAACAGCTGAGTAAATTTTTTTTAAGGTTTCTTTGATGAAAGTTCAGAAGAACAGCATTTATCTGAAATAGAAATCTTGAAATGAAATCAAAAGCTTTTATTTCAGATGCTGAAAAAAGTGTCCTGAAGGAAATGTACTCAAATGTTTTAAATATTGATAATAATAATAATAATAATAATAATCAAAATGTTTCTCAAGCAGCAATATTAGATCAGCGTATTATAATGATTTCTGGAGGATCATGTGACACTGAAGACTGTGGTAATGATGCTGAAAATTCAGGTTTGATCACAGAAATAAATTAAATTGTAACATTTATTTAAATAGAAAGCAGTTATTTTAAATAGTAAAAATTTGTGGTGGGCCGTTATTGGCGTTAACGTGCTGCGTTAACGTGAGACTCTTATCGGGCGATAAAAAAAAATATCGCCGTTAATCTATTCTCAAAGTTGGGTTGGGAGCTGGGTCTAAACTACGTAAGATATGATGACTTTCACCTTGATATTTTAGCGCGGATGACGTATACCTAGTCGAATTGCACTGTAGGGGGCGAGAACGAGTCTTCAACTTCTGTGAAATTACCACATCAAATGAGACGTGCAAACATGGATGCAGCTATGAAGCCGCTTCAGGGCAGGTGCGTTGCTAGACCCTTTTTACTGGGGCACGTGAGTTATAATTTACTTTGATAATCCCGAAATAAAGACATTAAACTATATGCAACTACTGAATTGACGCTTCTAAAAGCAACGCAGTTTAACCCCTTAGTGTTCCAACTTTCCACCGGCGGGACGTTTTGCATTGAGTTAAGTTTGACAGGAACTCTAAGGGGTTAATGGAATACTATGCACGCAGAAATCCATGCACGTGCGCGTCTGTGTATTTAACGGCAACCTTTTGCGCAGAAGTACTTGGTTACACAAGTTTGTATAGGTAATTATGTTGTAAATGCAATTGTCAAGCAGTTTGTGATGCATTTTGGAAACAGGAGATGAGCGCCTGGTCTAATGCGCCACCTGGCCCGTTCTCGAAGACTTACTTTTAGTCATTATTTGGGTAGCACACATATTCTGAAAATGCCTTCAGCAGAATTCAAATGAGCCATTTTAATCTAGATTAATCTAGATTAATTCCAAAATTTAATCTAGATTAATCTAGATTAAAAAAATTAATCTATGCCCACTCCTAGTAAAAATATTTCACAATTTCACATCTTTTGCTGTATTTTAGATCAAATAAAAGTGGGCTTGGTGAGCAGAAGAAAATTCTTTAAAAATTGTTACAAATCTTACTGTTCAAAAACTTCTGACTGGTAGTGTAAAAATAAATGATAATGCATATAAAACCTTATCATGAACAACCAGCAAAGTCATAGAAATGTATCGGTCTAAAAGGTTTAAGAGGTCTGTCTTTGGGTGTAGCATATTGATTTGTCATTAAGTTTGGTGTAACAATAATTCATGTGAATGTGGTTTCTGCATCTAAGCATTGGGCAGAAACGCCTAAATTCCCATTAAACCAGTCTGAACTTTAGGAACATTTTCTATTTCCACAATAACAGAACTCTCGTAAAGATTTATTAGTATTTTATATTACATTACCATATCCTCTGCCCTCCACATTTTCAGCCATTTTGGCATCAGGTTTTGTGGCAAACAAGTGATATTTTCCTAAGCTGGCCTTTCAGTTTGTCACACACATGTATACTTAGCCATCTAAATGAGGACATACTACACATGCAATGCTTTTATACAAAGCTAAATGTCTCCAAAGGGAGCTGTCATACTCACTTATACTCATGTGTTCATTCTAATCAACAATATGCGCTTAGGATTTCTGCTATATATACACATTTAATCTAGAGCTGCCACTAACGACTATTTTTATATAGATTATTCTATCGACTAATTAATCGATTAATCTAAACGACTAATTTCCCACAAAAAATCTACCATTTTTCTTAAGAACATTTTATTTTTAATAAAATCAATTAATTGGAGATGCTTTTGATGATTAAATTTAATGGAACCATTAAAAGGTAATGGAAAATAATTTAGTAAACATAAAACTGTAAAACTGTCTAAAAAATTAGACAGGCTTTTTGATTAAAAAAAAAAAAATAATAATAATAATTATAATTTAACCATTAAAACAGAGTATAGAAATATTATAAAGGAAAAAAACGAATTTGGATTTTTTTTTTTTTTTTGTGGTAATAAAAATTGATGCAATTGAACAATATAGCCTTTAAAATTACTTAGAATAAATACATAATAGCAATGAGGCAATTTTTTTTTTCAAATAAAGAATCAAAAGCAAAAAATTCATATGGGTTTATTGCACAACACTATTGAAATACACAATGCATTATAAACAATAAAGCTAATGTACATTACGCATTACAGCAAAGGCCTGCAGTGGGCGCCATTACGATTGTTTTTACACTTTACTATGTGATCTAATCCTTGTTAAATATTGACTAAACAACATTTAATAATTGAAATGTCCACTTAATTTTTAATATTTGGCCATATCTTTATCACAGAAATGCTATAGCCACTGTCATTTAATGAATATGTGGAGATAAAAACGTACAAACTCAGAGTGAGGGTTTAAACTTTTATTTTGAAATTGCGATAAACACAGGCAAATTACTCCACGCGGGCAAAATGAAATTAAGGATTTTTAAAAAATCGAATAGTCGATTAGAATTGACCATATGCAAGGATTACTTCCTTGTTTTAGACAAGCCAGCTAAGTCATTTCCGCTCAACTGTACTTTGCCGTAATAGGAGTGTACTTTACTTGTTTTCTTTACATAATCCATTCACAATCGAAGAAGTGTTTTATTTGTCTAAGAGGACCAAACGGCCATGTGTACTGTTTAAAAATGACAAACGTGAGTTTAAAAAAAATACATGAGTAAATCGGCTAACTATGAGTCATTGTTATGATCGACAATAATAACCGGACAAAACATCTGACAAGCTAATGTCAAAAAAAAAAAAAAAAAACAGCTGTGCGTTAAATGATTCAGACTAAATTCAGAGTAACAAAACTACAGCAATAACAAGTTTGTGTTGGTTAAATATAGGCTTAACGGCTTTTACAGTTCAAGATAAATCTTAAAAGATGTAGTTATTAAGTTATATAAAATATTTCAAATTCATATTGAGTGCATTATTTCATTCTTATACCATTAATATTTAACTTATTTAATCTGTAATGAACTATGTATATAAGTATTTAAATAATTTACCCTTATAGGCTGTTTGTGTCTGAGCTTATTTATTTATTTTAATGACTTTCTGCACTTGCTATACTATATACTTCAGTGTGGTAAAAGTACTACAAATTATTATACTAGTAATTTTATAATAAATCAAAAAAAAACTTGAAAAAACTAGGGAGTTGAAATGGCAGCCAATGATTGATCCTCTGCTGCCATCTCCTGGTTATATGGGTAATTTCATGAAATTTTCCTCTTAAAAAAAAGTTTTCCATGAAAAGACATTTTTTTCCATGTCGTCTTTATATGTAAAGTAAATCTTTGAAGTGAATTTTATTGCACAGCTGTAAAGTTGGAAAATAAGAAAGGCTTTAAAATATTACAAGATTTAAAAAAATGTGTTATTGACTATGACGGCAAGTTACTGATTTTGAAGAATACGATTTAAATGTCCTTGAAGAGAAGTATCACTAAGTATCACTATCAAGTTTATTTAATGAAGTATACTTATGTAAAGTTCAAGTATATTTTTAAATATACTTTCTGTAGTAAGTATACAAATGTGACCCTGGACCACAAAACCAGTCATAAGGTTAAATTTTACAAAACTGAGATGTATACATTATATGAAAGTTCAATAAATACGATTTCTATTGATGTGTGATTTGTTAGGATAGGACAATATTTGGCCGAGATACATCTATTTGAAAATCAGGAATCTGAGGGTGCAAAAAAATCAAAATACTGAGAAAATCACCTTTAAAGTTGTCCAAATTAGGTTCTTAACAATGCATATTACTAATCAAAAATTACATTTTGATATATTTACAGTAGGAATTTTACAAAAAAAATCTTCATGGAACATGGTCTTTACTTAATTACCTAATGATTTTTGGCATAAAAGTAAAATAAAAAATTTTGACCCATGCAATGTATTTTTGGCTATTGCTACAAACATACCCCAGCGACTTAAGACTGGTTTTGTGGTCCAGGGTCACAAATATCAGTGTACTAGTAGTATACTTTTAAGTGTACTATTTCAATACTCCTTGGGACTAAACTGGCCCACTTTCTAGTATACTGTATAAAAGCATAGGCGTAATTCTATGGGGGGACAGGGGGACACGTCCCCCCCAATATTCAAAGAAGGACAATTTGTCCCCCCCAATATTTGATCATACTGTATGATTATGCGGGCAATATCGATGTGATTGCAAATACGTCTTTCTTTCCAGCTCCGAAAATATAAAATCCCGGCCGGTCCATTTCCCAAATCCATTCGACTGGCCTTACACTATACATTAACAAAACCTGATCCATGTCATGTTTTCCCCTATACCTTTAGTAGCTCGTGCACCGCCACCGTCAGTGAGTTAGGAAAAAACAAACAGAAGAAGAGCGCGAAATCTGACAGACATTTGGCACATATCTATGAATGGTGTTTTTGGCTGACATAATCCCTTAGATAACGACCAGGTGAATTTCACTAGAATTTCGAATTGTAGAATTTGTAAATTTCGACTGTATATTATACAGCTTGTATGAATGGGTCTATTGACAAGCTAGCCGACAGCTAGCTAACGTTACTGTATACACGCTAGCATGTAGCCTGGCTTTAAAGCAAACTGGGATAGCGGTCAGTGACAGGCTTGTCAAATCTACTGTACCAAACCCAGTTTTTACAGCTAACGTTAGCGTTTTGAGCCACGGTCCTGTTCTCTGAATTGGGTTTATCTAGCAAGTTATTTTAGAGTCCTGCCATTTGTTCTTTCTTACTTCACCATTTTCATCCCTTGGAATTGCGTTGCTGTTATATTTCACAGTATTGGCCAAAAATGAACAAGAGAAAGACTGCAGCAGCTGACATCTGTAATTTCTTTGGAAAGAAAAAGAAAGTACGTTTCTGGAGATTTTAGGCATTTTTAACAGAGAAGTGAGAAGTAATTAATTTAATGTTCTAAGTTACCGGACAGCATGACATTAATAGCTCTTAACCCTTGTATGGTGTTCGGGTCTGTAGGACCTTTACTCTGTCCTCCTCCTGTCAGGCCTTGCTGTTGTGTGTGTGTGTGTGTGTGTGTGTGTGTGTGTGTGTGTGTTCTTGTATAGTATATGGTTTATGAGGACACAAATGTGTATAATGACTTGGGTATTACAACGTAAACATGGTTTATGAGGACATCTGTGTCCTCATAAACCAAACGGCTAAAAAAACATACTAAATGGTGTTTTTTGAACTTCAAAAAAGGCCAAAAGTTTTCTGTGATTGGTAGGTTTAGGGGTAGGGTTAGTGTAGGGGCATTGATTATACAGTTTGTACATTTGTAAAACCATTAGGCCTATGGAGATTCCCTGTATGAACCACATATCTGTGTGTGTGTGTGTGTGTGTGTGTGTGTGTGTGTGTGTGCATGCATGTGAGAGAGAGGTTGTGTGTAAGTGTGAGAGAGTGTGAGTGCAAAAGTGAGTTTTGTTTCTACCCCTGCCGTTCCCGCACAAGGTTACAATTCTTAAATGTGATCTAACAAAGCTAGAGAGGAAATATTAACCATAAATGCTGTTTCTATTGCTTGTAATTGGGATGAAGTAGCCTAAATATCTGTTGAGTATTTTAACATAAATTGGTTGATTATGTTGAATTAAAAACCCAAAAATGCAGCGGGTCCACCAGACCCACGAACACTGGCTGAATAACAAAAATATGAACACCACACAAGGGTTAACTCACATTCATTGTGAGTGAATGTAACGTTATAGGGTAAGATGTGGTAACAAGCCACCCCTTAGAACAATGTTTAATTACTGAAACAAAAAAGCAAAGTTTAGAGGAAATAAAATATGTGGATCATGGGCATTCTTATGAGAATTATGAAGGGAAAAAGACGTTTAGATTTTTAGAAAATGTGATTTTTTTTTAAAGTATAGAACAAAATAAGATATTTTGAAAAATGTCTGTAACCAAACAGTTGATGGACCCCATTGACCTACTATGGAAGTCAATGGGGTCCATCAACTGTTTGGTTACAGACATTTTTCAAAATATCTTCTTTTGTGTTCAGCAGAAGAAAGAAATTCTTACAGGTTTTAAAAAACTTGAGGGTGAGTAAATGACAGAATTTTCATTTTTGGGTGAACTATCCCTTTAAATTCAGCTTTGTGACTTAATAGCCTGTATGCTGATGCTGTAATCATTACAGGGTGAGTATACGTTGGTTTGACAATCAGATGTAATAAAATTCCTTGTTGTGTTATACAATTACAAACATTTGGACTCTGGCTTTTTTTTTTTTTTTTAAATGTGTGCATGCGCAAACACAAAAAGTCCCACAGCTGTCCCCCCCAATGTGTGATTGACAATTTCGCCCTTGTATAAAAGTATACTTTAAGTATAAAAGTAGTAAACTTTGAGTACACAACTAGTTTACATCTATGTTTTCAGTTTGTACTGCAAGTATCCTAAAAGTGAACTTAAAGGTATACTGATAGTTTACTAATTAAATACTTTTTTATGCATTTTTAGTGCACTTTGAAGTATAGTCTCAGTAAACCACTAGTTTAGTATTTTTATTTCGCAAATATACTCGTAAGTTTTCTTTAAGTGAACTTTACATCATACTTTAAGTATACCACTATGTCCCTATTTAGGTATTCATTTTGTATATATTTTGTTATATGAATATCTGAACATACAAAACATCAAAAGAAAGAACAGGGTATCTGCTTGTAAACAAAAACCTTTTTTTATACTAGCTTCATGTATTCTTTTTTAATAAACACTTAAATGTGTGTAAGTTTCATAAATACATAAATAAACAACATTTTGAACAAAAAGCGGAAAAAAGCCTATTTGATAATCAAAACGCAGATGGAGTTGATCAACAACCCAAAGCTTGACAGTCATAACTACCTCTTCATGGGTGAACATTTCATTCCATAACGTTACACAGTTTGCCATATCTATGGTTTTGATGCTTTTTTATGTCTGACGATTGTGTTAGATTAGACGTGGAAGCACCTGTTGTTTCGGTTTCTTCTTCTCTTTTGAAAATTCTGCACAGAAGATGTGCAATAGCGCCCCTAGCGTATAAAAATGAAAACACATCCTCAGAGCACAAGTATAGCTCACATATATTGAGACTTTTTCTAAGTATAAGTGAAGTATACTTAAATGTCATTTTAAGTATATTTCTGAGAAGTATATAAAACACATTTCTAAGAAGTACATAAAAAGTATACCGAAAGTATACTTTCCTATTTTTTTTATTTTAAGGAAGTATACTAAAAGCACACAGGCTCGGCATTCAAATTATAAGTTGTTAAATAATATGAAACTGAATGTTTATGCCACTGTCATTATTTACGATGTTGCAATTATAATTTTTCTCAGTTTCTGATAAGAACGAGGCAGTAGAGGAGTCTATACATAGCACGTATAAAATGAGCTTCAGCGGAAGTTTACAAGCTGGCTTATCATTATGCAGAATGTCTAAAGAACACTCCATGCATATGGTCAATTTAGCTATTTCGGAGTAAAAAGAAATTGCTTAAAAAAGGTTTCATTCCAAACATTTATTATCTGAGCTTATCCAAACACTTACCCAAAGCATGCATACCTTAGTCAAAGGAAGCTCCTGTGTTACTCAGTGTAACATTTTCCACTTCCACACCTGCAATGTGCATCAGTGTTAGAGTTGTTTTGAAGGAGACTTTGTGAAACAAATGGCCATAGTGCTATTTCCAGTTTCAATTGCTCCTTTGAGGCTTTGGTGGCACTGCAAGTCAGTCCAGATGAGCTCCATTTCCATTAATATTACATTATGTATCCTTGCAAAATCCCAAGCTATTGTGAAACACCAGTGGACAGACCAGGCCTTTGTCTTTTAATGTATGTGTGGTTAAATACAATTGAAGAATAGAAGTATGAGAGTGTCAAGAATGATTAAGAGGCTGACAGGGAAATCGGATAGAAAAGGGTTAGAGATTGTGTGAGAGAGAGAGAGCTAAAGAGAGACAGTTGGTAAGATCCTGACCTAGTTAAAGCAACCAGTGTGAATGCAAAAGTGTTGTTTAAAATGACACAAAAACAACTTCTTGGTCAAAAGCATCTTTGTTTTGTATGTTACCAAACAGAAGGGCTGAAAACGTTAATGGCTGATTTAAATCCCCTTAAAATATTGTTTTAAGAAGATCTTGGATTATCAATCTCTGCTTCTCCTTAAAATGTAGCTGGAATGTTCTTACCAATAATTGAATATATGAGTATTTAACCAGAGAGATCTCTGCATGGAAGCTCTGCTTTGTTCAGTTTGACACAAAAACCTAAATAGTCTCTGAACAGTCACAGGAACAGTTTTGTTTCCAGCCTAACCTCTCCCTCACAACCTGGCAACTCAGCCATGGAAAATGGGCACAGTTAGGACTAGACTGAATAGGACTGAGGGAGGAAATTGTACAGGATAATGATCTCTGACCTGTTTAGAGCCACATTAATCTTGCAGATATTACCATTTATGTTGTCTGACTGACAGCGTTTAGCATGCGCTTGTTTACACAAGCTTGTTCTCTCATCATGAAGCTCTTGAATTATCCAGTGAAGATTATTATCATCATTATTAAAAGAATGTTTTTATATCAGCAATATCTGTGACATGCGGTCACTTTCATACGGAAAATACACTCTTCCTCATGAATGCATTCCTTCATGAATGCTTAAATGTTTAAATACACAGTGTGTTTTTTAATCATTAATAGTACACAATTAATTTTAAATGTTTTTTTTTAAAGAAGTCTCTTCTGCTCACCAAGCCTGCATTTATTCAATCTAAAGTTCAGCCAAAATGTTTAAATATTTTTAGTATTTAAAATAACCATTTTCTACTTGAATATATTTTAAAATGTAATTTATTCCTGCGATTTCAAAGCTGATTTTTTATCATCATTACTCCAGTCTTCATTGTCACATGATCCTTCAGAAATCTTTATAATATGCTGATTTGCTGGTAATACAATTATTATTATGTTGAAAAAAATTTTCAGGTTTGTTTGATGAATAGAAAGTTTAGAAGAACAGCATTTATCTGAAATAGAAATCTTTGTAACATTATAAATGTCTTTATCATCACTTCTGGTCAATTTAAATAAATAAAAGGTATTACTTTCTAAATAATAATAAAAAATATATTGAGTCCAAGCTTTTGAATGGTTGTGTATAATGTTAATGACACTGACTGAAGACTGGAGTAATGATGCTGAAAATTAAGCTTTGATCACAGTAATAAATTATATTTTAAAATATATTCAAATAGAAAGCAGTTATTTTAAATAGTAAAAATATTTCACAATATTACAGCTTTTGCTGCATTTTAAAGCAAATAAATGCATGCTTGGTTAAAATTATTTTCATTTTATTTTATACGTCTTATTTTAGATAATCTGTTCTGCTAAGAGTGATTCATACTCCCATGATCTGTGTTAAATCAAAGAGCCTCATTATTTATTAATAATGCTGTCAGATTGTACATCTGTACTGTCAGGGGCACAGCGGACAGGAAGAAATAAAAGCGTGAAGTCTCTAAAGACAAATGAAGTGACATGCAAACTATGATGCCCCTGACTGTGACAGGAATAGCATGGTTACTGAACCTAAAGATAAAAAGGAAACAGTGTTTTATTTTTGGCTCTAGTGCTTCCATGCTACTTTTGGTGACCAGTTAACTCTTTTGTTTTACTGTTTATTTGCTTATTTACTTATTTTGCACTTTTATTTCATAATAAAATAAAGGTGCTTTAAAAGGTTCTTCAGAGCGATGCCATGGAAGAACCATTTTTGGTTCCACAAAGAACCATTCAGTCAAAGGTTCTTTAAAGAACCATCTCTTTCTTACCGTTTTAGAATCTGAAGAACCTTCTTTGCCACAAAGAACTTTTTGTGAAAGAGAAAGGTTCTTCAGATTAAAGGTTATTTTATGGTTCTTCTATGGCATCGTGGAGTAAGTGTATGGACCACCTCTGCAGTTTTAATATGTGCTTTACAAATGAAACTGGACTGGATTCAGGTGTGGTTTGTGTTTTTTAATCACCAGCTGGTCTATTGACCATACACACTTGATCCAAGCAAGAACGGCACATTAGCAGAGACAAGGCACATGAGTTATGATAATGCTCCGGTAATTGATGCTAACAGGACAGGAGTGGCATTGTGGTAAACACCATTAGGCGTTTGAATGACTTCATCTCTGTAGGGATATTTGTGTATGTGTGTGGCGTGTGTGTGTGTGTGTGTGTGTGTGTGTGTGTGTGTGTGTGTGTGTGTGTGTGTGTGTGTGTGTGTACCTGGTATTCATCACGTTATGGGGACCAAATGTCCCCACAAGGATAGTAATACCAGTAGATTTTGACCTTGTGGGGACATTGCTTAGGTCCCCATGAGGAAACAGGCTTATAAATCATGCACAATGAGTTTTTTTGAGTAAGTAAAAGTGTGCACAATCTGTGAGGGCTAGGTACAGTGGTTTTGGCACTGTGAGCAGGTGCCAGGTCGTGCTGAAAAATGAAATCTTCATCTCCATAAAGCTTTTCAGCAGATGGAAGCATGAAGTGCTCCAAAATCTCCTGATAGCTAGCTGCATTGACCCTGCCCTTGATAAAACACAGTGGACCAACACCAGCAGCTGACATGGCACCCCAGACCATCACTGACTGTGGGTACTTGACACTGGACTTCAGGCATTTTGGCATTTCCCTCTCCCCAGTCTTCCTCCAGACTCTGGCACCTTGATTTCCGAATGACATGCAAAATTTGCTTTCATCCGAAAAAAGTACTTTGGACCACTGTGTTTTATCAAGGGCAGGGTCAATGCAGCTAGCTATCAGGAGATTTTGGAGCACTTCATGCTTCCATCTGCTGAAAAGCTTTATGGAGATGAAGATTTCATTTTTCAGCACGACCTGGCACCTGCTCACAGTGCCAAAACCACTGGTAAATGGTTTACTGACCATGGTATTACTGTGCTCAATTGGCCTGCCAACTCTCCTGACCTGAACCCCATAGAGAATCTGTGGGATATTGTGAAGAGAAAGTTGAGAGACGCAAGACCCAACACTCTGGATGAGCTTAAGGCCGCTATCGAAGCATCCTGGGCCTCCATAACACCTCAGCAGTGCCACAGGCTGATTGCCTCCATGCCACGCCGCATTGAAGCAGTCATTTCTGCAAAAGGATTCCCGACCAAGTATTGAGTGCATAACTGAACATAATTATTTGAAGGTTGACTTTTTTTGTATTAAAAACACTTTTCTTTTATTGGTCGGATGAAATATGCTAATTTTTGGAGATAGGATTTTGGGGTTTTCATAAGCTGTATGCCAAAATCATCAATATTAAAACAATAAAAGGCTAGAACTACTTTCAAATGTGTGTAATGAATCTAAAATATATGAAAGTCTAATGTTTATCAGTACATTACAGAAAATAATGAACTTTATCACAATATGCACATTTTTTGAAAAGGACCTGTACTTGTGATGTTGACAAGTGTGTTTTAAGGGAGTTTACTTTTTAAAAATCCACAGTCAGAAGTTCCCATAATTGGTGGAATATACCCACATGTGTGTGTGGTCCTGGTAAATCCTATGTTAGTGGGACAAAATCTTCCCACAAAGATGGCAATATCCAAACTCCTTGTCTTTGTGGGGACATTTTTTTGGTCCCCATGATGAAACAAGCTTTTTGAAAATCTAAAAATGCAGAAAGTTTCCTGTGAGGAGTAGGTTGGTGTAGATAAGAAAATATGGTTTGTACAGTAGAAAAACCATTACGCCTCGCCTATAGAATGTCCCTATAACGCATGGAAACCCAATGTGTGTGTGTGGCGAATACAAATGAAAGCAAAATGAGTTGTAAACTGGACATGGAAAGGTTTTTCTGAATCAGACTTCAGCCTGTGCTAATATAAAATACACAAAGAAGGAACAGCAGGTGGTCTGGGAGAGTGTAGTGTGTGTGTGTGTGTGTGTGTGTGTGTGTGTGTGTGTCCCACCACACCCCTAATCATCAGACAATAGAATACTCTCCCTTTCCTCCCACACACTCTCAATACTAGAATCATTATAGCGTGTGATAATAACAAGGGTACCATATGTACAAGATCATTTACAGAATTGGAAAATTACCGTTGTTTCTTCCATAACAGATATTTAAAAATCATTTTAGTTATGTAATAGGGTCAATATCACTGTAGGGTGCCTTTTAGTGTCCTGTACATAAACAACCCATTTGCCATAATAACTTAATGTAAAATGACTATGAAAGGGTGTGGTATATTAGGCTTTTTATATATATTTTATGTATGTTGGCTCATTATTAGGGATAGGATTCCAATTCTGGGAGTCACGATCCGATTCCAAAAAGATTCTTGATCTACATTCTTTCCCCAATTAATTCTTCTGCTGTGCAAATACATCTTTATAACTTTTCATTATCAACTAAATATTAAATATAAATATTCAATATTACAGCAATGGCTACATTTTCATATACATTTTATATCAAATTTATTTTGTGCAAAATGTACTTTATTTTATATTATATTAGCAGGCTACTTTTTAAAACAATTACTTATTTAAAATAAGTGTTCTTTAAGTATCCGAAAGTTTGCAGACAATAGGACAAACAAACGCAAAGCGCACGTGAAAGTCTGTCAGTGCGCGAGTTTCGTGCATCTAATAGTACTGCATTCCAAACGGCAGAAATGAAAGCATATCTAAAGTAAAACACGGCGGGTGGAAGCACACACTGTCAAGCAATGTGCACGTGTCTCACAGTGCAAATTCTGTGCAATGAAGCCCACCGTGCAATATGCAGAAAAAAACAAGCTCACAATCGATTCTTACATATTCAGAATCGATTTAAAATAGTTGAAGAGAGAATCACGATGCATCGGAGACTCTTGGTCATTAATGGTCTTTTAGACACAGGCCGTCAGAAACGCAGAATTTCCTTGCAACATTGGAATTGCCCCACTTTATAGCCTTAACCCTTTGTGTACAGCTGGCATTGTAAGCTGCTCTCTCAGGTTCAGGAAACAGTCCTCTGTGAAATGTGCAGCACCCACATGAATATTTGCATTGTTTTGTTCCAGAACAGTGTTGTAAATATAACTTAACACTGATTTCTAGTTGTGTCCTCATTTGGAAGGCTAAACAAAGTACTTTTGCTTTCGCAATGAAACACACTACGTCTCCACAACATGGCGGCTGCAACAATACTACAGTCGGTAAAAGTTTGCCTTCTTTCTTTTCATATGCATATGGTCGTTGTTATGCAAATCTACCTACGCCGTGATGTGAACCAGTGGGGGCGTGTTTAAACAGGCCATTTTAGGAAGGCGTGGCTGAGTCTTAATTTTAATAATAAATATCTGTTTGGGTTTGAGACTTTAGGCTTTTCAACTTTACAGATCTTATTTATGCACAAACAGCTTGTAACACTCCAAAGATGAAGGAAAACAAAATCGCATAATATGACCACTTTAATATTTTGTTAAATAAGAGATTACTCAATTTGAGGGTTTTGACCATTTGGCAATAAAAACGTTTTTGTTCATTTTTTTTTTTAAAGAAGAGTTTGTCCATGTCCCTTGAATGGTTGTCCACCCTGTCTTATTGGGGAATCCGCCCCTTTAAGAAAAGACCATCCCCTTTAGTGAAATCAGGACAATGGATTTTATTTGTCTCTTCAGTGGCGGGAACTTCAAGTTGGTGAGCAAGTTGATGACTTTTAAACTGACAAATTTTCTTCATATGAGTTTGCTTAACATGTCCACTTTGGCGCCATAAAATATGATGACAGTAAATAGAATTCAGCATTTTCAAAATATATAAGTTTAAATATACCATTTCCAATTCTCTTTAACCATTTCTCTTCAACAACCAGATTACATATTTAGCTACTCACAGTTTGATGGAGCTAATATGCTAATTAAAGCTCAAAATGTCCACCCTGTAGTTTTTCCAAAATGTACACATTTGTAGTTAATATTGCTAAAAGCTAAAATGAATTTAGGGGAGCTATTCTGGAAAAGGGGGCGGGGAGCAGCAGCTCATTTGCATTTAAAGAGAAATGCACGAAAACAGCATGTTTATGCTTCTAGTCAAAATAGGCATTTTCAGAATGATATAATAAATGATTTGTGGGGTATTTTGAGCTGAAACTTCACAGATACATTCTGGGGACATCTGAGACTTATATAACATCTTGCAAAAAGTAATCTAAAAAACATTTTCCCACTATAAAGAACATTTGTCCAGTGGAAAGATTCTATGGATGTTAAAGGTTCTTCAGTGAACCATCAGTGCCAATAAAGCCCATTTATTTGGTTCTAAGCTAACACTCTTACCAGTATAGCATGTGGTTTAGTGCACCACATGAGCGCTGTTAAGATGGAAACTTCCCTGAGCTTGACTGGATTCTGTTTTCCACCAGGAGATCTAATCAGCGTTTCCTGGGTTTGGGTTGACCGATTCTTTCATTCTTTTTTCTTGTTTTTCTTGTTTCATAACAACTCAGTTTGAAATGATCCACCTTCTTTCCCAACATTATAATTGGTGTTTTAGTGTTTGCTGTAAGTTCGTCAACAGGGAATGTAGACATATGATCTCATGATCTCAAGTTTATATTGTGTTCAGATGGTCACTTGGAACATGAAACATCAAAGCAATGTCTGCCTGTTTCTTCTTTGCTACAAATGACTACAAAACACTGTTTGTTGCTGAAATTATGGAAATTACATAACGTGTACTCAGAAAGGACACCATAAAACTCCCAATAAACATGAAAAAGCCAATATGTTTTCCATACGCTGTATGTAAAATAACAATGGAAAGCCAAAAGGTTTGCCCTTCAAAGGCGACCCAACAGGCAATTTATAAGAGTGGAAACGGGCCTAAAGCTGACTCACATTAGTATTCTGGCATTAAAGGCATTTTCTCATTTAAAATGTTTTCCAGTTTTTAATTGTCTTATTCTTTTATTTATTATTGGTACGGAACCTAGTCTCACGACGAAAACGTACCTGTGGGAACTTTTTCATGAGATGCGTAATACATAACATAAGTACATATCACTGCATTTTCCAAAAGAAATGAACACTGAGTGGCCCTAAAAGAGTGTTTTAGTTTTTTTTTTACCCCAAAATAGATGAATTCACATATGGTATGTTTTATGTGATACAGTTCTGAATTAAAATGTCTGTTGAGTTGCGATATAACTTCAATGCTCCATGACGTATTAAAATAACGTACCATCTGCACTACACCTAAACCTAAAGCAAATGTGATCTCTCATCTTTTTAGATCTTTCATCGTGAAATTTGTGAGATTTGTACCCTAGGATTCCACATCCTAAGTCCAAGCTACCGAGCAGGCTTGTTATTTTTGGAAAGCAAAACATGGAGCTGTAATCATAGCTGTATATGAAAATGATTACAAGTTCTCACTGTTTTACTGCCTCTAGTGATATGTACATATTGGTACATATTTCGCGTCTCGCGAAAAAGTTCCCACAGGTACATTTTCACCATGAGAACAGGTAGTTCTCACTATTATTCATGCGACTTAAGCTAAATATTTTAGAATTATTAATAACTATTGTATTATTTATTTATTTTTAAATAAATTGATATTTTTATTCAGCAAGGACTCACTGTTAAAAAGTGACAGTAAATATATTTATAATGTAGGGCCCTATGAAATCTGTTTTATTTTTGCCCAAATTCCATTTTATTCCCCCTCACATTCCATTTTAATGGTTAAATAAAATTAAAAAAAAACATCAAAAAGCATGTCTAATTAACTGAAATCGTGAAACATACACAATTTTACAGTAATTTTTTAAAAGTTTAACAAAAAGTACATTGTTAAGGCCCTATGAAGTACATTTTATTCCCCCTCAAATTATGTTTTATTTTTTATCAAATTCTATGTTTTTTATTAAAGGATTAGTTAACTTCCAGCACAGACATTTACCGATAATTTACTCACTCCCTTGTCCAAGATCGTGAAGAAATTAAGGTTCTTGGAAAACAAGTTAAAAACATTTCAGGGTTTTTTATATATATATATATATATATATAGTGGACTTCTATCGTGCCCCCGTGAATTTGAACTTCCAAAATGGAGTTAAAATGCAGCTTCAAAGGGCTCTAAACATTCCCAGCTGTGGAAAAAGGGTCTCATCTAGTGAAACGATTGATGATTTTCTAAAAAATGTACAATTTATACACTTTTAAACCACAAATGCTTGTCTTGGCTAGCTGTGTGATGTGCATGTTCAAGACAGTTAGGGTATGTCGAAAAACTCCCATCTCCACTTCAGTCGTCCTACATTGGCATTTTACCTTTTTATTGTAAAGGGCGTTTTACCTTCTTTGCATGTTCACTTTGTAAACACTATTGGTACTTCTGCAGCGATGCAGGATAGAGTAAGCATGAGCATCGCAGAGCTAGACAAGACAAACGTTTGCAGTTAAAAGGTATTTAAATTTAAATTTAATTTCTTTTTTTTTTAGAAAAGAATAAATCGTTTCACTAGATAAGACCCTTTTTCCTCAGCTGGGATTGTTTAGAGCCCTTTGAAGCTGCATTTAAACTGCATTTTGGAAGTTCAAACTCGCGGGCACAATTGAAGTCCACTATATGGAGAGAAATCCTGAAATGCTTTCTGAAGAACTGAAGAAAGTAAGACATGAACATCTTAGTTAATTATCGGTAAATGTTTGTTCTGTAAGTTAACTAATCCTTCAAATTCTTGGATGTTTTTTATAAAATTTTAATAATCAAAAGCATCTCTAATTATTTCATTTTATTTAAAAGAAAATGTTATTTATTTTTCCCCATATATACTGTGTGTTTTTAATTTAAATTTTATTATTTATTTTTTTTTTTTTCAGGTAAATAATTTCTCTGGTGAATATTGCTTAATAGATATTGTTCTATTTTTTTTTTTTTTTTTTTTTTTTTTTACTAGTAGTAGTACTATCATTCCATTCAGTAATATATCTGTCACAGTTTCTTCAAGTTACACCAAACTTTTATTTTGACATTTTGCTGTGAAGACCTTTAAGTTTCTGTTTGCATGACAATAATTTGTCCTAATTGAAATGATAAATGTGACATTCCACATTATGCAGTAAATTACATTTTCATGACTGGATTCTGTATGCATTTTGCAAATTTTGGATATTATAGGGCCCTAAGAATGTTACAAAGTATTTAGATTTCAAATAAACACTGAACATTGAATTTGTCAAAAAATCCTAAAAAAAAGTATCATGATTTCTAAAAAAATGCATTACTATTATGAATGCTGAAAGCTGTTGCATAGCTTTCAGCATTCATAATAGTAATGCATTTTTCAGCTTCTGAAGGATCATGTGACACTGAAGACTGGGGTAATGATGCTGAAAATTCAGCTTTGATCACATTTCAATTTGAATTACATTTTCATATATATCCAAATAGAAAACACTTATTTTAACCCTCTGGGGACTGAGGGTGTTTTTGGGCCCTGAAGAAGTTTTGACATGCCCTGACATTTGTGCTTTTTTCAGTATCTTAAAAACATATGAATGGCCCAAATCTGATTATATTGTAATCAGCACAAATTGGGCTACAATAATATGTAAGCAACATGAATGTACATGTTTGTGTTTTTGAGAAAACAACGTTTATGCGTGCTTAGTGAAAAACAAAATTTTTGAAGTCACTGAAATAAAGTCATGAAACACATACAGAATATTTGTTCACAAGACTTTGAGAACTGGATGTGTTAGGCTAGAGTTTTTTCTATCAAATGATGTGAAAATCATCTCGTTCACTTGTTTACACAAAACAGTATATTGATTTAAATTTTTGAAGACACTTTTTGTGTAGAATAGCTGTATGCGAAGAAGGCGTGAATGATCATGAATAATGCTGTGATTCACACCTGAGAAGACAAAGACCTGCATAATGAGCCGCATAATTAGTTATTCAGTCAGATGACTGAGAGGAACAAAGGAATGAATGAAGGAGGAATATAAGGACAAAATATGTTTGTAGCTTATTTTGAATAGATTTATTTATCAAGAAAAATAACTTGAGATTCACTTGTGAACTTCTTTAACATCTGAAGATGGTACAGTGCTCTCAGGAAAACAGTTTGAGGAGACTCAAGTAAATGTCAGCAGGATTCATGTGTTGAGCAGGTTTCCAATCACTAAAAACAACAAAACAAAACATCTGTGAGCATGTTAATATCAGCAGCATCATACTATTTATTTATATATATATTATGATTTTGTAGTCATAGACCCACGCATTTTGTACAAACGTAAAAAGGACATTTTATATCTGAGAAACTAATAAAAATTGTTTATCGTGTTAAACATCCATTCGAGAACACAGTATTAATACATATTGTCAAAACATACACTAAGTGTAAACCCTCATATTACATCCTACTGTTGTAAGATACATTAATAACTAAATAAATAATTATGATCTTATAGTCAAACATAAGCATGCTTTGTGTGAATACAAAGAAACTAGGCTATATTATAACTGTTAAGCTTAAATGTGAACACTATAACCTTTATATTGCATCATTCTTTATTGAACAGACTATTAAAAACATACTGGAATCGTGAGTCATTTAGATGCAGTGAAATGAAACGTACTTTATAATGTTTCACTTGCTGTAGTCAGGAATTATAGTTGGCAAAAAGTCTTAACTGGTAAAATGTTTGCACATTCTGTCACAGTAATAACTAACAAGTAGGCTAATAAGAGAAAAAAAAAACTTACTCATGTCTTCTGAAGTACGTTTTATTCCTGACAGAGTCTTCTTCCAGAAATGACTAACTTGAACGAAGTTTCTCCTTTGTTTACCGTAATGTGGGCGTCTACTTTTGGCGCGGCGCCCTCACGTGGACGATTTGAATATGAATAGCGAACAGCTCGTGGGCGTGATCTAATTATAAAATAATGAAGCAGACCGGAGAGACTGGACATCGTGTTGGTTTCATATTGATTATTTTATCACAGGATATTTGTTTTCGGTAAAACTTACTTCGTTTAAAAGTATACATATCAAGCTTTGTCTAGACATATTGCTCATGTCTCTGTGTTGTATATTGGCTGAGTTATAGTCTATTTTACTGACGCGTTTCTGAATGAAGATCACGGAGATCAACGCGGCAGACAGCACACCCTTTTTGTTTTCTTTATTTTGCAAAATCACAATGTTTTTTGATTTTGTGAGTATATACAAATAAAAGTAGACCCTTTACAGATTCGATTGATGTACTGCTTTTATCTGTACAATCAGAAATGACAAAGTAATTAAAGTTCCTTTTGGGAAACTGCCTCAAAACGCCCCAGGGCGTTTTTCGTCCCCAGGGGGTTAAATGCTAATAATAACAGAATATTTTTAAATGTAATTTATTCCTGATTTAAAGGTGAATTTTTAGCATCATTACTCCAGTGTCAAGTGATCTTTCAGAGGTCATTCTACATTAGCTATACATCTAATGTACACTTATCCATTATAAACATGTACATATATACTTTTATTTTATAATGAATCGATTTTTCAATTGCATGCGCAGACACACTCGCTCATTGTCTTGTATAGTGGAGTGTGTATAGCAGACAGACAGTTGGTCTTTTGTCCCAGAGATGAACCCTGATGCCCGGAGGAGATCTGTGGAGGGGGAGGGAAGAGGGACACAGGGTGGGGTGTCAGGGCGCTGATGTCAGGCCGGATGATGTTACACTAGTGTGTATTTGAGGGGTTTGCTGTCCCGCGGGGGGTTGTGTTGTATGACAGCTGTAGGAGACAGGAGACGCTGAGCAAAGTGCCGCTTGGCTTGCATCATCCTCATGGATTTCTCTTAAGTTCAAACACAAATGTAATATGATTTTTCACAGCCCTTCAGACCTGAGAAATCCCAAAGGTGTTGATTTTACGTTTTACCCTCTCCAAATTTGAGAAACTGCACCCAGTGGTGGCAGGAGTCCAAGAGTGTAAAACTAGGAACGGCATTTTAAATCGAATCAAACTGTACTCAAACGGATTGTCTTTTGAATGAGTTTTGACAGATGAGTGTCTGCTTTTTTTTTTTAGCAGTAATTAGACTTAATTTAATAGTTACGGTGGCTGAATTCTACCGCCTGCTTTTCCTTTCATGGTTTGGCCTTCGGCCGTCATTTCTCAGATTTAAGACTGAAAGGATCCTGCCAGAGTGGAAAATATCTGTGCCACCTCTCCATAAAAATAAAGACAAAGAGTTTTTCAGGCCTGACAATGTTTGCTTATTCATTTTTGTCAGATGAATTCATCTTGAGGAATTAAACGTGGGCTGATGTCGTTTAGCACATATCGACATGTAATGTGTTGTGTTAATTTATCTGATAATGATTCTTTACAGATGTCGTCTTTGTGTTCTTTGGAGCTGAAACCACATCCTGTAAAGATCGTTGTTGTTTTTGCAGGTGATGGGCTCGTTGGTTCTGGCTGTGGGGCTCTGGCTGAGACTAGATCCAAATACCAAGTCTCTTTTAGAAAATGGTGGACCTGATACATTCTTTATCGGTAAGCTATTAGTTCTTAATGTTTTATGATTATTTTTCAAGGCCCTACAGACAATATGTCTAATTTTTGCCGCATTACAGAGGGCATTGTCCAGTTCTCCAAAACTGTGAAAATGCTGATTTAGTTCTGTCTAATACAATGGAGCTGAAGAAGAATATGAGACTACATTGAAATTATGTGATTTAGAGCCTGAAGTAGAAAAAAATTTAAAAAGCAAAGTTGTAGAGATTAGAAACATTAACACAAAATGAATAACATATTTTATATGAAGTGCCAATCAGGAAATAATTACAGAAAGTCTAAATATATAAATGTAAGTTGTGACTATATAGAAGTAAATCAGAATATATATTTATATATTAGAATATATAGATCAGAATCAGAATATATAATTGTAAAACTATATATATATATATATATATATATATATATATATATATATATATATATATATATATATATATAAATGTAAATCAGAATATATATTTATAAATCAGAATATATAAATGTAAATCAGAATATATATTTATAAATCAGAATATATAGTTGTAGGTCTGAATATATATTAATAAATCAGTATATGTGGTTGTAAATTTGAATATATAGAAGTAAATCAGAATATATGTAGGTCTGAATATATATTTATAAATCAGAAAATATAAATGTCAATCAGAATATATAGTTGTAAGACTGTATGTATAAATGTAAATCAGAATATATAGTTGTAGGTCTGAATATATATTAATAAATCAGTATATGTGGTTGTAAATTTGAATATATAGAAGTAAATCAGAATATATAGTTGTAGGTCTGAATATATATTTATAAATCAGAAAATATAAATGTCAATCAGAATATATAGTTGTAAGACTGAATATATAAATGTAAATCAAAATATATAGGTGTAAGTCTGAATATATAAATGTAAATCAGAATATATAGATGTACGTCTGAATATATAAATGTAAATAGGAATATATATTTATAAATCAGAATATATAAATGTAAATCGGAATATATATTTATAAATCAGAATATATAGGTGTAAGTCTGAATATATAAATGTAAATCAGAATATATATTTATAAATCAGAATATATAGGTGTAAGTCTGAATATATAAATGTAAATCAGAATATATATTTATAAATCAGAATATATAGGTGTAAGTCTGAATATATAAATGTAAATAAGAATATATATTTATAAATCAGAATATATAAATGCAAATCAGAAATCAGAATATATATTTATAAATCAGAATATACAAATCAAAATATATAGGTAAATTAAGTAAATTAGAATATATAGTTGTAAGTCTGAACATATGGAAATATCATAATATATGAATGTGAATCAGAATATATAGTTGTAAGTCTGAATATTTAGAAATATCAGAATATATGAATGTGAATCAGAATATATAGTTGTAAGTCTGAATATATAGAAATATCAGAATATATATTTATAAATCAGAATATATAGTTGTAAGTCTGAATATATGAATGTAAATCAGAATATATAATTATAAATCATTAATCATTAATAAATAATTAATGATAATGATAAAATTAAAATTATAAAAAAATTAAGTGAAAATAAATAGGATATTTATAGATTATGCAGTTCTGCAAAATATTAATTAAATAATACATTTAATTCAGTGCTTTTAGAGTTTTGGGCCCCTCTACAGCCCTTAAAATAGAAATAAAGGAGCGTCAGACAGACCTAGTGTTTATTGGTACTGGATGGAAACATCTGAGGCCACTCAGGGTGGCAAAGTTTCCACGGCCTTCTGCCCAGGCCTCGTGAGACACAGCGAGTTCTTGTACATTTCAGAGGTTGGTGTTTCTGAAAACAGGAAGTGACATTTTGAGTCGTGCATACATGGAGGAAACCACAAGACTTAAGGTTTGCTGCAGCAACAATTTAACCTGGGAGGAGAGAGAGATATCCAGACAGGTCATGCAGTGCTATATCTGGATGCAGAGGAGAACAGCACTTCATGATGTCAGGAAATATTCTTATCCTCACGCAGCCTCCTCAAGCTTGGTTTAGTCACTGACATCACCCTCATTTGTGGGTTTTAGTACTTAAAGCTGTGAAGAGAAGCCAGTGTGAATGAGCATAACTCAAAGCCTCAGCAATGTCCCAGTCACAAACTCACATATTCGTTTCTCATCACCCCAAATAAAGAGTGGCCATCTTCCTCATTTCAGCCTACAGCCCACAGCCACATTTGCATCACACAGTCATGTTTTCCATAGTAAGATACAAATACAACCCACACACATTTATATTTATAGACAACTAGTCAGTTCATAAAATGTCACAAAAAGTCAATGGCTACTGTCACTTTGAGAGAAAAAAAGCAAATACAGGCAGTGCAAAATTAATACAAGTGTCTCCAGACAATATATTGAGATCTTATTAGGTAAACAGTCTGTAAAGTAAATTACACCTGTTCTGCCACTGAAAAAAAAAAAAAAGATTATTGCAACTTTTTATCTTGCAATTCTGACTTTTTTTCTCTCCGAATTTTGTGATACAAACTCACAATTCTGACTTTTTGCTCATAATTGCGAGATATAAACTCAAAATTCTGACTTTTTTTTCTTGCAAATGCGAGTCTGTATCTCACAATTTTGACTTTTAAGAATTGTGAGATATAAACTTGCAATTGCAAGTTACAAAGTCCAATTTTAAGAAGGAAAAAAAAGACTGATTTTATAATTGTGTAAGATATAAATGTATCTCGCAATTCTGAGAAAAAAGTCAGAAGAATTGCAAGTTTGTATCACAGTTCTGTGAAAAAAAGTCAGAATTGTAAGTTTATATCTCACAATTCTACGATAAAATCAGAATTCCGAGTTTGTATAACACAATTCTGAAAAAAAAAATAATAATAATTGAAATGTGAGAGAAAAAAGTCAGAATTGCAAGTTTGTTTCACGTAATTCTGCGAAAATT